>NC_052082.1:35697940-35997940 GCF_015852505.1 Tachyglossus aculeatus
GGATTAGGACGGACATGGAGATGATGATAATAGTGGCATTTGTTGAGCGTCTACTATGTGCCAGGCACTGGGGTGGATGCGAGCGGACCGGGTCCCTGCCCCACGTCAGTCTCAATCCCCATTTTACAGCTGGAGGTAACTGAGGCCCAGAGAAGTGAAGCGAGTCGCCCAAGATCACACAGCGGACGAGTGGCAGCGGCGGGATTAGAACCCATGCCCGGGCTCTAGCCGCCACGCTGCCTCACTTGCAACCTGTGAGAAGGCGGTCTCTGT
Organism: Tachyglossus aculeatus; assembly: GCF_015852505.1. Lineage (NCBI taxonomy): Eukaryota > Metazoa > Chordata > Mammalia > Monotremata > Tachyglossidae > Tachyglossus > Tachyglossus aculeatus. Next base: position 35,698,214 of record NC_052082.1, read on the forward strand.
GGCGCGAAGGGGACAGGAGCCAGATTGGAGGGGGGCAAGGAGAGAGAGAATTGGAGCAGCCGGTGTAGACAACTCGGTCAAGACGTTCCAGGTTAGGAGATACGGGCGGGGGGTCGGCGGCGAGCAGGATGAGACCGAGGTTCAACGAATAGCCCTGGGAGAGAGACCAAGGCAAGGAAAGACGAAGGACTGTAAAGCACCCAGCCGGTCCCTCCGCTCCAAATTTACCCCCGAAGCCCCACAAAGCCCACCCCGGCCCTGAAGTTGCCCTCCGTAGAGCTCCAGGAGGTTCTGGGATCTGGGATGGCTTCCTAGGATCAGCGGGAACGCGGGAGAGGGAGGAGGGAAGTTTCAGAATTGACCATCCTCCAGAATTCACCTCCTCCAGGAGGCCTTCCCAGACTGAGCCCCTTCCTTCCTCTCCCCCTCGTCCCCCTCTCCATCCCCCCATCTTACCTCCCTCCCTTCCCCACAGCACCTGTATATACGTATATATGTTTGTACATATTTTTTTTATTCTATTTATTTATTTAATTTATTTCTACATATCTATTCTATTTTATTTTGTTAGTATGTTTGGTTTTGTTCTCTGTCTCCCCCTTTTAGACTGTGAGCCCGTTGTTGGGTTGGGACTGTCTCTATATGTTGCCAATTTCTACTTCCCAAGCGCTTAGTACAGTGCTGTGCACATAGTAAGCGCTCAGTAAATACGATTGATGATGATGACCATCCCGCTTTAAAAAAAATAGTGCCTTTGTGCTGTAAACCAGTAGCCGCTTCTAGGCTCTTAAAGACGGTCTGGGGCCGTTTCTCTTCGTAGGGGTGGGAATTTTGCCCCCCAAATCCAGCAGAGTTCCCAGCCTGCCGAAACCAAGGCAGAGGAGGGGGGTAGTTGGTTCCGGGATGGAGGCAGGGGAATAACTTGGCCGTTTCACTGCTCGGTGTAGCGTCAAGAGCCGAAACACTGACTGATGCACCGACCTGGTCTTCAGGTTGTCGAGCTGACCCCACGGCCCCGCTTACTATGTGCCAAACACTGTTCTAAGCGCCGAGAGGGGGATACAAGGTAATCAGGTTGTCCCACATGGGGCTTACAGTCTTCATCCCCATTTGACGGATGAGGGAACTGAGGCACAGAGACGTAAAGTGACATGGACCCACCCCAGCCCTTAGTACAGTGCCTCATGCGCAGGAAGCGCTTAACAAATGCCATTATTATTATTATTATTATTGTTATTATTATTATTAGCGGCGTGGCTCAGTGGAAGGAGCCCGGGCTTGGGAGTCGGAGGTCATGGGTTCTAATCTTGGCCTTCCCCACAGCGCCTGTATATATGTATATATGTTTGTACATATTTATTACTCTATCTTGTACATATCTATTCTATTTTATTTTGTTAGTATGTTTGGTTTTGTTCTCCGTCTCCCCCTCTTAGACTGTGAGCCCACTGTTGGGTAGGGACTGTCTCTAGATGTTGCCAACTTGGACTTCCCAAGCGCTTAGTCCAGTGCTCTGCACACAGTAAGCGCTCAATAAATGCGATTGATTGATTGATTGATTGATTGATTTTCGTTTAGAGTGCCTGGTGAGCACAACTGGCACAGACTCGGCCAGTTGGTTCCACTAGAGAAGCACGGGCCTCGGAGTCAGAAGGTCGTCGGTCCCAAACCCGGCTCTGCCGCCCGTCGGCTGTGTGACCTTGGACAAGTCACTTAACTTCTCTGTGTCTCAGTCACCTCGTCAATAACACGGGGATTGAGACCGTGTGAGTCGCAAGCGGGACTGCGTCCGACCTAATTGGGCTGGTATCTACCCCAGTGCTTAGGGCGGTGCCCGGCGTGAGGTAGGCACTTAACATTCATTCAATTCATCCGTTCGATCGTATTTATTGAGCGCTTACTGCGCGCAGAGCGCTGTCCTAAGCGCTTGGGAAGGACAAGTTGGCAACATATAGAGACGGTCCATTAAAAAAAAAAATGACTAGAGTTAAGGATGGTAGGGAGAGGACTGAGCTCACCGTCTGTTAACAGAAGGCCGTCTTTCATCTCAGATAAAGCGCTTCATCTTTATTCATCTTCCTTGGGGAAGCAGCAGTGGAAAGAGCCCACGCATTGGAGTCGGAGGTCATGGGTTCAAATCCCGGCTCCACCACTTGTCAGCTGTGTGACTTTGGGCAAGTCCCTTCACTTCTCTGGGCCTCAGTGACCTCATCTGTAAAATGGGGATTAAAACCGTGAGCCCCCCCGTGGGACAACCTGATCACCTTGTACCCTTCCCAGCGCTTAGAACAGTGCTTTGCACGTAGTAAGCGCTTAACAAATGCCGTTATTATTATTATTAAAAAAAATGACTAGAGTTAAGGTTGGTAGGGAGAGGACTGAGCTCACCGTCTGTTAACAAAAGGCCGTCTTTCATCTCAGATAAAGCTCTTCATCTTTATTCATCTTCCTTGGGGAAGCAGCAGTGGAAAGAGCCCAGGCTTTGAAGTCAGAGGTCATGGGTTCAAATCCCGGCTCCACCACTTGTCAGCTGTGTGACTTTGGGCAAGTCCCTTCACTTCTCTGGGCCTCAGTGACCTCATCTGTAAAACGGGAATTAAAACCGTGAGCTCCCCCCGTGGGACAACCTGATCACCTTGTACCCTTCCCAGCGCTTAGAACAGTGCTTTGCATGTAGTAAGCGCTTAATAAATGCCGTTATTATTATTATTATCTGGGGTCTTCCCAAGGCATCCATCTCCTCAGACCGCCGTAGCAGTGGGTTAGCGGAGCTCTAGAGGATTGTAAGTCAGCCTCAGTCTCCCCCCAGAGAAAATCTCGTTCCCCAGACTCTTCTCTTCATCCTGGGTTCCCGGGAACCTTAAGGGACCAGGATGGTGGCCCTCAGACTTGGCTGTGTCCTTGGCCCCGAGGGGCCCACTTGGGGGGGGATTTGGCCGCGAAGTGAGACGCGAGAGAATTCCCGATGCTTGGAGAGGCTGGCGAGGCCAGGAATGAGCCCGACAGGGAACGCCGGGCATCCGCTTTTTCCTCGGCCTCCTCAAAGGCCAGGCAGCAGGAGCTACAGCCGACTGAGCGGCTGGGTGGGCATCCAGCAGCGGCCGGGCAGCACGCGGGATCGCCTCCGCTTTGCCCCGGGCCCATTCGCCGGGAACCAAACGGTCCAGTGGCCCTGCGGCAAGCTGCCGTAGCCTAGCGCGATGCCCTTGTCCTTGGATCTGGACTCTCCGAGTACTCGATATCCAGCCCACCCTCAGCCCCGCAGCACTCCTGTACGTACCCGTCGTTTATTTATTTACATTCGTGTCTGTCTTCCCCTCTAGACCGTGAGTACCTTGTGGGCGGGGGACGCGTCTGTTGTGAGGCTTAGGTCGCAGTGAGCACTCACTAAATACCACTGATGGATTGATCGATAATGTCCCGAGGCAGGAACCGCCGGCTCCCTCGGAGAAGGTTAGGGAATGCCGTGTCTGCAGTTGAGACTTGGGAATCCCAGGAATCCTGCCGGGTGGCAGTCTTGGCAGTGGCATCGCCATTTCCCCGGCCAGGGCCTTCCCGGGGCGGCGCGGACCGACCTCGGGGGCGGTGGCCTTCCGGAGGGGCCCGGGTCCCCGTGGCTTGCTGGTTACCATGGTGACAGCCCGGTCCAGGCCCCCGTGCAGTCTGAGTCCTGGAATTGGGCTGGGAATATAAGGCCCCATCCCTGGGCTGCCAACTGCTGAGAAGGATTTTTACCTACTGTAGGAAAAAAACGGGCCCTGAACTTGGTATTGATGTCATTATTTCGACTGTAAGATGCCCCCTGGGCACAGCCGTCCCCTGGGGGCAGACAGACCCGGGCCCTGAGAGGGAGAGGAAGGGAGGCGTCAGGAGGGGCGGCTAGAAATCGTCTATCAGAACCCCGTTTCCTCCCTGCTCGCCGCCGAGCACCCAGGGCCAGGAGGAGACCGTCCGGTGGAGGCGAGAGGGGGGAGGAAGGAAGGAAGCGGGCAGAGGCCCGGACGGGGAGGCCGCAAAGGAGCCCCCGTCCGGCCCCGCAGCCGACACGGCTCCAAGGGCGTCGCTTGAAGAGCGCGGTGGGAAGGGAGAGCGAAGACCCCACAATGGGGGAAAGGTTGCCCGCGGCGCAGGGGGAGGAGGCCGCAGGCGGCTCACCAGACCCTGACGTGGCCCCCACAATGGCCGTGTGGCTCCCTTCCTACCAGGGGGACGCGGGCTGGCTCTCCGGGGCCAGTTGACCGCCCCGACCGGACCCGGCTCCCTCTCCCACCCTGCCAGAAACAGAGGCGTCGGCTTTCTGCGGTAGCCCCGGCCCTACGGCCGCCCTCTTTCCCCTCCCCTTCCTTCCCTCCTCACCCCCTAACCACCCTCCAACAGCCCCTCCACGACCAGCAGGCCTCGGCCTCGGAGCGAGCGGGATTCCGCATTCCCGGCAGCCTTTGAAATCTTCCCCCGGCCTTTGCGGACACGGCCGACCTCACCTCGTCTCCGGGGGCCGTCCGGATCTGTTTTGGGTTCGGCCCAGCTGCCGGGCGGCCGGGAAGCTTCGCTCATCCGTATTTATTGAGCACTTACCGTGCTCAGAGCTTGGGAGAGTACAGTGCGACAGTGAACAGACACGTTCCTTGCCCACGACGAGCTCACGGTCTAGAGGGATGACTGCGGGGTGGTGGGAGAGATCCAGTGCCGTCGTGGGTTCCGGGGTTTGGACCAGAAGAGAGCCGGGGAGAAGTAGAGATAAACACCATCTTACCCCTGGAATGGTATGCGAGTCTGAGTCAGGCCAAAGGTTGGAGCAGTGAGGCCGGGAGAACCAGGGCCTTCCCAACCAGTCCGGGCTTCCGACTCACCGATTCCTGGCGCTCCCGCCCCGGGCCGCGAACCTCCCTGCCGGCCCACGGGAGACGACCTCAGCTCCCCTCCAGCGACCGCCTGCTTCTTTTAGACCGTGAGCCCACTGTTGGGTAGGGACCGTCTCTGTATGTTGCCAATTTGTACTTCCCAAGCGCTTAGTCCAGTGCTCTGCACACAGTAAGCGCTCAATAAATACGAATGATGGTGATTGGGGCACTTAGGTATCATCTTCACCGGCGGGGGAGGCGGAGAGTATCTGTCAGAGAGGGAAACCGAGGCATGAAGCGGTTCAGGGATTTACGCCCGGCGGCCGAGGAAACCGGTGAGGGGCCCCTCCCCATCCCCCCCGGCCCTACCTCCTTCCCCTCCCCACGGCACTTATATATATATATTTACAGATTTATTACTCTCTTTATTTTACTTGTATGTATTTACTATTCTATTTATTTTGTTAATGATCAATCAATCAATCAATCGTATTTATTGAGCGCTTACTATGTGCAGAGCACTGTACTAAGCGCTTGGGAAGTACAAATTGGCAACACATAGAGACAGTCCCTACCCAACAGTGGGCTCACAGTCTGAAAGGGGGAGACAGAGAACAGAACCAAACATACCAACAAAATAAAATAAATAGGAAAGAAATGTACAAGTAAAATAAATAAATAAATAGAGTAATAAATATGTACGCGCATTTAGCTTTAATTCCGTTTGTTCTGACAACTTTGACACCCGTCTCCATGTTTCGTTTTGTGGTCCGTCTCCCCCTTCTAGCCTGTGGGCCCGCTGTCGGGTAGGGACCGTCTCTCTCTGTTGCCGACTTGTCCTTCCCGAGCGCTTAGTCCGGTGCTCTGCCCACGGTAAGCGCTCGATAAATACGACTGAACGAACCCCAGGTCTCGACTCGAAGTCTCCCTTCTCCAAGAGACTGACCCCCCACCTCATTTTAGCTCTGGTTCTAGGGAGTAAAGCAAGGGAGGGGTGGCGTTTATTACACTCTTCTCCCGCCCTCCCGTCCCCCTCAGAGTCCAGATGAGCAGCCAAGCCAAACTAGCTGCCGGTTATCGGCTCCGGAGTGAGTGCTTTTTTCCAGAGACTGGATCCCGTGCCTTTCCCAGGAACGGCCTCCCGGAAGCACCTTGGTTCAGGCCTCCCTCCCTCCCTCTCCCTCGGCGGGCAGCCCGGGACCAGATGGAGGAATCGAGCTCTCCGCGGAGCTTGACCTGATAATAATAATAATAATGATGGCATTTATTAAGCGCTTCCTATGTGCAAAGCGCTGTTCTAAGCGCTGGGGAGGTTACAGGGTGATCGGGTCGTCCCACGGGGGGCTCCTAGTCTTCATCCCCATTTTCCAGATGAGGCCACTGAGGCCCAGAGAAGTGAAGTGACTTGCCCAAAGTCACTCAGCTGACAACTGGCGGAGCCGGGGTTCGAACCCATGACCTCGGACTCCAAAGCCCGGGCTCTTTCCACTGAGCCACGGTTGATCTCATTTTGCTGCGGGTGGCTGCTTAATAATAATAATAATAATGGCATTTATTAAGCGCTGACTGTGTGCAAAGCCCCATTCTAAGCGCTGGGGAGGTTACAGGGTGATCGGTTCGTCCCACGGGGGGCTCCCAGTCTTCATCCCCATTTTCCAGATGAGGCCACTGAGGCCCAGAGAAGTGAAGTGACTTGCCCAAAGTCACTCAGCTGACAACTGGCGGAGCCGGGGTTCGAACCCATGACCTCGGACTCCAAAGCCCGGGCTCTTTCCACTGAGCCACGGCTGATCTCATTTTGCTGCAGGTGGCTGGTTAATAATAATAATAATAATAATGGCATTTATTAAGCGCTGACTGTGTGCAAAGCCCCGTTCTAAGCGCTGGGGAGGTTGCAGGGTGATCGGGTCGTCCCACGGGGGGCTCCCAGTCTTCATCCCCATTTTCCAGATGAGGCCACTGAGGCCCAGAGAAGTGAAGTGACTTGCCCAAAGTCACTCAGCTGACAACTGGCGGAGCCGGGGTTCGAACCCATGACCTCGAACTCCAAAGCCCGGGCTCTTTCCACTGAGCCACGGTTGATCTCATTTTGCTACAGGTGGCTGGTTAATAATAATAATAATAATAATAATAATGGCATTTATTAAGCACTGACTGTGTGCAAAACACTGTTCTAAGCGCTGGGAAGGTTACAGGGTGATCGGGTTGTTCCACGGGGGGCTCACGGTCTTCATCCCCATTTTTTCCAGATGAGGGAACTGAGGCCCAGAGAAGTGAAGTGACTGGCCCAAAGTCACCCAGCTGACAATTGGCGGAGCCGGGATTCGAACCCATGACCTCGGACTCCAAAGCCCGGGCTCTTTCCGCTGAGCCACGCTGCTTCTCATAAGTCAGATCCTCCAACTTCCAGCCTCACGCTCCGTCCACTAGGCCGTTCTGCTTCTCCAGTCAGGCTGGATTTGTAAATCCACGGGGGCAGCGAAGGGGCTAAGAAAAAGTTAATGAGAAAGATAACAATTCAGGGGAAGCGGTCGGTTTCAGGCCGTGGGGCTCAGACCTCTGGGCCTGGGGGCTCGGGCTTTGGGGCCAGAGGTTACGGGTTCAAATCCCGGCTCCACCACTTGGCAGCTGTGTGACTTGGGGCAAGTCACCTCTCTGGGCCTCAGTTCCCTCATCTGGAAAATGGGGGTGAAGACCGGGAGCCCCCCGGGGGACACCCTGATCACCTTGTAACCTCCCCAGCGCTTAGAACGGCGCTTTGCACATAGTAAGCGCTTAATGAATGCCACTAAAAAAAAAAAAATGGTGCAAAGAATGAGGAGCAGCCCTCCTCCGGACAGAGGGCGTCCAAAAAGAAAACAGGCATTCAGCCTTGGGGGAGCAGAAACGTGGCCACCGATCCGTGTTTTCAGCAAAGACACAAAGGAAAGGAGTGCGAGAGGAAATCCAGATTTAAAGTACCTCCTAGAAGGATAAAGCAGAGAAGAGGAAGGCCCGCCTGGCAGTCCTTTAATCAATCAATCAATCAATCGTATTTATTGAGCGCTTACTGTGTGCAGAGCACTGTACTAAGCGCTTGGGAAGTCCAAGTTGGCAACATATAGAGACAGTCCCTACCCATCAGTGGGCTCACAGTCTAATCGATCTCTGTGGGTACTTTCCCTGCCCACAAGGAGCTTACAGTCTAGAGAGCTGATGGATGGGGAAACTGAGAGTCACCTAGCTGGCCAGTGGCACAATGAATCAATCAATCGTATTTATTGAGCGCTTACTATGTGCAGAGCACTGGACTAAGCGCTTGGGAAGTCCAAATTGGCAACACATAGAGACAGTCCCTACCCAACAGTGGGCTCACAGTCTAATCGATCTCTGTGGGTACTTTCCCTGCCCACAGGGAGCTTACAGTCTAGAGAGCTGATGGATGGGGAAACTGAGAGTCACCTAGCTGGCCAGTGGCACAATCAATCAATCAATCGTATTTATTGAGCGCTTACTATGTGCAGAGCACTGGACTAAGCGCTTGGGAAGTACAAATTGGCAACATATAGAGACAGTCCCTACCCAACAGTGGGCTCACAGTCTAATCGATCTCTATGGGTACTTTCCCTGCCCACAGGGAGCTTACAGTCTAGAGAGCTGATGGATGGGGAAACTGAGAGTCACCTAGCTGGCCAGTGGCACAATCAATCAATCAATCAATCAATCGTATTTATTGAGCGCTTACTATGTGCAGAGCACTGGACTAAGCGCTTGGGAAGTACAAATTGGCAACATATAGAGACAGTCCCTACCCAACAGTGGGCTCACAGTCTAATCGATCTCTATGGGTACTTTCCCTGCCCACAGGGAGCTTACAGTCTAGAGAGCTGATGGATGGGGAAACTGAGAGTCACCTAGCTGGCCAGTGGCACAATCAATCAATCAATCAATCATATTTATTGAGCGCTTACTATGTGCAGAGCACTGGGCTAAGCGCTCGGGAAGTCCAAATTGGCAACACATAGAGACAGTCCCTACCCAGCAGTGGGCTCACAGTCTAAAAGGGGGAGACAGAGAACGAAACCAAACATGCTAACAAAATAAAATAAATAGGATAGATATGTACAAGTAAAATAAATAAACAGAGTAATAAATATGTACAAATATATATGCATATATACAGGCACAGGGCGGTGACTCACTCCCTTCCCCAGGCCAGACCCGGGGACGTTCTTCTGGCGGGGTCAGAGGGCAGGCAGAAGGGCCGCCGTCTCCGTTTGGGCAGCCCCTTTATAAATACTGGGCTCCACCCGAGAATCAATCAATCAATCGTATTTATTGAGCGCTCACTGTGTGCAGAGCACTGTACTAAGCGCTTGGGAAGTCCAAGTTGGCAACATAGAGAGACGGTCCCTACCCAACAGTGGGCTCACAGTCTAAAAGGGGGGAGACAGGGAACAAAGCCTGGTGGAGCAGACCCATCCCAGCTAGCCCGGGTGGCTGCCGGGAAATATAGACCAGCAGCCCCTCTGCCTATTAAATTAATTTAATTTTGGTGTTTGTTGATGATGGCATTTGTTAAGCACTTACTATGTGCAGCGCACTGTTCTGAGTGCTGGGGGGGGATACAGGGTGACCAGATTGCCCCACGTGGGGCTCACAGTCTTCATCCCCATTTGACAGACGAGGCAACTGAGGCTCAGAGAAGTGAAGTGACTTGCCCAAGGTCACACAGCAGACACGTGGCGGAGCCGGGATTAGAACCCACGACCTCTGGGTCCCAAGCCCGGGCTCTTTCCACTGAGCCACGCAGCTAGCGCTTACTGTATGCAAAGCACTGGGGTGGATACAAGGTGATAATAATAATAATGATGGCATTTATTAAGCACCTACTATGTGCAAAGCACTGTTCTAAGCGCTGGGGAGGTTACAAGGTGATCAGGTTGTCCCCCGTGGGGCTCACAGTCTTAATCCCCATTTGACAGAGGAGGTAACTGAGGCCCAGAGAAGTGAAGGGACGTGCCCAAAGTCACCCAGCTGACAAGCGGCAGAGCCGGGATTTGAACCCAGGACCTCCCGAGCCCAGGCTCTTTCCACTGAGCCATGTTGCTCTCTGTTGGGAGGTGGTGTTTCTCCTCTCATTTCGTGTCAACTCTCTCACCAACTCTGAGCCTGACCCCTGGCTGGCTGGATCGAAGTCTGATCCAAGGCTGACGGTAATAATTGATTTATTTATATTAATGTCCGTCTCCCCCTCTAGACTATTAATCAATCATATTTATTGAGCGCCCACTGTGTGCAGAGCACTGTTGTGGGCAGGGAACGTGTCTACCGGCTCTGTTCCATCGTACTCTTCCAAGGGCGTACACAGGACGGTGACCTGCCTGCAGTAAGCGCTCAATAAATACGGTTGATTGATCGATAATAAGCCGGGCAGAAGTCAAGTAAGAGAAGCAGCGTGGCTCAGTGGAAAGAGCCCGGGCTTGGGAGTCGCAGGTCATGGGTTCTAATTCCGGCTCCGCCAACTGTCAGCTGTGTGATTTTGGGCAGGTCACGTCACTTCTCTGGACCTCAGTTCCCTCATCTGGAAAATGGGGATGAAGACTGTGAGCCCCACGTGGGACCACCTGATGGTCTTGTATCCTCCCCAGCGCTTAGAACAGTGCTTTGCGCGTAGTAAGCGCTCAACAGATGCCATCATCATTTTTAAGTGAAGTCCCTAAGGTCCAAATCCTGATCCTTTTAGACTGTGAGCCCACTGTTGGGTAGGGACTGTCTCTATATGTTGCCAATTTGTACTTCCCTAGAGCTTAGTACATAGGAAGCGCTCAATAAATACGATTGATGATGATCCTGATCTCTGTCTTATAGAATCCGCGATAACGCAGCGGTCCCGTCTTGGCGGGTCATTTCCCTGCGCTTCGGTTTCCTCATCAGTACCTGGTTTCCCGTCTGCCGAGACTGTGAGCCCCAAGAGGGACAGGGAGAAGAGGAGGGGCTTGCCCCAAAATCCCACACCATCATCATCATCATCGATCGTATTTATTGAGCGCTTACCGTGTGCAGAGCACTGTACTGAGCGCTTGGGAAGTCCAAGTTGGCAACATAGAGAGACGGTCCCTGCCCAACAGTGGGCTCCAGGAAAGAGGCGGAATCCCCGGCCCGGGTTCTTGCCACGCTGGCACCCGACGAAGGGGGTCGGGGCCCGGCAGGAGCTCAATATACGCCATAAGTGCTCAATAAATGCTGGGGATCACGCAGCGTGAGAGGCAAGGTCCCGGCTTTCCGCGGGTCGACCGGGCGGGCTCCGGCCGAGTCGTCCCGCTCGGAGGTTGGGGTGAGCCTCGGGGGTCCGGTCCTCAAGCGGCTTCCTCCCGCCAACAGAGTTCTGCATGAACCCCCAGACGGTGCTCCTCCTGCGGGTTATCGCTGCTTTCTGCTTCCTGGGGATCCTGTGCAGCCTCTCCGCCTTCCTCCTGGATGTCTTCGGGCCCAAGCACCCGGCCCTAAAGATCACCCGCCGCTACGCCTTCGCCCACATCCTGACAGGTAACTCAGGCCGGCAAGCCGGGGGGGCCGGAAGCCAATCGCCGGGCCGCTCGGCCCTCTTTCGGACACGGAGCTTGGGGGTCCCGAGGGAAAAAAAACGGGAGCCGAGGTTCGGGACGGTCTGAGCCTCCGAAGGTAAAGCGTCTCTTCTTCCCACGTGCCCGGAGGTGTGTTCGTTCAGAGCCCCGCGGTGGGCCGGTTGCCCGCCCCTGAACCCGGCTCCCTGTCCGTCCGTTTCCTGGGCGGAAACTTTTCCACCTTCCTCCGAACAATCCCTTGAGAATCCTAATAACCCCTTGCCGGTTTATCCCCGGAGAAGTTGACGTGAGGCGGTAGAGATTGCAATAGCTCGACGGGAGTTGGGGTGGTTTGGGATCTTCGGTAGCTTTCCCCTTCCGTTTTCCCTTTTTTATGTTTTCGGAACCGAACTGATTCGGTGTATTTTAAGTCGGGACCGGAATCCTGGGCTTCCTGGGAATGTAGTCCCATGATATATCCCTTGATAATAATAATAATAATGGCGTTTATTAAGCGCTTACTATGTGCAAAGCACCGTTCTAAGCGCTGGGGAGGTTATAAGGTGATCAGGTTGTCCCACGGGGAGCTCACCGTGTTAATCCCCATTTTCCAGATGAGGGAACTGAGGCCCAGAGAAGTGAAGTGACTTGCCCAAAGTCACACAGCTGACAATTGGCGGAGCTGGGATTTGAACCCGTGACCTCTGACTCCAAAGCCCGGGCTCTTTCCACTGAGCCACGCTGCTTTGGAGGGAGAGTGACCATCCCGTGAGGGGTTTCGCCTACCCGCCCGTAACGAGTTCCTCTTCGAGCCTCACTCGGAACCTAACGGACCCTTCCTTAACAATTAATAATAATAATAATAATAATAATGTAGTATTTGTTAAGCACTTACTATGTGGAAAGCACTGTTCTAAGCGCTAGGGAGGTTGTAAGGTGATCAGGTTGTCCCACGGGGGGATCGCAGTCTTCATCCCCATTTTCCAGATGAGGTAACTGAGGCCCGGAGAAGTGAAGTGACTTGCCCGAAGTCACACAGCTGACAGTTGGCAGAGCTGGGATTTGAACCCATGACCTCTGACTCCAAAGCCCGGGCTCTTTCCACTGAGCCACGCTGATTAATAATGATGGACTGTGAGCCCACTGTTGGGTAGGGACCGTATCTATATGTTGCCAACTTGTACTTCCCGAGCGCTTAGTATAGTGCTGTGCACACAGTAAGCGCTCAATAAATACGATTGAATGAATGAATGAATGATGGTATCTGTTAAGCGCTTACAGTGTTCCCGGCACTGTACTAAGCACTGCGGCGGATAAAAGTGAATCAAGTTAGACACAGTCCCTGTCCTATGTGGGGCTCATCCCCTAAATCCCCATTTTACAAATGAGGTAACTGAGGCCCAGAGGAGCGAAGCGAACTTGCCCAGGTCACACAACAGACGAGAGGCGGAGCCGGGATTAGAACCCGTGACCTTCTGACTCCGTCCAGTACGTCGCGCTTACGGTGGGGTGCCGCTGCCTCCCTTCCCCCGGAGCAGAGCTTTTGGGGTGGGAGGATTCGTTGCCACGGCACCGTCCGGCGTCCCGGTAAGGACCGGAGCCCATTCTCCCGCCTCCCGCTTCCCGGCCTGCCTCCTCCCGCTCCGGACGTTGGCGGTGCCGGAATTCCAGGCCCGAAGCCACCCCCCTAGAGAAGCAGCGTGGCTCGGCAGGAAGAGCCCGGGCTTTGGAGTCAGAGGTCGTGGGCTCAAATCCCGGCTGTGCGACTTCAGGCGAGTCACTTCCCTTCTCTGTGCCTCGGTTACCTCATCTGTAAAACGGGGATGAAGGCTGTGAGCCCCCCGTGGGACAACCTGATGACCTCGTAACCTCCCCAGCGCTTCGAACCGTGCCTTGCACATAGTAAGCGCTTAATAAATGCCATCGTTATTGTTATTATTGTTATCGCGGGGGCACCGGGCCCGCCTGGGTGAGCCGAAATGGCCCTCGGCGAGGTTTCAGGATGGCGTTTGACGTTTCTTCCTTCCTTCCGTCCCCGTGTGCGCGCTCCCCGTGCAGTCCTGCAGTGTGCCACGGTGATCGGCTTCTGTTACTGGGCCTCCGAGCTGATCCTGGCCCAGCAGCAGCAGCACAAGAAGTACCACGGCTCCCAGGTGTACGTCACCTTCGCCGTCAGCTTCTACCTCGTGGCGGGGGCCGGCGGGGCCTCCATCCTGGCCACGGCGGCCAACCTCCTGCGCCACTATCCCACGGAGGAGGAGGAGCAGGCCCTGGAGCTGCTGTCCGAGATGGAGGAGAACGAGCCGTACCCGGCCGAGTACGAAGTCATCAACCAGTTCCAGCCCCCGCCCGCCTACACGCCGTAGCGCCGCCCCCGGGACTTGCTCCCCCGCGCCGCCCCGACGCTTCCTGCGGGCCAGCCTCCGCCCGGGGAGATTCGTTATCCGGCCCTTCTGCCGGGAAACGAGTCCCGCGTGCCCCTCCCGTGCGCCCCTTCCCCGACCGCCGCCTCCCGGATTCCCTGCAGCCTCTGCCGCCCGGGGTCGACCGCGCCAGCCGCTCTCCTCGGGCGTCCTTCGTAGGACTGCCTGGAAGGGGAGTCTCTACAGGGACCGGGATGGGGGGCGGGAGGAGGAGGAGAGATGCCCAGAAGGCCCCGGACAGAGGGGGATGCAGCAGTGCCGACCGTCTTTCTCCGCCTGCTCCGCCTGGCATCCGACGGGAGCGGTGGCGGTGCCCCCTCTCCTCGCCCTCCTCTCTCCCCCTCTCACCCCCCGCAAGCCGAACCCGGGGCCTCACGCCGCGACGGGCGCGGATCGCACTTTAGCCCCCAGCCCTCTTTGCCCGGGCCCAGTGAGGAGGGGCAGACGCGAGCGGGCCGCCAGTCCGAGATGGGCTGCCCGGGCTTCCCTTTCCAACCGGGGGCAACGGCGTCCTCATTTTAAGGATTTTATCCCTTTCTCTCGACCCTGCTACGTTTTTGCCGTCCCGTGCCTGCCCTAAGCTTGTTTTCCTTCCTGCTAACACCGCACGTCGGAGTCCGTCCCGCCAGCCAGCCAGCGCGTGAGACCCGTTAACCTGTAACCGTTGCCCCCGTAGAGAGGGCACAGCAAGACAGCGGGGGCCGTGCCCTCTCCCCTGGGAGCCGAGGTCCAGGCCGCCACTGTGGGTTCTGGTCAAGGGCGTCTCATTCTATCATCCTACAAACCGAAACCTGGGCTGGGAGGGAGGGGGCGTCCAGAAAGTCCCGCGGCGTCCTGTAGAGCCCGGTGGGGTTCCTCCGAAACCTTCCGGGGGGAAGGTTGGTCTCACCGAGCCGAGCGTGCTGCGGATTCCGGCCACGGGCGTAGCTCAGAGACGGGATTTGGGCCCGGACGCCGGGATGTCCTTTCCGCTGGGGTCCGGTCGAGGAGGCCGAACGGGGACCAAGGCCTTGTGGACTTTCCAGCTGCCCGGCGTTCCCGGCCGTAATCGCCGGGGTCACTCACACACCCCTCCGGCCGGGCTCCTCCCCTTCAGCAACAAGGGGGTTGTTTTAGAAACGACCTGTGCGTCGAGCCCGGGGAACTGCATAACGTGTCGTACTTCTGTTAAACCTTCTCATCCTGACTGGCGGGTTTCCTGGGGGAGTGGCCGGCTCCCCCAGGCCTCAGGCGGACGAAGAAAATGACTGGCAAAGCACCCGCCTGCCAGAGGCGTCCGGCTTGGTCACGAGGAGCCGAGCGGGAGGGCCTGAGCCCCGTGGACCGTCGGACGGGAGCCGACCTGCACTTTGCTCATTCGACTCCCTTCACCAACCCCAGCCTCGCTGCCGGCCGCCGATGGTTTGTCGTGAAAATTCCCGTCGGTCTTTTCGTTTTCTAGAGAAAAATAAAAATACCGCAACAAGGTCGTTAGCCGGCCAAGACCTGGCTGTTTATTCCCCATATTCGGCCGAAGCGAGCCTTCCGAGGCGTCCCGGGGCCGATGATAACCTCCCCGAGGTCCAGGCTCCGTGGGCCTGGACCGTCCGGCGAGGCAGCGGGTGAAAAGGTGAGAGGGAGCCGCGGTCTGGGCACGGGGCCCCCAGGTAGACTGTGAGCCCACTGTTGGGTAGGGACCGTCTCTATATGTTGCCAATTTGTACTTCCCAAGCGCTTAGTACAGTGCTCTGCACATAGTAAGCGCTCAATAAATACGATTGATGATGACGATGATGATGACAACCTTCCCCGATGTGCGTCAAAGCCGGTCATCTGGCCGGACGGCTCCTGCCGGCATCGGTAGAGATTCTTGGCTCGGGGGCGAACAGACTGACCTGCCGCTCTGCCCGGGCGTGGCATTTCGTGCCATCCGGATTCCCGGCCCGCGTTGCCCCTGTTCGGACCCGTGCCACCTGCCGTCCCTCGCCGCGAGCGGGAGTTTCCCTGGGCGAGGAGGGGTGCTTTAAGTGGAAACCCCATCTCCTCGTATTTTGGAAATCGTAAGCCGCCTTCCCGTGAGCACCCCGAGGGCCCGGGTCCGGAGTCCCGCGCGTCCGTGAAGCGGCACTGGGGTAGCCCGCCGCAGACGGGTGGGCGGGCGAGCCTCGGCTCCCTCCCCGCCGCCGGACTGCGAGATGCCAACTAAGGTCCGGGGGCATCGGTGGGTGCCCGCCGACCGGGCCCACGATAGCTGGTGCTGGCTGTCGCGTGGCCCTGACTCATCTCACCTTGGCTGGGACGATACCGAGGGCCTGGCTCGTGCCCGCTCTGTTGATTCCTCTCGTGATCGTGTTGGCCTCTTCCCCCGGAGTGGGGACGGCAGAATTCCCCCAAAAAGGCCGCTCTGCCACGCAGGATAGGGCCGGCTGCCACGCTGGCACTGCCCGCGTGCAAATGTGGGACTAGAGGACTTTGGAGTCAACTTTCACCCGCCTTATTCACTGCTTGCCCGCGGAGCTGTCGCCCGGGATGGTTGTAGCCATCTCACCTGGCCTGCTCTAAATCTGCATTCTCCTCCTTTCATTCATTCATCCATTCAATCGTATTTATTGAGCGCTTACCGTGTGCAGAGCGCTGTACTAAGCACTTGGGAAGTCCAAGTCGGCAACATATAGAGGCGGTCCCTACCCGACAGCGGGCTCACAGTCTTGAAGGGGGAGACAGACGACAAAGCAAAACATATTAACAAAATAAAACAAATAGAATAAATATGTACAAGTAAAATAAATGGAGTAATAAATCTGTCCAAACATATATACGTGTGCTATGAGGAGGGGGAGAGGAAGGAAGGCCTATAGTATTTGTTAAGCGCTTATTCTGTGCAAAGCACTGTTCTTGGTGATCAGGTGGTCCCACGGGGGGCTCATAATCTTAATCCCCATTTTACAGAGGAGGTCACTGAGGCCCAGAGAAGTGAAGTGACTTGCCCAAAGTCACACAGCGCTCAACTGGCAGAGCCGGGATTTGAACCCATGACCTCTGACTCCAAAGCCCGTGTTCTTTCCACAGAGCCATGCTGCTTCTCTAAGCTTCTTCCTTATCGACTCCCAGGCCTCCTGTCCGCACCAACTTCTGACTCCCTCCTTAAACACCAGTGCCCCAGGCTCCATTTTTTTTTTTGATGGCATTTATTAAGCGCTTACTGTGTGCAAAACACCGTTCTAAACGCGTGACTGGCCAACTACTTTGTTGATGCAGTAGAAACCATCTGCTGTAAATCTCTCCCTCATCTCCCTCACTTAATAATGATGATGATGGTATTTGTTAAGCGCTCACTATGTGCCAGGCACTGTACTAAGCGCTGGGGTGGGTACAAACAAATTTTGGGTTGGGCACAGTCCCACATAAGGCTCCCATTCTTAATCCCCATTTTATAGATGAGGTAACTGAGGCCCAGAGAAGTGACTTCTAGACTGTGAGCCAACTGTTGGATAGGGACCGTCTCTATATGTTGCCAACTTGTCTTTCCCAAGCGCTTAGTACAGTGCTCTGCACACAGTAAGCGCTCAATAAATACGATTGAATGAATGAATGAATGAATGAAGTGACCAGCCCAAGGCCACACAGCAGACGAGTGGTGGGGCTGGGATTCGAACCCATGACCTTCTGACCCAACCTTCCCTCCAACCTTCCCCATCCACTCTCCTCTCATCCTTGGTCGTCTCAGAAAGCATTCACCTTTCTGCTTTTTTAAAACATTTTAATGATATCTGTTAAGCGCTCACTCTATGCCATACACTGTACTAAGTACTGGGGTAGGTACAAGCTAATAATAATAATAATAATAATAATAATGGCATTTATTAAGCGCTTACTAGGTGCAAAGCACTGTTCTAAGCGCTGGGGAGGTTACAGGGTGATCAGGTTGTCCCACGGGGGGGCTCACAGTCTTCATCCCCATTTTCCAGATGAGGGAACTGAGGCCCAGAGAAGTTAAGTGACTTGCCCAAGGTCACGCGGCTGACAGTTGGCGGAGCCGGCATTTGAACCCATGACCTCTGATGCTGCCTCTCTGTTAAGCGCTCACTCTATGCCAGACACTGTACTAAGTACTGGGGTAGGTACAAGCTAATAATAATAATAACGATGGCATTTATTAAGCGCTTACTAGGTGCAAAGCACTGTTCTAAGCGCCGGGGAGGATACGAGGTGATCAGGTTGTCCCACGGGGAGGCTCACAGTCTTCATCCCGACTCCACCACATGTCTGCTGTGTGATCTTGGGCAAGTCACTTAACTTCTCTGGGCCTCAGTTCCCTCATCTGGAAAAAGTGGGGATGAAGACTGTGAGCCCCACGTGGGACCACCTAATCACCCTGTATCCTCCCCAGCGCTGAGAACAGTGCTCTGCACATAGAAAGCGCTTAACAAATGCCAATTACTATTATTATTATTCATCCCCATTTTCCAGATGAGGGAACTGAGGCCCAGAGAAGTTAAGCGACTTGCCCGAGGTCACGCAGCCGACAGTCGGCTTAGCTGGGATTTGAACCCATGAGCTCTTGACTACAAAGCCCGGGCTCTTTCCACTGAGCCACGCTAAATGACGTTGGACGAGGTCCCCGTCCCCCACGGGAACTCCCAACCTTCATCCCTATTTTACGGATGAGGAAACCGAGGCGCAGGGCGGCGACTCGCCCAAGGTCACGAGGCAGAGAAGCGGCAGAGCCGGGCCTAGAACCCAGGTCGTCCTGAATCCAGGCCCGATGTCCATCCACTAGGCCACGCGGATTTCGATGTCCACCGGCTTTCCTCCGTTACTCCTGCTCCTCTCCCTTCCCAAATTGGCATCCTCCACATTTCCCTCCCCCCAACTTTCCAGTGTCCTGAGGGAGACCCCCCAACTTTAGGGGGTGGGAGGCGGAGGAAGACCCTCAAGCCTCCGTTCTGCGTCCCTCGCTATTTCTCCATCTCACGGAGTCCGTCGGACCGCGTGGCCTCTACTATTTGTAAAAATAGTAATAGGATTCATGTTTTAATACTTATTACCCCCCCTTTCCGGCTTCTCTTAAAGTCCTCCACCTAGCTTTCCCTTTGCTGTTGACGTGACCACTCGCCCCGACGACCGAGCCCATCCTGGAGAAGCGGCGTGGCTCGGGGGGGAAGAGCCCGGGCTTCGGAGTCGGAGGTCATGGGTTCAAATCCCGACGCCGCCAATTGCCAGCTGTGTGACTTTGGGCGAGTCGCTTCGCTCCTCCGGGCCTCAGTTCCCTCATCTGGAAAATGGGGATGAAGACTGTGAGCCCCCCGTGGGACCACCTGATCGCCTTGTAACCTCCCCAGCGCTTAGAGTGGTGCTTTGCACTTAGTAAGCACTTAATAAATGCCATTATTATTATTTATCTATTATTATTATTATTCTCTGGGCCTCAGTTCCCTCATCTGTCATATGGGGATGAAGACTGTGAGCCCCCCGTGGGACCACCTGATCGCCTTCTAACCTCCCCAGTGCTTAGAACAGTGCTTTGCACATAGTAAGTGCTTAATAAATGCCATTATTATTCATTATTATTATTCTCTGGGCCTCAGTTCCCTCATCTGTCATATGGGGATGAAGACTGTGAGCCTGCCGTGGGACCACCTGATCGCCTTCTAACCTCCCCAGTGCTTAGAACAGTGCTTGGCACATAGTAAGCACTTAATAAATGCTATTATTTATTATTATTATCATTATTATCTGGGCCTCAGTTCCCTCATCTGTCAAATGGGGATGAAGACTGTGAGCCCCCTGTGGGACCACCTGATTGCCTTATAACCTCCCCAGTGCTTAGAACGGTGCTTTGCATGTAGTAAGCGCTTAATAAATACCATTATTATTATTTTTTTTTTTTCTGGGCCTCAGTTCTCTCATCTGTCAAATGGGGATGAAGACTGTGAGCCCCACGTGGGACAACCTGATCACCCTGTAACCTCCCCAGCGTTTAGAACGGTGCTTTGCACATTGTAAGCGTTTAGTAAATGCCATTATCATTATTATTATTATTCTTTCCTGGGCCTCAGTTCCCTCATCTGGAAAATGGGGATGAAGACTGGGAGCCCCCCGTGGGACCACCTGATCGCCTTGTAACCTCCCCAGTGCTTAAAACGGTGCTTGGCACATAGTAAGCGCTTGAGCCCACTGTTGGGTAGGGACTGTTTCTATATGTTGCCAACATGTCCTTCCCAAGCGCTTAGTACAGTGCTCTGCACACAGTAAGTGCTCAATAAATACGATTGATTGATTAGTAAATGCCATTATTATCGTTACTATTATTATTATTATTATTATTATTATTATTATTATTCTCTGGGCCTCAGTTCCCTCATCTGTCAAATGGGGATGAAGAGACTGTGAGCCCCCCGTGGGCCCACCCGATCGCCTTGTAACCTCCCCAGCGCTTAGAACGGTGCTTTGCACATAGTAAGCGCTTAGTAAATGCCATTATAATTATTATAATAAATGCCACCATCATTATTATTTATTATTATTATTCTCTGGGCCTCAGTTCCCTCATCTGTCAAATGGGGATGAAGACTGTGAGCCCCCCGTGGGACCACCCGATCGCCTTGTAACCTCCCCATTGCTTAGAACGGTGCTTTGCACATAGTAAGCGCTTAATAAATGCCATTATTATTATTATTATTATTATTATTATTATTATTATTCTCCGGGCCTCAGCTCCCTCATCTGTCAAATGGGAATGAAGCCTGTGAGCCCCCCGTGGGACCACCTGATCGCCTTGTAACCTCCCCAACGCTTAGAACAGTGCTTGGCACATAGTAAGCGATTAATAAATGCCATTATAATTATTATGATAAATGCCATCACCATTATTATTATTTGTTATTATTATTCTCTGGGCCTCAGTTCCCTCATCTGTCAAATGGGGATGAAGACTGTGAGCGCCCCGGGGGACAACCTGATCACCTTGTAACCTCCCCAGCGCTTAGAACAGTGCTCGGCACGTAGTAAGCGCTTAACACATGCCCTCATTAATTCAATTCAATTCAATTCAATCGTATTTATTGAGCGCTTACTGTGTGCAGAGCACTGTACTAAGCGCTGGGGAAGTCCAAGTTGGCAACATAGACGGTCCCTACCCAACAGCGGGCTCACAGTCTAGAAGGGGGAGACAGAGAACAAAACCAAACCTATTCACAAAATAAAATAAATAGAATACATATGTACAAATAAAATAAATGGAGTAATAATGCGCGCCAGCCGCCCGCCCCATTCCCGTGTCGGCTCCCCAAGGGCCGTGGGGCCGCGCATGCGCGCCTCCCACCCCCCATCCCCGTCATCATTATTATTATTATTATTCTCTGGGCCTCAGTTCCCCCATCTGTCAAATGGGGATGAAGACTGTGAGCCCGCCGTGGGACAACCTGATCGCCTTGTAACCTCCCCAGTGCTTAGAATGGTGCTTGGCACATAGTAAGCGCTTAATAAATGCTATTATTATTATTATTCTCTGGGCCTCAGTTCCCTCATCTGTCAAATGGGGATGAAGACTGTGAGCCCCCCGTGGGACCACCCGATCGCCTTGTAACCTCCCCAGCAATTAGAACGGTGCTTGGCACATAGTAAGCGCTTAGTAAATGCCATTATTATTATTATTATTCTCTGGGCCTCAGTTCCCTCATCTGTCAAATGGGGATGAAGACTGTGAGCCCCCCGTGGGACCACCCGATCGCCTTGTAACCTCCCCAGCGCTTAGAACGGTGCTTGGCACATAGTAAGCGCTTAATAAATGCCATTATTATTATTATTATTATTATTCACTGGGCCTCAGTTCCCTCATCTGTCAAATGGGGATGAAGACTGTGAGCCCCCCGTGGGACCATCCGATCGCCTTGTAACCTCCCCAACGCTTAGAACGGTGCTTTGCACATAGTAAGCGCTTAGTAAATGCCATCATTATTATTATTATTATCCTCTGGGCCTCAGTTCCCTCATATGTCAAATGGGGATGAAGACTGCGAGCCCCCCGTGGGCCCACCCGATCGCCTTGTAACCTCCCCATCAATTAGAACGGTGCTTTGCACATAGTAAGCCTTTAATAAATGCTATTATCTTTTATTATTATTATTATTAATTATTATTGTCTGGGCCTCAGTTCCCTCATCTGTCAAATGGGGATGAAGACTGCGAGCTCCCCGTGGGCCCACCCGATCGACTTGTAACCTCCCCAGCGCTTAGAATGGTGCTTGGCACATAGTAAGCGATTAATAAATCCCATTACTATTACTATAATAAATATTATTATTATTATTATTATTATTATTATTATTATTATTATCTGGGCTTCAGTTCCCTCATCTGTCAAATGGGGATGAAGACTGCAATCACCCTATGGGACCACCTGATCGCCTTGTAACCTCCCCAGCAATTAGAACGGTGCTTGGCACATAGTAAACGCTTAATAAATGCCATTATTATTATTATTATTATTATTATTCTCTGGTCCTCAGTTCCCTCATCTGTCAAATGGGGATGAAGACTGCGAGCCCCCCGTGGGACCACCCGATCGCCTTGTAACCTCCCCAGCAATTAGAACAGTGCTTTGCACATAGTAAGCGATTAATAAATGCCATTATAATTATTATAATAAATGCCATCACCATTATTATTATTTGTTATTATTATTCTCTGGGCCTCAGTTCCCTCATCTGTCAAATGGGGATGAAGACTGTGAGTGCCCCGGGGGACCACCTGATCACCTGGTAACCTCCCCAGCGCTTAGAACAGTGCTTCACAAATGCCATCATTCAATTCAATTAAATTCAATCGTATTTATTGAGCGCTTACTGTGTGCAGAGCACTGTACTAAGCGCTGGGGAAGTCCAAGTTGGCAACATAGAGAGACGGTCCCTACCCAACAGCGGGCTCACAGTCTAGAAGGGGGAGACGGAAAACAAAACCAAACCTATTCACAAAATAAAATAAATAGAATAAATATGTACAAATAAAATAAATGGAGTAATAATGCGCGCCAGCCGCCCGCCCCATCCCCGTCTCGGCTCCCCAAGGGCCGAGGCGCCGCGCATGCGCGCCTCCCGCCCCCCATACCCGTCATCATCATTATTATTATTATTCTCTGGGCCTCAGTTCCCCCATCTGTCAAATGGGGATGAAGACTGTGAGCCCCCCGTGGGACCACCCGATCGCCTTGTAACCTCCCCAGCAATTAGAACGGTGCTTGGTACACAGTAAGCGCTTAATAAATGCCATTATTATTATTATTATTAGTAGTAGTAGTAGTAGTAGTAGTAGTAGTAGTATTCTCTGGGCCTCAGTTCCCTCATCTGTCAAATGGGGATGAAGACTGTGAGCCCCCCGTGGGACCACCCGATCGCCTTGTAACCTCCCCAGCGCTTAGAACGGTGCTTGGCACATAGTAAGCGCTTAATAAATGCCATTATTATTATTATTATTATTCACTGGGCCTCAGTTCCCTCATCTGTCACATGGGGATGAAGACTGCGAGCCCCCCGTGGGCCCACCCGATCGCCTTGTAACCTCCCTAGCAATTAGAACGGTGCTTGGCTCATAGTAAACGCTTAATAAATGCCATTATCATTATTATTATTATTATTATTACTATTCTCTGGGCCTCAGTTCCCTCATCTGTCAAATGGGGATGAAGACTGTGAGCCCCCCGTGGGACAACATGATCACCTTGTAACCTCCCTAGTGCTTAGAATGGTGCTTGGCACATAGTAAGCGCTTAATAAATGCTATTGTTATTATTATTATTATTATTATTATTATCTGGGCCTCAGTTCCCTCATCTGTCAAATGGGGATGAAGACTGTGACCTGTGACTGTGATCGCCTTGCAACCTCCGCAGCGCTTAGAACGGCGCTTTGCACATAGTAAGCGCTTAGTAAATGCCAGCATTATTATTATTCTCTGGTCCTCAGTTCCCTCATCTGTCAAATGGGGATGAAGACTGCGAGCCCCCCGTGGGCCAACCTCATCGCCTTGTAACCTCCCCAGCAATTAGAACGGTGCTTGGCACATAGTAAGCGCTTAATAAATGCTATTATTATTATTATCATTATTATTTATTATTATTATTCTCTGGGCCTCAGTTCCCTCATCTGTCAAATGGGGATGAAGACTGCGAGCCCCCCGTGGGACCACCCGATCGCCTTGTAACCTCCCCAGCAATTAGAACGGTGCTTGGCACATAGTAAGCGCTTAATAAATGCCATCATTATTATTATTATCATTATTCTCTGAGCCTCAATTCCCTCATCTGTCAAATGGGGATGAAGACTGCGAGCCCCCCGTGGGCCCACCCGATCGCCTTGTAACCTCCCCAGCAATTAGAACGGTGCTTTGCACATAGTAAGCCTTTAATAAATGCTATTATTATTATTATTTATTATTATTACTATTCTCTGGGCCTCAGTTCCCTCATCTGTCAAATGGGGATGAAGACTGCGAGCCCCCTGTGGGACCACCCGATCGCCTTGTAACCTCCCCAGCAATTAGAACGGTGCTTGGCACATAGTAAGCGCTTAATAAATGCCATCATTATTATTATTATCATTATTCTCTGAGCCTCAATTCCCTCATCTGTCAAATGGGGATGAAGACTGCGAGCCCCCCGTGGGCCCACCCGATCGCCTTGTAACCTCCCCAGCAATTAGAACGGTGCTTTGCACATAGTAAGCCTTTAATAAATGCTATTATTATTATTATTTATTATTATTACTATTCTCTGGGCCTCAGTTCCCTCATCTGTCAAATGGGGATGAAGACTGCGAGCCCCCTGTGGGACCACCCGATCGCCTTGTAACCTCCCCAGCAATTAGAACGGTGCTTGGCACATAGTAAGCCTTTAATCAATGCTATTATTATTAATTATTATTATTATTATTATTATTATTTATGATTGTCTGGGCCTCAGTTCCGTCATCTGTCAAATGGGGATGGAGACTGTGAGCCCCCCGTGGGCCCACCCGATCGCCTTGTAACCTCCCCAGCGCTTAGAATGGCGCTTGGCACATAGTAAGCGATGAATAAATCCCATTATTATTACTATAATAAATTCTATTATTATTATTATTATCATTATTATTCTCTGGGCCTCAGTTCCCTCATCTGTCAAATGGGGATGAAGACTGCGAGCCCCCTGTGGGACCACCCGATCGCCTTGTAACCTCCCCAGCAATTAGAACGGTGCTTGGCACATAGTAAGCCTTTAATCAATGCTATTATTATTAATTATTATTATTATTATTATTATTTATGATTGTCTGGGCCTCAGTTCCCTCATCTGTCAAATGGGGATGGAGACTGTGAGCCCCCCGTGGGCCCACCCGGTCGCCTTGTAACCTCCCCAGCGCTTAGAATGGTGCTTGGCACATAGTAAGCAATTAATAAATCCCATTATTATTACTATAATAAACTCTATTATTATTATTATTATTATCTGGGCCTCAGTTCCCTCATCTGTCAAATGGGGATGAGGACTGTGAGCCCCCCGTGGGACCACCCGATCGCCTTGTAGCCTCCCCAGCGCTTAGAACGGTGCTTTGCAGATAGTAAGCGCTTAGTAAATGCCATTATTATTATTATTATTATTATTCTCTGGGCCTCAGTTCTCTCATCTGTCAAATGGGGATGAAGACTGCGAGCCCCCCGTGGGCCCACCCGATCGCCTTGTAACCTCCCCAGCAATTAGAACAGTGCTTTGCACATAGTAAGCCTTTAATAAATGCTATTATTATTATTATTATTATTTATTATTATTAATTATTATTACTATTCTCTGGGCCTCAGTTCCCTCATCTGTCAAATGGGGATGAAGACTGCGAGCCCCCTGTGGGACCACCCGATCGCCTTGTAACCTCCCCAGCAATTAGAACGGTGCTTGGCACATAGTAAGCCTTTAATCAATGCTATTATTATTAATTATTATTATTATTATTATTATTATTTATGATTGTCTGGGCCTCGGTTCCCTCATCTGTCAAATGGGGATGGAGACTGTGAGCCCCCCGTGGGCCCACCCGGTCGCCTTGTAACCTCCCCAGCGCTTAGAATGGCGCTTGGCACATAGTAAGCGATGAATAAATCCCATTATTATTACTATAATAAATTCTATTATTATTATTATTATCATTATTATTCTCTGGGCCTCAGTTCCCTCATCTGTCAAATGGGGATGAAGACTGCGAGCCCCCCGTGGGACCACCCGATCGCCTTGTAGCCTCCCCAGCAATTATAACGGTGCTTTGCACATAGTAAGCCTTTAATAAATGCTATTATTATTATTATTATTATTTATTATTATTAATTATTATTACTATTCTCTGGGCCTCAGTTCCCTCTTCTGTCAAATGGGGATGAAGACTGCGAGCCCCCTGTGGGACCACCCGATCGCCTTGTAACCTCCCCAGCAATTAGAACGGTGCTTGGCACATAGTAAGCCTTTAATCAGTGCTATTATTATTAATTATTATTATTATTATTATTATTATTTATGATCGTCTGGGCCTCAGTTCCCTCATCTGTCAAATGGGGATGGAGACTGTGAGCCCCCCGTGGGCCCACCCGATCGCCTTGTAACCTCCCCAGCGTTTAGAACGGTGCTTGGCACATAGTAAGCGCTTAATAAATGCCATTATTATTATTATTCTGAAGAAGAAGCCGAAGAGGCGGCCGCCCGGGCGTCCCCCCCAAGATGGCGGCGGTCGAGCCCCCCTCAGCTCCCTCAGCCTCGCCGGGTCGAGGGGGGCGGGGCCGGGGGTTGACGGGCGTGCGGGGCGGCCAATGAGCGTCGGGGGCGAGGCGGCGGCGGCCAATCGCGAGGCGGCGGGGGCGGGCCGCGGCTGGCGCGTGCGCGCGCGCGCGGCTGTGGGGGCGGAGGGCCGGGGGCGTCCCGCGCCATGCTGGGCCGCGGGCGCTCCGTGGTGCTGGGCCGCCGGCTCCTGGGCGCGCTCGGGGGCTGGGCCCTCCCCGCCGGGACGCCCCGGGGACCCGCCGCTGGCAACGACGACGCTGGTGGTCCCGGTGGTCGTCCCGGTGGTCCCGGTGGTGGTGGTGGTCCCGGTGGTGGCGGCCCCAACGCTGGTGGTCCCAACGGTGGCCGTCCGGGCCCCGGCCGGGCCTGCCGCCTCATGGCCGCCCTGGCCGGCATCTTCCTCTGGGACCAGGAGAGGATCCAGGAGGACGAACTGCACAGGTGCGGACCCTCCACCGCCACCACCACAGTGATCAATCAATCAATCGCATTGATTGAGCCCTTACCGTGTGCAGAGCACTGTGCTAAGCGCTTGGGAAGTCCAAGCTGGCAGCATATAGAGACAGTCCCTACCCAACAGTGGGCTCACAGTCGAGAAGGGGGAGACGGAGAACAAAACCAAACATGCTAATAAAATAAATAGAATAGATATGGACAAGGGAAATAAATAGAGTAATAAATATGTACAAACATATATCCATATGTACAGGTGCTGTGGGGAAGGGAAGGAGGTAAAATGGGGGGGGGGGATGGAGAGGGGGACGAGGGGGAGAGGAAGGAAGGGGCTCAGCCTGGGAAGGCCTCCGCAGTGATAATCACGGCGTGTATGAAGCGCTTACTATGTGCCAACCACTGTGCTCATAATAGTAATAGTGATGATGGTACTTGCTAAGCGTTTACTACGTGCCAACCACTGTGCTCATAATAATAAGGGTGATGGTACTTGTTGAGCGCTTACTACGTGCCAACCACTGTGCTCATAATAATAATGATGATGGTACTTGCTAAGCGTTTACTATGTGCCAACCACTGTGCTCATAATAATGATGATGATCGTACTTGTTAAGCGCTTACTATGTGCCAACCACTGTGCTAATAATAATGGTACTTGTTAAGCGCTTACTATGTGCCGACCACTGTGCTCATAATAATAATGATGGTGATGGTACTTGTTAAGCGCTTACTATGTGCCAACCACTGTGCTAATAATAATAAGGATGATGGTACTTGTTAAGCGCCTACTGTGTGCCAACCACTGTGCTCATGATAATAAGGATGATGGTACTTGTTAAGCGTAACTATGTGCCAACCACTGTGCTCATAATAATAATAATGATGATGATGGTACTTGTTAAGCGCTTACTTACTATGTGCCAACCACTGTGCTAATAATAATAATGGTGATGGTACTTGTTAAGCGTAACTATGTGCCAACCACTGTGCTAATAATACTGAGGATGAAGGTACTTGTTAAGCGCTTACTATGTGCCAGCCACTGTGCTGATGATAATAAGGATGATGGTACTTGTTAAGCGCTTACTATGTGCCAACCACTGTGCTAATAATAATAAGGATGATGGTACTTGTTAAGCGCCTACTGTGTGCCAACCACTGTGCTCATGATAATAAGGATGATGGTACTTGTTAAGCGTAACTATGTGCCAACCACTGTGCTCATAATAATAATGATGATGATGGTACTTGTGAAGCGCTTACTGTGTGCCAACCACTGTGCTCATAATAATGACGATGATCGTACTTGTTAAGCGCTTACTATGTGCCAGCCACTGTGCTCATAATAATGATGATGATGATGGTACTTGTTAAGCGCTTACTATGTGCCAACCACTGTGCTCATAATAATGATGATGATGATGGTACTTGTTAAGTGCTTACTATGTGCCAACCACTGTGCTAATAATAATGAGGATGGGATGATGGTACTTGTTAAGCGCTTACTATGTGCCAACCGCTGTGCTAATAATAATAATGGTGATGGTACTTGTTAAGTGCTTACTATGTGCCAACCACTGTGCTAATAATAATGGTACTTGTTAAGCGCTTACTATGTGCCGACCACTGTGCTAATAATAATAAGGATGATGGTACTTGCTAAGCGTTTACTATGTGCCAACCACTGTGCTAACAGTAATAATGATGATGGTGGTACTTGCTAAGCACTTACTATGTGCCAACCACTGTGCTCATAATAATAATGATGATGAGGGTACTTGTTAAGCGCTTACTATGTGCCGACCACTGTGCTAATAATAAGGATGATGGTACTTGTTAAGCGCTTACTATGTGCCGACCACTGTGCTCATAATAATTATGATGATGATGGTACTTGTTAAGCACTTACTATGTGCCAACCACTGTGCTCATAATAATAATGATGATGAGGGTACTTGTTAAGCGCTTACTATGTGCCAACCACTGTGCTCATAATAATAATGATGATGAGGGTACTTGTTAAGCGCTTACTATGTGCCAACCACTGTGCTAATAATAATAAGGGTGATGGTACTTGTTAAGCGTAACTATGTGCCAACCGCTGTGCTCATAATAATAATAATGATGATGACGGTACTTGTTAAGCGCTTACTATGTGCCAACCACTGTGCTAATAATAATAATAATAATAATAATAATGGTACTTGTTAAGCGCTTACTATGTGCCAACCACTGTGCTAATAATAATAATAATGATGATGATGGTACTTGTTAAGCCATTACTATGTGCCGACCACTGTGCTAATAATAATAAGGATGATGGTACTTGTTAAGCACTTACTATGTGCCAACCACTGTGCTCATAGTAATAATGATGATGATGGTACTTGTTAAGCGCTTACTATGTGCCAACCACTGTGCTAATAATAATGTTGGTACTTGTTAAGCGCTTACTATGTTTCAACCACTGTGCTAATAATAATAAGGATGATGGTACTTGTTGAGCGCTATGTGCCAACCATTGTGCTAATAATAATAATAATAATGATGGTACTTGTTAAGCGCTTACTATGTGCCAACCACTGTGCTAATAATAATTATGATGATGGCACTTAAGTGCTTACTATGTGCCAACCACTGTGCTAATAGTAATAATGATGATGGTACTTGTTAAGCGCTTACTTTGTGCCAACCACTGTGCTCATAATAATGATGATGATGATGGTACTTGTTAAGCGCTTACTATGTGCCAACCACTGTGCTAATAATGATGATGATGGTACTTGTTAAGCGCTTACTATGTGCCAACCACTGTGCTAATAATAATAAGGACGATGGTACTTGTTAAGCGCCTACTATGTGCCAACCACTGTGCTAATAATAATGGTACTTGTTAAGCGCTTACTATGTGCCGACCACTGTGCTAATAATAATAAGGATGATGGTACTTGCTAAGCGTTTACTATGTGCCAACCACTGTGCTAATAGTAATAATGATGATGGTGGTACTTGCTAAGCACTTACTATGTGCCAACCACTGTGCTCATAATAATAATGATGATGAGGGTCTTGTTAAGCGCTTACTATGTGCCGACCACTGTGCTAATAATAATAAGGATGATGGTACTTGCTAAGCATTTACTCATGTGCCAACCACTGTGCTAATAGTAATAATGATGATGGTGGTACTTGCTAAGCACTTACTATGTGCCAACCACTGTGCTCATAATAATAATGATGATGAGGGTACTTGTTAAGCGCTTACTATGTGCCAACCACTGTGCTCATAATAATAATGATGATGAGGGTACTTGTTAAGCGCTTACTGTGTGCCAACCACTGTGCTCATAATAATGATGATGATCGTACTTGTTAAGCGCTTACTATGTGCCAGCCACTGTGCTCATAATAATAATAATGATGATGATGGTACTTGTTAAGCGCTTACTATGTGCCAACCACTGTGCTAATAATAATAATAATGGTACTTGTTAAGCGCTTACTATGTGCCAACCACTGTGCTAATAATAATAATAATGATGATGATGGTACTTGTTAAGCCATTACTATGTGCCGACCACTGTGCTAATAATAATAAGGATGATGGTACTTGCTAAGCGTTCACTATGTGCCAACCATTGTGCTCCTAGTAATAATGATGATGATGGTACTTGTTAAGCGCTTACTATCTGCCAACCACTGTGCTCATAATAATGATGATGATGGTACTTGTTAAGCGCTTACTATGTGCCAACCACTGTGCTAATAATAATAAGGGTGATGGTACTTGTTAAGTGTAACTATGTGCCAACCACTGTGCTCATAATAATAATAATGATGATGATGGTACTTGTTAAGCGCTTACCATGTGCCAGCCACTGTGCTAATAGTAATAATGATGATGGTGGTACTTGTTAAGCGCTTACTATGTGCCAACCACTGTGCTCATAATAATAATGATGATGAGGGTACTTGTTAAGCGCTTACTATGTGCCAACCACTGTGCTCATAATAATAATGATGATGAGGGTACTTGTTAAGCGCTTACTATGTGCCAACCACTGTGCTAATAATAATAAGGGTGATGGTACTTGTTAAGCGTAACTATGTGCCAACCACTGTGCTCATAATAATAATAATGATGATGATGGTACTTGTTAAGCGCTTACTATGTGCCAACCACTGTGCTCCTAGTAATAATGATGATGATGGTACTTGTTAAGCGCTTACTATCTGCCAACCACTGTGCTCATAATAATGATGATGATGGTACTTGTTAAGCGCTTACTATGTGCCAACTACTGTGCTAATAATAATGAGGATGATGGTACTTGTTAAGCGCTTACTGTGTGCCAACCACTGTGCTAATAATAATGGCACTTGTTAAGCGCTTACTATGTGCCAACCACTGTGCTAATAATAATAAGGATGATGGTACTTGTTAAGCGCTTACTATGTGCCGACCACTGTGCTCATAATAATTATGATGATGATGGTACTTGTTAAGCGCTTACTATGTGCCAACCACTGTACTAAGAGTAATAATGATGATGATGGTACTTGTTAAGCGCTTACTATGTGCCAACCACTGTGCTAATAATAATAATGATGATGATGGTACTTGTTAAGCGCTTACTATGTGCCAACCACTGTGCTAATAATAATAATGATGATGGTACTTGTTGAGTGCTATGTGCCAACCATTGTGCTAATAATAATAATAATAATGATGGTACTTGTTAAGCACTTACTATGTGCCAACCACTGTGCTAATAATAATTATGATGATGCACTTGTTAAGCGCTTACTATGTGCCAACCACTGTGCTCCTAGTAATAATGATGATGATGGTACTTGTTAAGTGCTTACTGTGTGCCAACCACTGTGCTCATAATAATAATGATGATGATGGTACTTGTTAAGCGCTTACTATGTGCCAACCACTGTGCTCATAATAATGATGATGATCGTACTTAAGCGCATACTATGTGCCAACCACTGTGCTAATAATAATGATGATGATGGTACTTGTTAAGCGCTTACTATGTGCCAACCACTGTGCTAATAATAATAAGGATGATGGTACTTGTTAAGCGCTTACTATGTGCCAACCACTGTGCTAATAATAATAAGGATGATGGTACTTGTTAAGCGCTTACTATGTGCCAAGCACTGTGCTAAGCGCTGGGGGGATACAAGGTCACCAAGTTGTCCCACGGGGGGCTCACAGTCTTCATCCCCATTTGGCAGGTGAGGGAACTGAGGCACAGAGAAGTCAAGCGGCTTGCCCCAGGTCACACAGCTGGCAAGTGGCGGAGCCGGG
Organism: Tachyglossus aculeatus; assembly: GCF_015852505.1. Lineage (NCBI taxonomy): Eukaryota > Metazoa > Chordata > Mammalia > Monotremata > Tachyglossidae > Tachyglossus > Tachyglossus aculeatus. Next base: position 35,730,574 of record NC_052082.1, read on the forward strand.
ATTTGAACCCGTGACCTCTGACTCCAGAGCCCGTGTGCTTTCCACTGAGCCACGCTGCTTCTCTAAACCCTTCAAAGCCCTACTGAGAGCTCACCTCCTCCAGGAGGCCTTCCCAGACTGAGCTCCCATTTTCCTTTCCTCCTCCCCATCCCCCCCTGCCCTACCTCTTTCCCCTCCCCACAGCACTTGTATATATTTGTACAGATTTATTACTCTATTTTACTCTTACATATTTACTCTTCTATTTATTTTGTTAATGATGTGCATAGAGCTTTAATTCTATCTGTTCCGACGGTTTTGACACCCGTCTACGTGTTTTGTTTTGTTGTCTGTCTCCCCCTTCTAATTATAATAATAATGATGACATTTGTTAAGCGCTTACTATGTGCCGAGCACTGTTCTGAGCGCTGGGGGAGGTACAAGGTGATCAAGTAGTCCCACAAGGGGCTCACAGTCTTCACCCCCATTTTACCAACGAGGGAACTGAGGCCCGGAGAAGTGAAGTGACTTATCCAAGGTCACCCAGTAGACAAGTCCCAGACTGAACCCCCTTCCTTCCTCTCCCCCTCGTCGCCCTCTCCATCCCCCCATCTTACCTCCTTCCCTTCCACACAGCACCTGTATATATGTATATATGTTTGTACATATTTATTACTCTCTTTATTTATTTATTTATTTATTTTACTTGTACCTATCTATTCTATTTATTTTATTTTGTTAGTATGTTTGGTTTTGTTCTCTGTCTCCCCCTTTTAGACTGTGAGCCCACTGTTGGGTAGGGACTATCTCTATATGTTGCCATTTTGTACTTCCCAAGCACTTAGTACAGTGCTCTGCACACAGTAAGCGCTCAATAAATACGATTGATGATGATGAAGTCGAAATTAGAACCCATGACCTCTGGCTCCCAAACCCACACTCTTTCAGCTGCTTCTCTAACTGAACTTCTCTGGGCCTCAGTTCCCTCATCTGGAAAATGGGGATTAAGATTGTGAGCCCCCCGTGGGACAACCTCATCACCTTGTAACCTCCCCAGCGCTTAGAACAGTGCTTTGCACATAGTAATCACTTAATAAATGCCACTATATTATTATTATTATTATAGTAAGCACTTAACAAATGTCATCATGATTATTGCTATTGTTATATAGCTTCAGTTCTGTTTGTTCTGATGATTTTGACACCTGTCTACATGTTTTGTTTTCTGTCTCCCCCTTCTAGACTGTGAGCCCTATGTTGGGTAGGGACCATCTCTATCTGTTGCCAATTTGTTCTTCCCAAGCGCTTAGTCCAGTGCTCTGCACGCAGTAAGCGCTCAATAAATACGATTAAATGAATGAAGGAATGGTAAGCACTTGGAAAGTACAATTCAGCAACGGATGGAGATGATCCCTACCCAACAACGGGCTCACAGTCTAGGAGGGGGAGACAGACAACAAAACAGAACAAGTAGACAGGTGTCACTACCAGCAAAATAAATAGAATTATAGCTATATACGCATTAATAAAATAGAATAATACATATATACACGTGCTCTGGGGAGGGGAATAGGGTAGGGCGTGGGGGGCGATGGGGAGGGGACACTGTCTCTGCCCCATATGGGACTCTCACTCTAGTAATAATTGTGGCGTTTGTTAAGCACTTACTATGTGCCAAGCACTGTTTTAAGCACTGGAGGGGGGAATACGAGGTGATCGGGTTGTCCCACACGGGGCTCACAGTCTTCATCCCCGTTTTACAGATGAGGTCACTGAGGCTCAGAGAAGTTAAGTGACTTGCCCGAGGTCACACAGCAGACATGTGGCGGAGTCAGGATTAGAACTCATTCATTCAATCGTATTTATTGAGCGCTTACTGTGTGCAGAGCACCGTATTAAGCACTTGGGAAGTACAAGTCGGCAACATACATGACCTCTGACTCCCAAGCCCGGGTTTTTTCCACTGAGCCACGCTGCTTCTCTAGGTAGCGGGGAGTAGGATTTAATCTCCATTGCACAGTGGAGGAAACTGAGGCCCCGAGAAGTTAAAGGGATTCGCCCGAGGCCTCACACAAAGCAACTGGCGGAGCCGGGATTAGAACCCAGGTCCTCCGACTCCCACGCCCGCGGAGGAAACTGAGGCCCCGAGAAGTTAAAGGGATTCGCCCGAGGTCACACACAAAGCAACTGGCGGAGCCGAGATTAGAACCCAGGTCTTCCGACTCCCACGCCTGCGGAGGAAACTGAGGCACCGAGAAGTTAAAGGGATTCGCCCGAGGTCACACACAAAGCAGCCGGCGGAGCCGAAATTAGAACCCAGGCCCTCCTATTCCCAGGCTTGTGCTCTTTCCGCCGGCCCTCGCTGCTTCTCTGAAGGACTGTGTTCTGCCTTCCCTCCATTTGCTGCTGACCGAATCCCTTTCCCAAATCCTCCGCAGCGAGGCCAGAGAAGCAGCGCGGTCTAGGGTGCAGAGCCTGGGCCTGGTACCTAGTCAATCAGTCGAATTTATTGAGCGCTTGCCATGTGCAGAACACTGTGATAAGCGACTGGGGAAGTACGCTATAACAGAATTGGTAGACACGTTGGGGACTGGGGGATTCAGTACCCGTTCGCCTTCTTTCAAATGGGCCAGGGAATGTCCAACCTGATTAACTTGTATCCTCCCCAGTGCTCAGACTGGGACTGGACAGATAATAAGTGTTTAACAAATACAATAACGATAGATGAGAAGATTTCCTTCCCTCCAGAAGATTGGGAAACTGGAAATTAGGACGGTACAAATGGATGCGAGGAGGATGGGAAGAGTTTAGGCAAAGGAAGTTGAAGTGCAGGCGTCACTTTCTGAAAACACTTGGAAAAAAATTGCTATATATATATATATAAAACAAATATATATAAATTGTGTATATATATAAAACAAATATATATATAAAACAAATATGTATATATAAAACAAATATATATAAAGTGTATATATAAAACAAATATATATAAAAAACAAATATATATAAAGTATGTATATATATAAAACAAATATATATAGCGCAAATATATATATATATATGTATATATACACTAGGGCATTGGACAACAAATAATAACCGTGCTAATTTTTAAGGGCTTAGTATGTGCCAAGCACAAGAGTATATCAACCAATCAATGGTATGGAGTTTGCCAGTGATAGGGGAAATGGAAATGTATATAAGTACTGTGGGGACTATCAAGTGCCTTAAGGAAAACAATTGAAGTGCAAAGACAATAGGGAAAATGAGTCAAGGGGGCCTTTTAGGGGAGGTGTGATTTTTAGTAGGGCTTTGAAGGTGGGTTATCTTCAGGTATGAGCCAGAAGAGAGTTCTAGGTCAGAAGAAGGATGTGGCCAAGGGCTCAGTAGCGAGGTACAGTAAGGAGATTGGTGCAGAGTAAATGGGTATGAAGTGAGCAGGTTGCATTGTATTAGGAGAGCAAACAAGGTAAGATAGGTTGGGGAAAGCTGATCGAGTCCCTTTAAAGACGATGGTAAGGAGTTTCTGCTTCATGCGGAGATGGATGGGCAACCGCTGGAGGTTCTGGAGGAGTGGGCAGATGTGGATTGAACTTTTTTTTTAAAAAAAAGAACAATCCAAGCAGCAGAGTCAGGTCTGGACCAGAGAGGGGAGAGACAAGAGAGGCGGGGAGATCAGCGAGGAGGCCAACGCAGTCGTCAAGGTGGGAGAGGATAAAGGCTTGGATTAACGTAGAAGTAGTTTGGATGAAGAGGAAGGGGCAGAGTCTAGAGGTGTTGTGTTGGTAGAACTGACAGGGTTTGGTGACAGACTTTGAGTGACAGCCAGTGAAGCGGGCATGTGAGCAGAAGGCGGTGGTGGTGTCTACAGGGATGTGGTGGACAGGGTTTGGGTGGGAAGATGAGTTTGGACACATGGGACACCACATGGGGCTCACAGTCTAAGTAGGAGAGGAAAGGGTATTTCATTTCCATTTTACAGATGAGGAAACGGAAGCACAGAGAAGTACTTTGCCCAAGTTCACACGGCAGGCCAGGGGTTATAGGTGGGATTAGAACCCCGGTCTGTTGATTTCCAGGCTTGAAGTCTTTCCACTAGGCCGAGTCTTCAGTTGTACGTATACCCTGCACACTCGTAGCAGGTCTTGAATGTGGCTTCTGAATACGGAGTTGACGGAGAGCAAGACAATTCTGATTCCACTAAAAACATTTTTCCCAGCTCTAGCACACAGAAAGCACTTAAAAACTCTTTCTGTTATGCTTCATCTTAACTATATTGCCCATTTTGAGGCAAAATTTAGAGATTAGAATATCATTTTTTCTTGCTAGGAGTAAAGTCATAGTTCTGACTTCCAAGGCCTTGCAGTTAGCTCAGATTTGTGTTGCATAAACCAGCGTTGGCATCGCTAAAATCTGCCCTTTCCTCTCCATCCAAACTGCTACCGCGTTACTACAGTCACTCATCCTATCCTGCCTAGATTACTGCATCGGCCTCCTTGCTGACCTCCAACCTCCTGCCTCTCCCCACTCCGGCCCAAACTTCACTCCGCCGCCCGGATCACCTTTCTGGAGAAACGTTCAGGACGTGTCACCCCGCCTCCTCAAAAATCTCCAGTGGTTGCCTATCCACCTCCATATCAAATAGAAACTCCTCACCATTGGCTTGAAAGCTCTCCATCACCTCACCCCCTCCTACCTTACCTCGCTTCTCAGTGCTTAGAACAGTGCTTTGCACATAGTAAGCGTTTAATAAATGCCATTATTATTATTATTATTACATCCCAGCCTGCACACTTTGCTCCTCTGTTGCCACTAATCTCCGCACTGTGCTTTGATCTTGCCTGTCCCGCCCGCCGACCCCTGGCCCACGTCCTCCCTCTGGCCTGGAACACGCTTGCGCTTCCTCCTTAAATCCAATAGACAGTTACTCTCCGGCACTTCAAAGCCTTACTGAAGGCACATCTCCTCCAAGAGGCCTTCCCAGACTACAGCCCCCCCTTTCCTCTTCTCCCACTCCCTTCTCCGTCACCCTAACTTGCTCCCTTTGCTCTCCCTGCCCCCACCCCACAGCACTTATGCATATATCTGTAATTTTATATATTTGTATTGATGTCTGTCTTCTCCCCTCTAGACTGTGAGCTGGTTGTGGGCAGGGATTATCACTCTTTATGTTTGTGGTATTTTACTTTCCCAAGTGTTCAGCACACAGTAAGCACTTAATAAATACGACTGAATGGATTTTTTAACCAGTTGACTATTTTTAAAACTTCGTTCATTCAGTCGTATTTATTGAGCGCTTCGTGAAATGTATCCACCAGTAGCCGCCAAACATTTTAATTTCTTCTCTCAGCGCAATCCATTCTGTGCCAGGATGTTGCAGTGATGGTATTTATGAAGTGTATTATTTGTGTTAAAGTGCTTACTGTGTGTCAAGCAGTGCTGTAAGCACTGGGGCAGATAGAAATCAAACAAGTTTGATTGATTAAGGGGCTCACAGTTTTAGTAAATGCTCACTTGGTGCTAAGTATCGGCGTAGATACAAAATAATCAGATTGGCCATTGCCCTTAAGCCATACAGGTCAGGAGGGTGAACAGTCATTTGGAAATAGGGTGGCCTGGTGGATGGAGCACTTGTCTGGGAGTCAGAAGGACCTGGGTTCTAATCCCAGTTCCACCACTTGTCTGATGGATGACCTTGGACAAGTCACTTTACTTCCTCTGTGCCTCAGGTACCCCTTCTATAAAATGGAGATTAAGACCGTGAGCCCCATGTGGGACAGGAAGTGTGTCCAACTTGTTTGACACAGAGAAGCAGGGTGGCTCAGTGGAAAGAGCCCGGGCTTTTCAGTCAGAGGTCAGGGGTTCAAATCCCAGCTCTGCCAATTGTCAGCTGTGTGACTTTGGGCAAGTCACTTCACTTCTCTGGGCCTCAGTTCCCTCATCTGTAAAATGGGGATTGACACTGTGAGCCCCGCGTGGGACAACCTGATCACCTTGTAGCCCTCCGGCGCTTAGAACAGTGCTTTGCACATAGCGCTTAACAAATACCGTCATTGTTATTATTATTATTCTTAAACCCAATTTACTTATAGCCATCCCAGCACTTAGTACAGTGCCTGGCACATAGTAAGCGCCCAACAATCACCACAGTTTCGTCCCCATTTTTCAGGTGAGGAAACTGAGCAGTAAAGCAACTAGTCCAAGCTCACAAGCAGGCGAGTGGTGGAGTTGGGACTAGAACCCAGGTCTCTTGATTCCTTTCCACTAGGCCTCACATAGCGGTACGTTACAGCTTGACGTTTCCTTCCGGAAACCAATCCAAGATTTTAGAAGGGAGTTCTTGTTGCGGGGTCGGGGGCCTGGGGGTGTTCTGTTTTCCGAAATAGATATCAGGGCTGTTTCTGTTTTGCATCATCTTCTGCCATAGCTTGGCACCACCCCTGCGCCCACTGTGCCCACTGCTTTGCCCAATGTGGAAACTACATTGGGAGGTGACTCTGTGGGGCTAGAATGGGAGGCAGGGCGGGCTGGTGGTGAGTGGGTAACCTGTTATTGTACTGACTCCTCCTCTAGACAGAAAAATCCGGATCTGGAGTACCCTTACTGGCCTCAGTTGAATGCCTGGTATAGTATTTCTCAAGGTCATCTGAAGTGCTGGGAGTTTGGGGATGGAAGGGCGAGGCGAGGGGGAGAGGAACAGGGGTCTGGGTCTCAGGAATTTCTCCCAAATGAAAGCTCCATTGGCAGATGATTAGCTATTATTTCCCTCTTTTGAAGGACCAAACTATAGCCTGGCAGTCTCCCAGTAGACCCCTATTATATTTTGAGTTTTCTTTTATAACGTTGTTAAAACTTGACGCTCCTGCCTTCGGCAGGCTGATTTTTTTTGTTCGTTTTTCACACGCACAGTAGACTTTAAAAAGATGTCATAGTCGGTACTCTAATCCCTTTTCATCTAAAATAGAGTGGCACGGTGGTTTCAAAGGGCTCCTCTCCAGAAGTTTGTCATTATTTTTAGGTTGAATGAATCGCTTTGGTGGAAGAGTCACCTTATCTTGCTTAGCGTTTGATATTCTGTGTGCTTTGAAATTGACCCTGCTGATATATTCGGTTTAGAGAATGTGCACTGTTTGCCCTTGGTTCTTAGAAGATTGTTCGCAGGGACTTTCATGTGGTGTCACAGGTGAATGGCTTTCCAAAGAGCTCTTCTTCTTCTTCCTGTCAATACACTTGGTTTTAGCGCCGGTAAAAACCGCCGTTATCAGATTATATCCAAATCATCCTTGGCCATCACTGTACAGTTCTAACGTGTCTGAACGTCCCCTTTCTGGAGCATGCCCAACCTGTTATTGCTTCTTGTATTCTTCAGTTGCTTCTTGTATTCTTACTCAAAACTAAAGCCTCTGGACTCTGAGTTCTACCACCACCACCACCTTGGACTTCTATTTTCTTTCCCCTAAGGAACTCACTTCACCTGTCAGTCTTAGTACTGTTTTCTTCAGCTCATCAAGGGAACTTGTGCAGAGGGCTTGATTTGCCCCAGGATACTCTGAGAGTCAATATCAGGGCGAATAATAGAATCCAGGCCTCCTTTTTCTTTCCTTTCATTCATTCAGTCGTATTTACTGAGCGCTTACTGTGTGCAGAGCACTGTACTAAGCGCTTGGGAAGTACAAATCGGCAACAGAGACGTCTCCTACCCAGCAGCAGGCTCACAGTCTTGAAGACGAGCTCAAAGTCTAGGAATATTATTATTTCTAATAATAGTATTTGTTAAGCACTTCCTATGTGCCAGGCACTGTGCTAAGCACTGGGCTAGATACGAGTTAATCAGGTTGGATGCAGTGGCTGTCCCACTTGGAGCTCACAGTCTCAATCCCCATTTTACAGATGAGGTGACAGGCGCAGAGAAGTGAAGTGACTTGCCCAAGGTCCCCCAGCAGACAGATGGCAGAGCCAGGATTAGAACCCAGGTCCCAGGCCTGGGCTGTTTCCACTAGACCACCCTGCATCTCCTAATGTGCAGGCCTCTTATCCACTAGATTTCGTTGCCTTCCTTCACTCGTGATTATCGGAGTGATAAAGGAGCGTATTTTTAATGTCCTGTAACTTTGCTTCGCAACAGTAAGTTGAGGAAGGAAATTGAGAAATGCCCCAAAGTGAGTGTTCAGAATCGGAAAGAAAACGGTATAAATTTAGAACTGGTTTCAGTAGATGAAGGAAATCAACCTCTTTTTCTAGTTCTCCCCCCCTGTAAGTAATTTAACAATTGGCCACGTTAAAGTCCTTTTGGCCTCTGCTGAGCAAGGTACTTTGTGTGCTGTCACCGAAACTAAAGCCGTTCCTGTCCTATCTGGGAAAAGAGGCTTTTGTCCCTTCTTTTTCTGCCACCGCCCTTGGGTGTTCTGCTGATTAGTATCTAATGATATGACCAGAGTTAAATAGAGCTGCGGTGGATCCCACACTACCCCAAATCCTGTTTCTCGTCAGCCACTCTCATCGAGTCCAAGTCAGTGCCATTTCGGAGCCAAAGAAAACCCAAGTAAGGTTTCCCCCCTTACAATAAGTAATTGTTGGTGGCCCACGGTGAGATTTCTCCTTCATGGGCTCCTGAAAACCAGCGTAGGATATTGTTCCAGCTTCCATTTTTTTGCCCCGAGGAGCCTCTCGTTCCAATCCACCGTTTATGTAGGAGCCAGCCAACTGAACGTGGAGAGTTGGTTGCTATGTGTACAGGGCAGGAGGCCAAACCCTGGCATGGGAATCTGCGTAGGCGCCTCTCCGAGGGCGTGCACTTCAGCCTAGCCCGCCTGAAAGTCACGGAGCCCTTTAGGGTGGGCACAGCGGGGGCAGGGGAGGAGAGAATAAAGACCACATTGGGGCATCAGTTGGGTCTGGGGGCCATGGGAACCTAACAATCCTAGCAGTTTTTAAAAAGATTTGCCCAAGTTGCCCTGGGCAAGTGGAAGGAGATAAACAACCCCTTCCTTTCCACGGCTGTTCTGGGGGAGTCTCTGAGCACTTGATAATCGCCCCATAATTTACTGATTGGGAGTCTCTGAGCACTTGATAATCACCCCATAATTTACTGATTTGTATTTCCGTCTGTCTGCTCCTCTAGACTGTAAATTCCCTGTGGACAGAGAGCGACTACCAACCTGTTCTCTCCCAAGCACTTACTACAGTTGCCCTGCAACTTTAAGTTGCTCACTAAATGCAATCGATCGGAGGAGGCCCGATTGCCTATGCAGCTTGGTTCCAGATCTGTAGTAACGCGACTCTACTTGTTCTCCTTTGTTCGGTTTAGGTTCGGTTCAGGAAGAACAACTCAAAGAACTTCTAAATAGTAGTGGGGAGAGCAATGCAGACACTGTTTGGGAATGACTGATGCAGCTCGGTTCTGGCCTCAGACTCTCATGCAGTTAGCTCATCTGGTTCCTGGATGCCCCCATTCAGTCGGCAGGGATTCGGAACGGGAATCACACTCCAAGTCACAACCACCCCTCGGGCGGAACCTCTGTCTATCTGATAAACACCCGACTACACCAATGTTTCAGGCAGGATTAAGCAATCAGCAGTGGCTGGATTTTTTTTCTATTTTTTTTTTTAATGGTATTTGTTAAGCACTTACTATGTGCCAGGCACCGTACTGAGCGCAGGGGTAGATAACAAGCTAATCAGGTTGGACACAGTCCCTGTCCCGTATGGGGCTCACATTCTTCATCCCCGTTTTACAGACGAGGTGACTGAGGCGCAGAGAAGTGAAGTGACCCGCCCAACGTCCCACAGCAGACACGTGGCAGAGCCGGGATTAGAACCCAGGTCCTTCGGACTCCCAGGTCTGTGCCCTCTTGGAGGCATTTCCGCCCACAGCTTGCGTCAGGTTTTCAGGACCGCGTGAGGGAGAACCAAAGAAATTGTTGAGCGAAGACAGGGACGATGCCCACGTTGATGAGTTAAGGGCAGCTCATTCAGAGGACTCGTCAAACTTCGACGGTCCAGAGCATCCTCATGAGACGCCGAAACAGGTGGGGAAGGAGTTGCGGTTTCTGTACCGCCGGCCTAAGTCTTGGGGTCGAAACAGCGTGCTTCTGTTTTCAAAACCCCAGTGGACCGAGTTCAGAGGGGTGCACCATTGTTCAGAAAAAATTTGCCAGCCAAGGGGTGCTGTAAGAAGAAAAATGAGGTGGGACAGATTCCTCACGGGTGGGTGCATCTTGGTTGGGTTGACAAAACGCCCACTGTCCTTCGGGCAGAGTAGTTGAGCAGAAGTTTGTCTTTATTGTACTCGTCCAGATGACGGCACGCTCTAAACGGGGAGTTCTTAGGTCAGTCCTTTCCACACTTAGATAACACTTCAGTCCTGGTGGAAGGAAAGGAAGCCGCCAACTGTTTCCCCCAGTTGGTCACGATACTCTCAGTTTGGCCCTTCTTTCCTCACGTCTCTGTTATTTTGTTGTGCAACACCCTTCGGCCCCACAGACAGTTAGTGTCGCAGGTGACTGCCAGTTGTGATTTGTTTTCTCAGTTTATCCAGGGTTGGGGGACACTGAGATCTTGGAACCTAAAAAGCGGACTGACTCCAGGTGGTCATTCTGGATCGGAACATTGGTAGGTGTCCCTCTGAGTGCGGCTTTTGGACTGCAGGTGGGTAGCCTCAATCCGGGGAAGGTTCCAGGACATTATGAAAAGAATCGGGGCAGTGGTCTCACATTTCTACCCTTCTTCTCCCTTCCTCTCTCCCCCTCCCCCTGCCCAATTCCAGTATCATACAAAGTCCTTCTAATTTTGCCGTGACACTCGACATGCTGTGTGTCCCAAGCTCAATAGCCCCTTGATCTTAACGGGATCTTTTACAAGTATCACCTGTAGGAATTGGCCAGCTCAGAATGCTCCAACTGCGAAGAAAGTCAAATTTGAGCTGCTAACAAGACACCCCCAGAGGGAAGAGAAGCCTCTGGGGTTTTATCGTGAGGGCCAAACTGGCCAACAAAAATTATTTTACTTATTTTAGCGAGGGGTGATTTGGTGGTGTGTTTAGCTCCGCCCCCTTTGTGAAGGCCCTCATTGGTGTGGCCTTTGGGTTTTTGTTTGCTTGTCTGGCTTTTTGCCCCGTGGCTTTTTGTGAACTGCTTGAGCTGTGGTGTTGATTTGCTTTCTCTCCTACACAAAAGCCTCATTGACAAAGACTCCCTTCCACTGATGGGTTCATAGGCAGCATAATACTAATGAATGCACTTGCGCCCAACTTGGAGCATCATGTGGTTGCTTTTGCGGAGCGGTTCTGTGCCTCCGTCGCTGTGCGGGTGGAGTTGCCCTCCGCGTGTAAGAGAACACGGGGCGGCAACTTTCCAAGAGGAGGAAGGAGGCTTAGGTGAATCCTTCTGCTTCCGTGCCTCCCCAGGTCGCCCGCCCCCAACAGTGCTTCCCGACGACTCATGATTATCAGCCCCCTGCCTCGATAGACGGGAATGATGTCTAATTCCCATCTGTATCTTCACTCTCAGCGCTTAGGACGGTGCTCTGCACACGGCTAGTGCTTAATCCGTACGATTACTACTCTCCCAATCCAGTTTGCCTCACTCTGTCTCCACATCCCCATCGTATAACACCAGCCCCGTCATGGGCAAACAGCCCCTCTTCGCCCTATACTTGTACTTCTCAGTCCGCCTCCGCCTTCTTGCTGTCACGAGACCTGCCGAAGCTGTGTCCCCTGGCACTCTTTCCCAAGGCAGCCTTGCCCTTTCCCGCCCTTGACTCATGGGGAACGATGAAACGATCGTCCTCCTCCGTGGCCCCACCTTCCCTACCCCCACGTCTCGCCCTTTCCACCTCTCACGTGGCGGAGCCCCAGGTGGGCGCACCCGCTTAAACTCTTAGGGTGAAGGCGCCTCCGGCCCAACCCCGAGATCCCGTGAGGATGACCGGAGCCTCCTGGGGCCGGGACAGGGGGGCTGGAAGGGGCGGCAAGTCAGTGGGGGGTGATGGCTCCAAACTCTCTCCTTCCCCATTCCCCCGCCTCCATGCTTCCCTTTGTTTCTGAACGATTCCACGCCTTTCTCATCATCTTCCTTTCAACCCCATCACCTCCCCGATCTTGGAAACCACAGCAAATCACATGGCAGCAGTAAGCAAGGGAACTCATCTTTCACCAGTCTTCTCGAAGATGGTAGTGATGGCCGACACCTTTGCGACGCTTTGCTGTTTCCTCGGGGTTTCTTCCACATGGTTGTGTTAGTGAAGCGGGGAGTCCCCTCCTTCCTTGTAGATTTCAGCAGGAGTGCCATCAGGGTCAGAGTGTCTTTGCATGGCTCTGACTGCCCTGAAGACTCCTCCAGTAGTTGGGTCCGGGTCAATTTCTCCCCTTGTTGGGCATCATCAATCAGTCATTTGTTGAGCAGTGCCACTTTGCATGGCTCTGACTGCCCTGAAGACTCCTCCAGTAGTTGGGTCCGGGTCAATTTCTTCTCTTGTTGGGCATCATCAGTCGGTCATTTGTTGAGCAGAGCACTGTACCACGCACCTGAGAGAATACAGTACAACAGAATTAGCAGATGCGTTCCCTGCCTATAACAGTCATCCTCAAAATAGTAGGCCTGTTGAAAAGAAAATGGAAAGGTTTTTGCCATCTCTTCAGAACTCCATCTTGTCTGTGATGAAATTGGAGCCATCGACTTCATTCTAACTTTTGGTGGCTTGTAAGGCTCGGTTCTGTGTCCTCGCCAGTCATTGCCCTGGGAAACTCATCCACTCGGATAGTTTGTTATCCCAACCTCAGTCCTCCCCCCCCAGCCCCCATGGGTAACTCCCAAATGTACCTCACCAGCCCTATCTCACTTTTGTTGCAGTCTCACGCTTTCTCCTCCTCTAGATCCGTCTTTCCGTTGGGTGATCTGTCCCCAGTTCTGGCTCAGTATGCCCCAAACTGAACTCATGACCCCTCCTTAGTTTCCCCTCCCTCAGCCTCCCAGAAGCTGTCCATCTTATTTGCCGGTTTGCCTCCGAATCCCCCGGATCCTTCCTCTACAGTATTTCTGGATTCTTCCCCTCTTCTGTCATGGCCACAACCCCGTGTCATAGCCAAGGGGGATTACCTTATCACCCTCTCCTCAGTTTACCCTGCATTTAACTGTACATCTATACTAGTGCTGTTTGGTAGGCATCAATCCCCACCAAAACCTTCGAGTGGTGCCCATTTGTCTCTGATCAAATAAGCGGCATAAAGCAGAGTGGCCCGGTGGCAGGAGTCAGAGGACCTGGCTTCTAAGCCCAGCTCTGCCAGCCGCTTGCTTTTTTGGACTTTAATTTTTCTGTCTGTTACCTCATACTTAAATTGGGCATAATAATAATAACCAAATCCTCCTCCCTCCGATTTAGTCTGTGAGCCCAGTGTGAGACAGTGACTGTGCCCAACCTGATAAACTTGTATAATAATAAGAATTAAGTGCTTACTATGTGCAAAGCACTGTTCTAAGCACTGGGGAGGTTACAAGGTGATCAGGTTGTCCCACGGGGGGCTCACAGTCTTAATCCCCATTTTTGCAGGTGAGGTCACTGAGGCACAGAGAAGTTAAGTGAGCAGCGTGGCTCAGTGGAAAGAGCATGGGCTTTGGAGTCAGAGGTCAGGGGTTCAAATCCTGGCTCTGCCAATTGTCAGCTGTGTGACTTTGGGCATGTCACCTAACTTCTCTGGGCCTCAGTTCCCTCATCTGGAAAATGGGGATTAAGACTGTGAGCCCCCCGTGGGACAACCTGATCACCTTGTAACCTCCCCAGTGCTTAGAACAGTGCTTTGCACATAGTAAGTGCTTAATAAATGCCATCATTATTAGTAGTAGTAGTAGTATTAAGTGACTTGCCCAGAGTCACACAGCTGACAATTGGCGGAGCCGGAATTCGAATTCACGATCTCTGACTCCCAAGCCCGGGCTCTTTCCACTGAGCCACGCTGCTTCTTGTATCTACCCCAGAACTTAGATCGGCGGTATTAAGTGCTTACTACGTGCCAAGCACTGTACTAAGCACTGGGGTGGGTACGAGATCATCAGGTTGGACACAGTCCCTATCCTGCGTGGTCTGAGTCCCCGTTGTATAGATGAGGTTACTGAGGCGCAGAGAAGTGAAACGACTCACCCAGGGTCACACAGCAGACCTGGGATTAAATAATAATAGTATCTGGTAAGCGCTTACCATGTGCCAAGCGGCCGTGCTCTATCCACTGGACCACGCTGCTTCGTTTCTAGTAAGGGCTTAAATACCATTAAAAGAAACAAGAAACAGCCAAACAAGCCTGTCTCATTCCTCCCTGTGCATCTTCCCAAGCTAACCCTCCAACTGCACCTCACTTTCAAGAACCCCCTCACATCTCCAACCCATTGATCACACTTTTCCCCCTGCTAGCCCCCGTCCCCTATTTCCAATCGAGAAACTGATGCCCCTCCCTACATTCACCGCTCTCCTAAAAAGCCTTCCCTGATTAATTCACACCTCCCTGGCCCAACCATCCCAATAGCCAAACCTTCACACTAGTGTATATCAGCTCATTTAGTGCCTATTTGGGCTCTCAATCAGTTATCGAAGGTATTTGTTGAGCGCTTGTGCAATACACCTGCACTTATTATTTGTTTGCAGTTTGCTTCCTTGTCCTAGCCGCTAAGCACCTAACAGTATTCTGCTTACAAGGGTCAGTAGATTCAGAGCCGGAGGAGAGATTCGGTCCAGATCGGCCTGGGAAACGTAGAGATTTCTACTTTTTTCGGCATAATGTAACTGTGGTAGATAAGAGAATGTGTCTGTCAACTTTCGTATTGTACTCTCCCAGGCATAGAATGGCGCTCTCCCCGCAGTAAGTGCTCACGAAATACAGTTGAGCGACAGGAGGTTTCTGTAGGACACTTTATAGGGCTTTTACTTCAGAAAATCCAGAGCATTTTGTGGGAAGGTCTGCAGTTTGGAGATTTGCCAAATTGGGATGGGGCTTTTTTATGGAAAAAGCTAACCAATTTTCCTTGTCTGTAGCGAACGGAACAAGAAGAAATTGGTTTCATTAGCACTGAGAGTTTGGATATAAGGAAGAGGTTTTTGAATGAGTGGTAAACACTGGAATAGGATTCTCAGGGAAGTTGGGAAGTTTTCCTTGCTAATGATTTTAAAAAAAATCGGGGGGGGGGGGGGGGCGGGGAGGCGGTCATCTGTCCTGAATGATTCAGGCAATTATCTCCTGGAGGCAGGATGCTGGACTAAATCAGTCCATCCATCAGTCGTATTTACTGAGTACCTACTGTGTGCAGAGAACTGTACTAAGCGCTTGGGAGATGACCTCAAAGTCTGTTTCAAGCCTGTGATTCCACCCTCCCGTATTCCCACAGCCCTTGTGTGTTCGCAGCAGAGCTCTGCCCAAGAACTGATTCATGTAAATTAACCAGAAGAACCCAGATTTCTTTCACTACCTGTTAATGTTTCTGTGCAATTCAGCAAGTAAAATCACCTACCAATTTGACCTTCACAGGGAGCCAGGGGACAAAGGTGTGCAGTTTGAAGCTGTTCCAAATCTTGGCTCTGCCAAGTTTCATCATCCCGGCTTCAGATGAAACTTGGTGCTAAGGTTTTGTACATTGTAGTTCTACCTGTGTAGATAATAGTTCCATCTTTAGGTGATCTCTGAATTAATCTCTCTGCCTTCTCTGCTGACATAATGGATAATTCCGAAATTCCTCTTGGAGTTTGTTGAATAAGTTTTTGCTTCCTCTCCTAACCTGTTTAAAGCGACTGTACAAAGCAAAAGGTTGCTTGAAGAACTCATTCACTCACACAGCTTCAACTTACCACCTTTCTGAGGATGATACCTAAATCTACATCCCTAGCCCTGTCTCCTTCCTCCCTCTGCAATCTCGCATTTTCTCCTGCCTTCAAGACAACTTTACCTGGCCGTCCTCCCGTCACCTCAAACTGAATGTGGCTAAAACTGCACTTTCCTTGAACTCTGTCGTCCCACTCCCTTTCCTGTCACTGTAGACGGCACCACAATCCTTCCTGTGTCACAGACCCGTAACGCTGGCTGACTCCTCTGTCATTCAATCCACATATTCAAGCCGTCACTTGAATAGAGAAGCAGCGTGGCTTAGTGGAAAGAGCAGGGGCTTGAGAATCGGAGGACGTGGGTTCCAATCCCGGCTCCGCCACTTGTCTGCTGTGTGACCTTGGGCAAATCACTTTAACTTGTCTGTGCCTCAGTTCCCTCACCTGTAAAAATGGGGATTGAGACTGTGAGCCCCACGTGGGGCAACCTTGTATATACCGCAGCGCTTGGAACAGTGCTTGGCACGTAGTAAGCGCTTAACAAATACCATCATTATTATTGTTGTTATCATCACTAAATCCTGTCAGTTCTACCTTCGCAACATTGTTAAAATCCACCCCTTCTCCATCCAGACTGCTACCGTCTTAATACAAGCACTTATCCTATCCCACCTGGATTATTGTATCCATCTCCTTGCTGACCCCCCTGCCTTCTGTCTCTCCCCACTCCAGTCTATACTCCACTCTATTTCTCAGATCATTTTCCTACAAAAACGTTCAGACTCCCATTTCCCCACTCCTCATCATTGGCTTGGCTGCTCTCCTACTCCAACCCAGCCCCTCTAATGCTAACCTTCTCACTGTCTATCTTGCCCCCAACCTCTCGCCCACATCCTGCCTCTGGCCTGGAATGCCCGCCCTCCTCATATCAGACGGTTGCTTTCCCCCACTTCAAAGCCTGATTGAAGGCACATCTCCTCCACGAAGCCTTCCCTGCCTAAGCCCTCCACTCTTCTCCCACTCCCGTCTGCGTCAGCAACTGTTCCGATCCAAGCTAATCAGGTTGGACACATTCCCGTCCCACACAGGACAGTGTTAAGCAGGAAGGAGGACAGGTATTGAAGCCCCCGATGAGGAAACCGAGGCATGGAGAAGTGAAGCGACTTGCCCAAGGTCACACAGCAGGCAAGCGGCAGTGCCAGGATTAGAACCTAGGTCATTCAACTCCCAGGTCTGGGCTCTTTCCATGAGGCCATGCTGCTCCTCAGGCCGTGGGCCTGAGGCTATGGATTGCTCACCGGTAGCACGGTCACCGAAGTTACATTCCGTGTTATCCCGGTCCCACCGGCATGGAATTAGAGGAAGAGTGACCTGAAACCCAGTTTCAGTCAGAATCCTTTTTGCGGAAGGGAGGCTGCCTGGTCTAATGGGAAGAGTGTGGGAGTGGGAATCAGCCGGCCGGGAGAATCTTGGACAAGGCAGTGGCCTCATCTGTAAAAACCTGCCTCCTTCAAATCCTAAAAGTTTGAGCTCCCCAGTCCAAGCTGACTGTCTGGGTATCCATCCTCTGGCTTGGTAAATAGTCAGGGCTTAATAAATGCCAGAAATAATAAGAGATTCCTCGGGAGAGGAAAGCCAAATGAGCCGTCCCCTTTACATCTAAATCGATTATTAGGTGGTATGTGACGTTTATTTCTCTTTGCCAAGAGCCTCTCCAAAGATGGTTGCTTGACATTAGGAATGGGGCTTTGTCCTCAGTCAGTAATATTGATTCAAGTGAGTAGTGCGAGGCTTAATATCTTAGACTTTTCATTTTCTCTTTGTAGAAATAGTGAGTGAGCTTACACCGTAGAAGGACTACCTTTCTCCAACTCCATTCTGCCTTTGAGTCACATTTTACTTGTGGGATACAGGCCCAAGTGTGGAGAAGCGCGGGGCGGGGGAATTGGGATGGCATTTTGTCCTAATGGATAGAAAACAGGCCTGGGAGTCAGAAGGAACTGGGTTCTAATCCCGGCTCTGCCCCGCGTCTGCTGTGTGACCTTGGGCAAGTCACTTCACTGTGCCCCGGTTACCTCATCTGTAAAATGAAAATTAAGACTTGGAGCCTCATGTGAGACAGGAATTGTGTTCAACCCGATTTGCTCGTATCTACCCCGGCGCTTAGTACAGTGCCTGGCGCATGGTAAGGGCATAACAAATACCATTATGGTGTTTACTGTTTTGGGGAAAAGAGAAGTTAGGTGGGGTAAGCTTCACGGTGGAGCTTCCTGGAGGGGGTAGGGTTTTGAAGATGGGGAGAGGTATGGAGGAGGAGAGAGATCCAGGCCAGACAGAAGGCCCAGGGAAGAGGTAGAGGACAAGGAGATAAGATGGAGGAACGCTGATTCGGTTGGTATTTGAAGGAGTGCAGTGTTTCAGCTGAGTTGTAGTCTGAGAGGAGTAGTGGGAAAGCTGATGGAATGTCTTCTAAAATAAGGGTTCTTTTCTTGATGCCGCGATGACCTGATTCTTCCCCTTCTCTCGGGCTGCTCCTTCTCAGTCTCTCTTGCTTAATTCTTCCTTGGCTTCTCAGCCCCAACAGTGGGACTTCCTTTAAGGCTCTGTTCCTTCACTTCTCACTCAACAGCTAGAGAAGCAGCGTGGCTCAGTGGAAAGAGCCCGGGCTTGGGAGTCAGAGGTCATGGGTTCTAATCCCGGCTCTGCCACTTGCCAGCCATGTGACTTTGGGCAAGTCACTTCTCTTCTCTGGGCCTCAGTGACCTCATCTGGAAAATGGGGATGAAGACTGTGAGCCCCCCCGTGGGTCAGCCTGATCACCTTGTATCCTCCCTAGCGCTTAGAATAGTGCTTTGCACATAGTAAGCGCTTAACAAATGTCATCATTATTATTATTATTACTACTCCCTGGGAGAGGTCAGCAGCTACCACTTCTGTGAAAGGCTTCATGTCCTTTACACATTTCCTCTTCTCTCCAAGTTGTGGCCCTTAAAGTGCCTGAAGCGCAGTTTGTGTAAAACTGAAATCTTCGTCAGTCCTCTTCCAAATCCTCTCCTCCCTTGAGCTTTTCCATCGTAGCAGCAGCATCACTGTACTCCCAGTCTGAGGCCCCAGACGGTGGCGTTTTAACCTTAACTCCTCCCTGTCTTTTTTTCATCCCTCCATTAAGTCTGCACAAAACCTTGCTGGTTTTTTTTCCCTGCTCAACATTTCCAGGATCCGCCTCTTCCTCTCTGTCCCAAAAGCCACAAAGCCTCACTCATCCTTCTCACAAACCTCCCTCTCTCCAACTTCTCCCCTCTCCAGTTCCTACTTTACCCTGCTGCTCAGACTCTTTTTATGGCATTTATTAAGCGTTTGCTATGTGCCAAGCACTGTTCTAAGTGCTAAACTAAATACAAGCTAATCGGTTGGACACAGTCCCTGTCCCACACGAGACTCACAGTCTTAATCTCCATTTTACAGATGAGGTAGCTGAGGCACAGAGAAGTGAAGTGACTTGCCCATGGTCACACAGCAGACAAGTGAAGGACCCAAGTCCATCTGGCTCTCAGGCCCACTAGACCACACTTGCTTCTCAGCCTCCTCAGCTTCTTTTCTCAAGTGCCATCCTGCACACATCTCCCCGTCTCTGAAAAACCCTCAGTGGTTACCTTTCTCCTCTCCTCATCAAGCCGAAATTTGTGACCGTTGGTTTTAAGGCCCTCGATCAGCTCTCTCTCTTACTTATCCATTCTCTTCTCCCGCCTCACCTCTGTCTGCTCTCTTTATGCCTCTCAAGCCTACCTACTCACGCTGCTTTGTTTTCGTCTTTCCCTTCTCCGACTTTTGCTCACACTCTCCTCCCTGCCCTGGAGCTCTTTCTCCATCTTCGTGTGAAGTCATATCTCCTCTAGGAAGCCTTCCCCAACTCATTTCACGCTTCATCCCCAATTGCTCCTTGTCACACTTGTGTGCATGTCAGCTTACTCTCCCCTTTCCGCACCGCCTCCTACTTATCCGCTTCTTTTTTGTCCTCTCTGGACGTTAATTAGAGTCTGCTTCCCCGCCTTAGATTTCAAGGTCTCGAATGCAGGGATTATGTGTATTAACGCTGTTGTACTCTGCCGGGCACTCCGTAGCGGGATGTGGACACAGAAGGTATAAATACTATCAAACGTGGCCGGGTTAACGCCTATTTTTATTAATGGTATTTTCTTAAGCACTTAACACTGTGTTCATTCATGCAGTCGTATTTATTGAGACCGGTGCGGTGAGTTCTCCGTTTCATGGGTCCTCGCCCTCTCATTTCCTCAGGTCTGTTGGCGAGATGAGCCGGATGGAAGAACTGTGTGGCGTGTTCCAGAGCAGCGGAGGAGAGTGCCGTGCCCCTCAGTTGAAAAGTCCAGCCGAAGGAAAGGCCGACGCAGCCAGCAAGGAGCCGCCGTGGGAAATGGTGATGGATAAGAAACACTTCAAACTCTGGAGGCGTCCAATTACCGGGACGCACCTGTACCAGTATAGAGGTCAGTCCCCCGTTTCCCGCCTCCCCGATTGATCCCACTGGATTCGAAGCTCTTTGAGAGCGGGGAGCGCGCCCGCCTCCTCGGCTGCGCTCTCCCAAGCAGTCGGGAGACCGCTCTGCACCCAGTAAACGGTTGTGACCTAGTGGAAAGAGCACCGACCTGGGGAGGCGGAGGACCTGAGTTCTAATCCCGAACCTCCCGTTTGCCTGCTGTGTGACCCAAGTCACCTCACTTCTACGGGCCTCAGTTGCCTCAACTGTAAAATGAGGATTCCGTATCTGTTCTCCTTCCTAGAAGCAGCGTGGGTCAGTGGGAAGAGCCCGGGCTTTGGAGTCGGAGGTCACGGGTTCAGATCCCGGCTCGGCCAAATGTCAGCTCTGTGACTTTGGGCAAGTCACTTAATTTCTCTGTGCCTCAGTTACCTCATCTGTAAAATGGGAATTAAGACTGTGAGCCCCCCGAGGGACAACCTGATCACCTTGTAACCTCCCCAGTGCTTAGAACAGTGCTTTGCACATAGTAAGCACTTAATAAATGCCATTATTATTATTATTATTGCTTAGACTGCATGTTCCGCATGAGACAGGAACTGTGTCCAGACTATTTGTCCCCTACCCACCCCAGTAAAGACTGTGAGCCCCCCGGGGGACAACCTGATCACCTTGTGACCTCCCCAGTGCTTAGAACAAGGCTTTGCACATAGTCAGCACTTAATAAATGCTATTATTATTATTATTATTATTATCATTATTATTATTATTATTAGGGCTTGGCATGTGGTAAGCACTTGAATGTCATTAAAAAAAAATAAAGCACTCAATAAATACCACGGATCCTAGAAACACTGTATTGTTCAATCTCATAGATTGTGAGAAATGAACGCCGCTAATTATACTTCCGACTGGGCTGATGAAGTTTGAGTCTCTGCATGGTGGCAGGAAATCCTGGTTCATTTCCACTTGTGACAGGCCAAAATGGAGCGGAAGGCCGAAGATCTCGGCGTCACCAACGCTTAGCTGATTCCGGCCGGGGGAAAGTACTACCTGTGTAGGTAGAGAGGGCAGGTCTGGGACGGGTTCAGCCTAGAACACACACAACACACAGTGGTTTTGGCAAACCTCTTATTCTCTCTCTTTTGTTTCTAGTTTTTGGGACCTACACAGATGTGACACCCCGGCAGTTCTTCAATGTTCAGGTGAGCGATCGTCTTTTCCCCGAGGTGGGAAAGTAGATCGTTTCCCGGGGCAGGAGTATTTTCTGCCCTTGCAGTGTCGGGCGGGTGGAAGGGAAGAGGCAGGTGATATCGCCAGCCAACAGGTTGGATAGAGTGAGCCCATATCTGCAGCTCGGTTTACCAAGTAGAATCATCCGCATCCCTGAGCCCCCGCAGATGCCACGCGGGGCCAGTCGCTTTTGTGCCCTCCGCCCTCTCGTCCCACAGCTGTGAGCTTCCCACTCGGTTGCCGGCTGGAGTCGTCTCTCACGGTCTAAGGGTGATCATCCCCTCTGAGACTCGAGGACCGAGAAGCTGCCCAGAGGAGTGGATTCTAGTGCTCTGGTTTTGCGGAGGGCCACTCGCACTCTTGTTTCCCTGCCAGTCAAGTACCCGCTGGGGCACGGAGGGCATCCAGCAAGGAGGCAGGCCCCGTGCCCTCAACGTGGTGCCGAGGCTCGGTGGCCCTGGTAGCGTGTGCGGCCTTCCCCACACCCACACGAGCCACTTACTTTTCTGGATTTCCAGATTTTCAGGGCTGTGCACCTCAGGGATGGCCCCAGCTGGGCAATTTCTGGTCCTCCGGTCAGAAGTGGCCACCACCGATCGATGGCCGCAACATTCATTCATCCAGTCGGATTTATCGAGCACTGTGGGCAAAGCGCCGTACTGAGTTTATGGGACAGTACAGTGTAACAATAACTGCCCACAACGAGCTCACAGTCTAGGGGGTTTAGTCATCTGAGGGTCTTGTGGGGGTGGACACCTGGTAAGAAGATATTAAAAGCAGGGAGCAGAGCAGATGCTCGCCCTCATGTGAGGCTGTAGCCGTTGGTCCGATTTTAACGCCCTCCGTCCATCTGAGGAAGAATTGTGGCTCGTGGTGGGCAGGGACTGTGTCTTCCAGCTGTGTTATACTGGACTCTCCCAAGCACTTAGAACAAGACTTTGCACACAGTAAGAGATTGGGACTAGAGCCCACGTCTCCCGGCTCCCAGAGTGCTGCTTTGTCCGCTGGCCCGACAGCAGGACTAAATAGGCTTTTAAAAAGTGTCCTGTCAAAGACTCGGGCCTGCACCCTCGCTCCCTTCCTGTGAGATCCCGCTTCAAGGCGCTCACAGTTGTAACGCCCTTCTCCTAACATCTCAACTTCATGGGCACCCGGGGAGCCCCGGACCCCGTGAGATTGGGCCCCACCTTCCTTCCCCCTCCGAGAGCCAGCTAGTCCCCCAGGCTAGACTGTGAACCCGCTGTTGGGTAGCGACCGTCTCTATATGTTGCCAACTTGTACTTCCCAAGCGCTCAGTACAGTGCTCTGCACACAGTATGCGCTCAATAAATACAATTGAATGAATCTGGAACCACGAGAGATGGAACCAAGATTGTAGCTTTAGTTTTTACCCACCACCAGCAAGGGATAACTCCCCAAGTTGACCTCAGAACCTGCCAGGGCTCCTCTCCCCCCATCTGGGGCCAGGCCAGAAGTGCTTTTTCCTCTTGTCCCTGGGCTCTGTGGGTGGGGAGCCAGAAGCCCATCTTGTCTCGGGCCCAGCCTGTCCCTGGCGGCTCTGCAATAATAGTGATGGCGTTCGTTAAGCGCTTACTACGTGCAAAGCACTGTTCTAAACGCCGGGGAGGATACAAGGTGATCAGGTTGTCCCACGGGGGGCTCACAGTCTGAATCCCCATTTTATAGATGAGGTAACTGAGGCACAGGAGAAGCAGCGTGGCTCAGTGGAAAGAGCCCGGGCTTTGGAGTCAGAGGTCATGGGTTCAAATCCCAGCTCCGTCAATTGTCAGCTGTATAATAATAATAATAATGATGGTATTTAAGTGCTTACTATGTGCAAAGCACTGTTCTAAGCGCTGGGGAGGTCACAAGGTGATCAGGTTGTCCCACGGGGGGCTCACAGTCTTAATCCCCATTTTCCAGATGAGGGAACTGAGGCACAGAGAAGTTAAGTCACTTGCCCAAAGTCCCACAGCTGACAGTTGGCAGAGCCGGGATTTGAACCCATGACCTCTGACTCCAAAGCCCAGGCTCTTTCCACTGAGCCATGCTGCTTCTCAAAGTCTGTATGACTTCGGGCAAGTCACTTGACTCTTCTGGGCCTCAGTTCCCTCATCTGTAGAACGGGGATGAAGACTGTGAGCCCCACGTGGGACAACCTGATGACCCTGGATCTCCCCCAGCGTTTAGAACAGTGCTTGGCACGTAGTAAGCGCTTAATAAATGCCATTATTATCATCATCATCATCACAGAGAAGTTGTGACTTGCCCAAGGTCACAGAGCTGACGGTTGGCAGAGCCGGGATTTGAACCCATGACCTCTGACTCCCAAGCCCGGGCTCTTTCCACTGAGCCACGATGCTTCTTTACAAGCCACCCAAGGGCCAGTTTCGGGAGCAGAGCCACCATCTCCTTGCCTTTGTCCTTTCCCCTGGTCCTTTGTGGCCAGTAGCAGGAGGGGAGCACTCTCTCCTCCTCCTCCGTCTTCTACCTCTGTCCTGCCCTGCCCCAAGTTCACCACTTGTCTGCTGTGTGACCTTAGGCGATTCGCTTCACTTCTCTGGGCCTCACCTGTAAAATGGGAGCTAAGACTGTGAGCCCCACGCGGGACATGGACTGTGTCCAACCTGATTAGCTCGTATCTACACCAGTGGCCAGCACAGTGCCTGGCACATAGTAAGCACTTAAATTCCATTTTTTTTTAAAAAAAAGGTAATAAAGACTTTGCTCGCCTCGGTCCATCCCTGACGCAGCAGTCTGGTAGGGGCTCTTCTGGTCCCCAGATCTCCGGCCTGGCCCCAACCCATCCCTCTCCGGGTGCCAGCTGGGAGTTTTTCTCCCTGCTGTGGGGCTCTGGGTTCCAAGATTTGCTGTGCCCACCCTGGCTGGGACACTTTTCCACACTTCCCTCCTTCCTCCAGTCCTTGGCAGATAAGTCAAGGGCTTTCCTGTCCTGCGACGTCCTGGGGACGGCTTGGGGCTCCCCTGGGAAGTTGGGAAAGTGGTTGCCACCCCCTTGAAGCCCCACCTTAATTTCGCTTCTGCCCTCAAAACCGTTCGAGGGTTCTAACGAGACGGAAGAGAGTAACAGTTCCATTCCCGGTTTTAATGGACCGCTAGCGCACGGAGTTTTCTTCAACTTCCTCAGAACCCTCTTTGTTCTCTTCCCAGCTGGACACGGAGTACAGGAAGAAGTGGGATGCCCTGGTCATCAAACTGGAAGTGATTGAGAGGGACGTGGTTAGCGGATCAGAGGTTGTGCACTGGGTGACTCACTTCCCGGTGAGTACTTGTCCCCCCCCTTCCCTTGGAGTTGTTTTCTCCAGCTGGTCTGACCGGAAACCTAACCGTGCTGTTTCCGTTCTTCAGTACCCCATGTATTCACGGGACTACGTGTATGTCCGGCGTTACAGCGTGGATCACGAAAACAATCTGATGGTCCTGGTGTCCCGGTGAGTGGGATCGGCGGTCGTACCTGGGAGTGGTTTGGGGGTCGAGCTATGGGGGAACCTGGGAGTGGACTTCAGTTAATAATAATAATAATGGCATTTGTTAAGCACTTACTATGTGCAAAGCACTGTTCTAAGCACTGGTGGGGATACAAGGTGATGAGGTTGTCCCACGGGGGGCTCACAGTCTTAATCCCCATTTTCCAGATGAGGTCACTGAGGCTCAGGGAAGTTAAGCGACTTGCCCCAGGGTCACACAGCAGACATGTGGCAGAGCCGGGATTTGAACCCATGACCTCTGACTCCAAAGCCCGTGCTCTTTCCACTAAGCCACGCTGCTTCTCTTTTCTCCTCTTCATGCCGGAAGGCGTCTACCGGAATCCTGTGCTGCTCTTTTGAAGCCACCTTCCCCGGTGGAGCGTCGTGGGGGGCCTGAGGGGACTGTTGATGAAGGCGTATTCTAGTCATTATTGGGAGCCCCTGGGGTGACCAAGGCAAAGCTTTCCGAAATTTGGGATCCCGCCGTCCCCTTGTGCTGCACTGGAGTCGGTCGGACTAAAAAGTGTGGCCAAGATGATGCTTCTGGGTGCAGGCTCTGGGCCCTCGCTCATGACCAGGAGACATTCCTCCCCAGGCGGATTTCTGTATGTGTGGGTGTCGATTGCCCCATCCTCTCTCTAAGCCACCTTTTCTTTGTCTTTGCCAGGGCAGTGGAGCACCCCGGGGTGCCAGAATCTCCGGAGTTCGTGCGAGTCCGGTCTTATGAGTCCCAGATGGTCATTCGCCCCCACAAATCGTTTGATGAGGTGAGTTCTCCCTCGCCTTCCAAGACGTCCCGCGGGCCTCCGAGGCTTCCCGGGCAGGGCGCCCAGCCTCACCTGGGTGTCGAACGAGCCGGGGGCTGCTAGTGGAGGGAGCCTAGGACGTAGTGAGCATTTGGCCGGATCCGCTCCTTCCCCTCCACCTCCATTCCCCCTCCACTCCCCCAGCCATAGTCCACACTCCGGTCACGTGTCATGTCACAGATTGGCTGTCACATCAGCTGTCCGGCCTCTTCGCTCTACACGCCGCTCCACAAATCCTCTTTCTGAAGCATCTCTCGGCCAGCTCTCTCCTCTCCTCCTCAAAACCCTCCACTGGCTTCCCTGGTCTCTCCGCTTCAAATAAAAAGGCTTCAAGACGCTCACCAACCGCCCCTCCCAAGCGAACCTTCTAGCTGTATACCTCACTGTCATTTCCGCCGCCCCCATCCCCTCTCTCACCCTGGCTCGGAACTCCCTCCCCGAATCCAGTGAAACATCACTCTTTCCAACATTCAAAGCCCTCCTAACATCCCACCTCGCCCAACAAACCTTCCGTGTTTAGTTGAACCCATATCAATGGCATTTCTTGAGCACTCTCCGTAATAGTTGCTTGGGAGGGATTGGCGGACACGTTCTATGCCCACAGTGAGCTTACAGTCTAGATAGAGGGGGAGACAGACATTAATATAAAAAAAAATTTAGCTTTGGAGTCAGAGGTCGTGGGTTCAAATCCCGGCTGCGCCAACTGTCAGCTGTGTGACTTTGGGCAAGTCACTTAACTTCTCTGTGCCTCAGTTACCTCATCTGTAAAATGGGATTAAAACTATGAGCCCCCGTGGGACAACCTGATCACCTTGTAACCTCCCCAGCGCTTAGAACAGTGCTTTGCACATAGTAAGCACTTAAATACCGTCATTATAATAATAATTATAATATATAATTAATAATTATATAATTATCATATAATATATAGTATAATAACATTAATATTAATATAATAGTAATTATATATTATATTATATGTTATATTATATGTATTATATATTATAATTATTATATATCATTACCTATAATACAAACCCATCAGCTAATTCAAAGTCTTAGGAACATAGTTATATGAGTCCTCAGCACTCATTTGTATGTGTTTATTACTCAAGTTTTGAATACTTTTTAGCCGTCTCCCTTGTTAGAGCGAAAGCTCCCCTGGGGGCAGGGAATGTGTCACTTCTTGATTCTCAACTTCCCAAGAGCTTAATACTTGTGCCCCACACCAAGTGGACCTGTAGTAAATGCTGCTACTACTACAGTTGTGTAGAAATGTGTAGAAATTGTGTAGAATTGTAGAAATTGTGTAGGGGCAATTGTGTAGAAATGCCCCTCCCTCTCTAAAGTGCTTTAACAGCCAAGACAGAGGCCTCCCACCTCCCAGCATCTAAGCACAAACAGCCTTCGAAAAAGAGTTTCTCCATTCTTCTGCCATTTGGCGAGTGGTGTCTTTTATCTTCCCAGCACCAAATCCCTTATTACTCTTGCGGGTCCCCAAGGGTAGCAGTCTCTCCCTTACACCCCCACGACTCTTCCGATTGTGTGAGGCTTTGGAGAACTTTCTTGTGTCTCGCTCACGGGGCTCCGGTTGGTTGACCCCTCAAAACTGTCACAGTTCTTCCCTGTTGAAGAGAAACTTTCAGACTTCTTTTTTAATGGTATTTGTTAAGTGCATACCACGCCCTAGGCATTGTACTCTGTGCTAGGGTAGATCCGTACATGCCCTACATGGGGCTCACAGCCTTAATCCCCATTTTACAAGTGAGGGAACTGAGGTCGAGAGAAGTTAAGTGACCAGCCTATGTATCCAGTCGGTCGTGTTGCTCTCAAAAGTTCTGATTCCACATTTGGCAGGAACTCCTCATTGTCTAGTCCCTTGAAATAATGCTGAAGAAAATGCTGAGAACTGTGGGGGCAAAACTACGGATTTGGGAACCCAGTTCTGTGGGTGCTCAATAAATGCTGAATTGACCGAGTGCTTTTTACGTGAGGGCGGTTTGCCCCACAAAATTACGGTGCATTTTTCTGGCTCCAGGAACTGCTCTGCTCCCCTCGTTAGACTTCCGAGTCACTTCTTTTTCGGCTCCCCCCCTTGCCCGTTGAAGTGGAACTGAAGAACATTCTCCAAAGTTCTGAGTTCCTTAGGGAAGACCATTCTAAATATCCAAGGTACAACTTGAGAATTGGGCAGGGAAGGTGGGCGAGAGAAGAGACAGGACTTCCCAGGTGGCCTGATTGTGTAGTTGAAGGGCCGCCCAAACTGGGGGATGAGAGAAACTTCGAACCAGAGGGCTCCTCCTGGAACCAGGAGGGAATCTGCCCTGTCCCCTTCCCTCAGGAGACGACGATGCCGTCAGGAGTGGGATTTTATCTTCTCCCCGAAGTTACCAGCATTCACCGGTGGAAGCGAGAGGATCCAAACGCTCTCCAGAGCGGAGCCCTGGGGCCTCTTGGTCGGAAGGAGACCGTGAGATTGACTCGGGCTTCTCCTCTTCCCTATTTCTCTCTTTCAGAACGGTTTTGATTACTTGCTGACATACAGTGACAACCCCCAGACTGTGTTTCCCCGGTACTGCGTCAGCTGGATGGTCTCCAGCGGTGAGTTGGGGAGTCGGTAGATCCGGGAAGGGAACCCGGGACAGACAGAAATGTCCCTTGCGTCCGGTTCCTGCCCCGGAGCAGCACTTGCATCCTGGATTATTGGGATGAACGGGCTCAACGGGTCCTGGAAGTAAGAACTGAATCTTGGGTCGCCTCTCCTCGATAATGGCGCTGGGCAGGGGGCCTTAGATGGCAAGTTGGGGAGGGCGGTGACATAATAATGATGACATTTGTTAAGCGATGACTATGTGCCAAGCGCTGGGTTAGATCATCATCATCATCCTCATCAATCGTATTTATTGAGCGCTTACTATGTGCAGAGCACTGTACTAAGCGCTTGGGAAGTACAAATTGGCAACATATAGAGACAGTCCCTACCCAACAGTGGGCTCACAGTCTAAAAGGGGAAGACAGAGAACAAAACCAAACATACTTACAAAATAAAATAAATAGAATAGATATGTACAAGCAAAATAAATAAATAAATAGAGTAAGAAATATTCCGCTTTGAGTTTTCTGGCTGAAAACGAGACTTTCTCAATGGAGAAAAGTGCTGATAGGAGGTGCTTGAGGAGGGTGTGATCCTACAGCCCCTTTCAGAATGGGGTGGAAGACTCTTGCTTGCCTGAGGCTCCTGGGTAAAACAGTGTCTGTCTGCATTGTTCAAAGCCCTTCTTTCCGCATATTCTTGAATACCAGTTTGCTCTCCAGTCACCTGCAGCGATGACTTCCTTAACCCTTCTCCGCTGATATCAGAATCGCTAGCATTAAATTCGCTATCTCCTTTCCCGCTGTCCCTTATGCTAAATTCATCCGGATTTGAGTGAGTACTTATACTTGCAGTAGATTAGTCCTCTCGCCAAACCGATGTAGAATGAAAGGGACTCAAGACTGAACCCCACGGTCTCACAGCGGATGAGTGTCGGGGGCGGGTCGCGGGCGGCCACCCAGGCGCCGGGCATGCGTTGTTCTCGCGCGCGGTGATCAGGTTGTCCCACGTTGGGGCTCACAGGCTTCATCCCCATTTGACAGTTGAGGGAACTGAGGCCCAGAGAATAATAATGATGGCATTTATTGAGCGCTTGCTATGTGCAGAGCACTGTTCTAGGCGCTGGGGAGGTTACAAGGTGATCAGTTTGTCCCACGGGGGGCTCACAGTTCTGGTCCCCATTTTGCAGATGAGGTCACTGAGGCACAGAGAAGCTGAGTGACTTGCCCAGGGTCACACAGCTGACAGTTGGCGGAGCCGGGATTTGAGCCCGTGACCTCTGACTCCAAAGCCCGGGCTCTTTCCACTGAGCCATGCTGCTTCTCGATGGGCTGAGGCACAGAGAAGTAAAGTGACTTGCACAGTCACACAGCCGACAAGTGGCAGAACGGGGATTTGAACCCGTGACCTCAGACTCCTAAGCCCGGGCTCTTGTAAGCCCTGGTGAGGCTTGCAGGCTTGTGGTTGTAGAGGTGCAGCATTCTCCGTCCAGGATAGTACCCGTTGGGGCAAGTCACTTCACTTCCCTGTGCCTCAGTTACCTCATCTGTAAAATGGGGATTAAAAGCGTGAGCCCCCCGTGGGACAACCTGATTACCCTGTGTCTACCCCAGTGCTTGGCGCATAGTAAGCGCTTAACAAACGCCATCAGTTAGCTTCAATTCTGTTTGTTCCGACGACCTGACACCTGTCTACATGTTTTGTTCTGTTGTCTGTCTCCCCCTTCTATACTGGGAGCCCGTTGTTGGGTAGGGACCGTCTCTCTCTGTCACCAACTTGTACTTCCCAAGCGCTTAGTCCAGTGCTGTGCATCCAGTAAGCGCTCAATAAATACGACTGAACGAATGAATTATTATTATTATTGTAGAACTGCTTTCCTGCCCTTATCAGGCAGCTCCGGATGCGGGGGAAAGGAAAGAAGTGGGCGAGGGAGGAGCCGGAATTTTTCCAGTTGGCAGTCATGGTGTTTGTTAAGCGCTTACTGTGTGCCAGGCGTTGTACTAAGCGCTGGGGTAGATACAAGCAAATGGGGTTGGACACAGTCCCTGTCCCATATGGGGCTCACGGTCTCAATCCCCATTTTGCAGATGAGGTCACCGAGGCCCAGAGAAGTGAAGGGACTTGGCCCAGGTCACACCGTCCCAACAAGCGGCCGAGCCGGGATTAGAAACCGTGGCCTTCTTGACTCCCGCTCCGCCACGCTGCTCCTCCGGGCCTTGGCGGTGGAGGAGAGCGACAGCCCCTGTCCCCGGCGGCGCGTCCCTGACCGGAGCCTTCTCTCCACAGGTATGCCGGATTTCCTGGAGAAGCTGCACACGGCCACGCTGAAAGCCAAGAACATGGAGATCAAAGTCAAGGACTACATCTCAGCCAAGCCCCTGGAAGCCGGCGGCGAGGCCAAGGCGGGGACCGTGACCCCCGAGCGCAAGAGCGAAGGCTCCCGCGGCCCTGCCCGCATGGACTACGCCTGACAGAGGCGGCATTTCGGGCCGTGGACCCGGATGAGCCGCGAGCCCGGTGAGAGCCCAGCAACCCCCGCCAAAGCAGCTCAGCGACCGGAACCTCCGTCGTCTCCGTACTAGGCTTTATTTTGTGCCGTCTCCTCGTCCCCGACACTTACACGCCCGTCCGTCCGCTCACCATCCCGCCGGCCCCCGCCCCCCGGAGTACGCGAGGCCGTTAGATTCAGGAAAGCTGTCCCGTCCCCAGGCAGGAAGGAGGCCCGTGGTCTCCACGTGCAGCATCGTGGCTCTCACTGAGCTGCCCTAGGACAACCGTCTTCCCTCTCTAAAATCGGAACCGCAAACCCTTTTTTCCCTTTCTGAGCTCTTTCCCAAACGCCCCTCTCCTTCGCCCCGACTCCCGGGGGCCCCACACGGCAGCACTGACCTATCCCACACCAGGCCGGGGTGGGAGGGTGTCACTAGGGAGGGGAAAGACGGCTTGTGGCGACCGCATGTGGGTTTTCACCTGTTGCCCTCTCCTCTGCACTCCATGGGCGTGCGCACAAATGTGCGTGGATGCAGAGTTTGCAGACTACCGCGAAGGGACCCCTCTCGTAATCCCCATGGCGTCCTGCTCTTCCCATCCGGTCCGGCGCCTGGTTTCGCTGCAAGGACCCGGGGAGCCGTGAAGGAAAACCCTTCGAAACCTAATGCGCAGCCTCAACCGGTGTGCCGACAGGGCTGGATGGGTTGGTGGGGGGGGAGGAAAGCTGCTTAAAATTTTGGATTAAACTTTTTTTTTTTTAATTTTCCATTTGAATTTCTGGGTGGGGAGGGTGGAATAGGGAAGCCCAATAACGGTTGCTGCTGTCTTTGAAGGTCCTCTGTAATTCCAGTACCAAGAACATCCCTCCCGGTTTGTGTTGGAAGCGTCCTAATGTCGGCCGTAGTTCCTGCTCATGTGAGCCTAGGTGTGATCACCTAGGGGACTGACTGGACCCCCGGACCCCTATTAGCTTGTGAATTAGCTGCCGCCCGAGGTGGTCGATCCTGAGACGTGGGCATCCCCTCCCTCCTTAGAGCGTCGGAAGAGCAGACCGGCCGGGGGGTGGGGAAAACGGACCTAACCAGGAACAAATGGGCCATTCGGTAGCGGCTGAGATTGAATTGTACCCCTTTCCGAAGCCAGCGGAGGAGGAAGCTAGAAAGGGGGGCTTCCCCGCCGGCCCCTAGCCACCTTACACCCTAGGGCTGTCCCTGCTTGGCGCGTTGGAACTGACCGCGACTCTGACTCCGTTTACGCTAGCTAGCCCCACCTCGTTCTGACCAAATTGGCCAGAGAGGCAGATACCAAAGGCCCATCTGGGTTTGGACTGGCCATGCTGCCGGCGGTGGGACAGATGAATCGAAAACAAACCAGATGGGTTCTCCAGCAAGGCGGGAGCCCACCGTGCCCATCTTTCCCTTTTCTTTGCCAAGGAGATGCCCGACCCCTGCTTCCTCTCCAGCCCTCCACCGTGTGGATTGTTCCCAGGACAGAGGATACATCACGGGCGCATGATGCAGCCTGGGCTCCCCGTCCACTGCTCCACCACCTCGCCCCATTCCTCAGGGTCCAGCCAGGGAGTGGCCGTTCGGGGCCAGCGGTAGCCAGGGCCGGCGAGACGCGGTGCGGATGGGGACGGATTCCCGTCCAAGAGGGCCATGCTGTTCAACACGCTTGGTGCTCTGCCCTGCTTCAGGTCTCTGGGGGACTGGGCGGTTCCTGGAATTGTAACAATTTCACTAATAGCTGTGGCATTTTTTTTTTTATCAAACGTGTGAATAAATTTACAGATTGGTACAAAAAGGAGTCCGCCCTTGCACTGGTGGTGATCAGGAAACTGAATCTTCTTATGGAGCTGCCCACCCCCTATCCCGTCCCTCTCTGTCCTCAGCCGAGAGGAATTTCTCCAGGTGTGGAAAGAAGCCAGTCCAGCATTCCTAAAGCCTGACTGATGCGACAGCGATTTGTTCGAAGCAGCATGGGCCCGGGAAGCAGAAGGATCTGGGTTCTAATTCAGTTCTGCCAGGTGTCTTCTGTGTGACCTTGGGCAAGTCGCTTACCTTCTCTGGGCCTCAGTTACCTCATCTGTCACGGAGAAGCAGATAACAGAGAAGCGACGTGGCTCAGTGGGATGAGCACGGGCTTTGGAGTCGGAGGCCATGGGTTCAAATCCCGGCTCTGCCACTTGTCAGCTGTGTGACTTTGGGAAAGTCACTTCTGTGCCTCATCTGGAAAACGGGGATGAAGACGGTGAGCCCCCCGTGGGACAAGCTGATTACCTTGTAACGGCCCCAGCGCTTAGAACAGTGCTTGGCACATAGTGCTTAATAAATGCCATCATTATTATTATCTGTAAAACGGGGATTCAGAGTGGGAGACCCATGGGGAATCGGGACTGTGTCCAACCTGATTAGCTTGTATCTACCCCAGCGCTTACAGCAGTGCTTGACATGGCGCGGAACAAATACTATCATTATTGTTGTTTGTGAGGCCTGGTCGCTGACACTCCCAGACTTACCCGTCTAATAGTAGGGAATCCTTTTTGTGCCAATACCAGCCTAGAGCCATCTTGAGGGAAGGCTCAGTGAAGAGGAGAAAAAGCGGTGGAGGTGCGCATTGCAAATGACAATGGTAAAGACAGGGGAAGAGGAAGTTAAGGGGAGCCTCTGAACGAATGAAAACCGATCGGGGGGTGTAGGAGCTTGGGACTCGGCAGGAATTCCTGTGACTGATTAAGGCTGGCGCAAGGCGGGTGAGGTGGCTCCCTGGAAGGGTGTTTCTAACCACCTCTGGTTTATAATAATAATAATAATAATGATGGCATTTATTAAGCATGTACTATGTGCAAAGCACTGTTTTAGGTGCTGGGGAGATTACAAGGCGATCAAGTTGTCCCACGCGGGGCTCACAGTCTTCATCC
Source organism: Tachyglossus aculeatus (assembly GCF_015852505.1). NCBI lineage: Eukaryota > Metazoa > Chordata > Mammalia > Monotremata > Tachyglossidae > Tachyglossus > Tachyglossus aculeatus. The sequence goes on from NC_052082.1 coordinate 35,764,379, forward strand.
CCATTTTACAGATGAGGTCGCTGAGGCCCAGAGAAGTGAAGTGACTTGCCCAAAGTCACCCAGCTGACAGTTGGCGGAGCCGGAATTTGAACCCATGACCTCTGGCTCCAAAGCCCATGCTCTTTCCTCTGAGCCACGCTGCTTCTCAAAACAATAATGGCGTTTGTTAAGCACTTACTAGGTGCCAAGCACTGTTCTAAGTGCTGGGGGAGATACTACGAGGTAATCGGGTTGTCCCATGTGGGGCTCACAGTCTTAATCCCCATTTACAGTTGAGGTAACTGAGGCACAGAGAAGTTAAGTGGCTCACCCAACGTCACACAGCTGACGGGTGACGTAGCTGGGATTCGAACCCACAACCTCTTGACTCCGAAGCCCGTGCTTTTTCCATTAAGCCATGCTGCTTCTCATTGCTTTAGTCGCTGGGGTGAAACTGGACGCTGAACTAATCTGTTCAAGGCTTCGAGGGCTGATGTTTCAGACTGCAGAGGAAGTGGAGGATGCCTTTCGTTAATAGGAGTAAGTGCAGACAACTTAATTTGAAAACAGCACCCTTCTTCCCGTGTTGGGCGGGAATAGGCGCAAGACATTGGCATTAGAAGCAACTCGTTCTTTCATTCATTCAATTGTATTTACTGAGCACTTACTGTATGCGGAGCACTGTACTAAGCACTTGGGAAGTACAAGTCGGCAACATCTAGAGACGGTCCCTACCCAACAGCGGGCTCCCAGTCTAGAAGGGGGAGACAGACAACAAAACAAAGCATGTGGACAGGTGTCAAGTCATCAGAATAAAGAGAAGTAAAGCTAGATGCACATCATTAACAAAATAAATAGAATAGTAAATAGAACATACCCCCCGTGCTTAAAACAGTGCTTGGCACAGAGTAAGAACTTAATAGATACCATAATTATTTAATTCATTCATTCAATCGTATTTACTGAGCACTTACTGTGTGCGGAGCACTGTACTAAGCGCTTGGGAAGTACAAGTCGGCAACATATAGAGACAGTCCCTACCCAACAGCGGGCTCACAGTCTAGAAGGGGGAGACGGACGACAAAACAAAGCATGTGGGCAGGTGTCAAGTCATCAGAATAAAGAGAAGTAAAGCTAGATGCACATCATTAACAAAATAAATAGAATAGTAAATATAACATCCCCCTGCTCTTAGAACAGTGCTTGGCACATAGTAAGAACTTAACAGATGCCATAATTATTCATTCATTCGTAGTTCCTGAGCACTTACTGAGCGCTGCACAAAGCGCTTGGGAAGTACAAGTTGGCAACATATAGAGACATAGTAAGAACTTCACAAATGCCATAATTATTTATTAATGATTACTATTATTTTGGATGCCCGCCCAAGTCAGACCAACGCTGTTTGTACCGAGGGGCCCGGAAGCCGATGGCACACTGGCCCCGTTTCTGGTTGTGGGAGGACTGCTCTACCCCCTTGTCGTGGCCACCCGAAGGCATCGACGGCTCCCGGTGGGCAAAGCTCGAGGGGATCTGCATGCCCAGGACCACCCCAGCCTTCTCCCCCACCGGCAGAGAGACCAACGGGACCCAGAACCATCAGACGGAGGAGCCTCATCCATTCTACCTCCTGGGAGACTCCGTCCTGCTCGGAGTGCCCTGGAATCCCTTTGGAGAAAGCGAAGCCGTACTCTTTCGGCCCCCGATCAATCAATCAATCAATCAGTCGTATTTATTGAGCACTTACTGTGTGCAGAGCACTGTACTAAGCGCTTGGGAAGTACAAGTTGGCAACATAAAGAGACAGTCCCTACCCAACAGTGGGCTCACACTCTAAAAGGGGGAGACAGAGAACAAAACCAAACATACTAACAAAATAAAATAAATAGAATAGATATGTACAAGTAAAATCATTAGAGTAATAAATATGTACAAACATATATACATATATACAGGTGCTGTGGGGAAGGGAAGGAGGTACGATGGGATGGAGAGGAGGGGGAGAGGAAGGAAGGGGCTCAGTCTGGGAAGGCCTCCTGGAGGAGGTGAGCTCTCAGTAGGGCCTTGAAGGGAGGAAGAGAGCTAGCTTGGCGGATGAACGGAGGGAGGGCATTCCAGGCCACGGGGATGACGTGGGCCGGGGGTCGACGGCGGGACAGGCGAGAACGAGGCCTAACGGTGAGGAGATTAGCGGCAGAGGAGCGGAGGGTCTGGGCTGGGCTGGAGAAGGAGAGAAGGGAGGGGAGGTAGGAGGGGGCGAGGGGATGGAGAGCTTTGAAGACGAGAGTGAGGAGTTTTTGCCTGATGCGTAGCCACTGGAGATTTTTGAGGAGGGGAGTAACATGTCCAGAGCGTTTCTGGACAAAGACAATCCGGGCAGCAGCGTGAAGTACGGATTGTAGTGGGGAGAGACACGAGGATGGGAGATCAGAGAGAAGGCTGATGCAGTAGTCCAGACGGGATAGGATGAGAGCTTGAACGAGCAGGGTAGCGGTTTGGATGGAGAGGAAAGGGAGGATCTTGGCAATGTTGCGGAGCTGAGACCGGCAGGTTTTGGTGACGGCTTGGATGTGAGGGGTGAATGAGAGAGTGGAGTCGAGGATGACACCAAGGTTGCGGGCTTGTGAGACGGGAAGGATGGTAGTGCTGTCAATGGTGATGGGAAAGTCAGGGAGAGGGCAAGGTTTGGGAGGGAAGACAAGGAGTTCAGTCTTGGACATGTTGAGCTTTAGGTGGTGGGCAGACATCCAGATGGAGATGTCCTGAAGGCAGGAGGAGATGCGAGCCTGGAGAGAGGGGGAGAGAGCAGGGGCAGAGATGTAGATCTGGGTGTCATCAGCGTAGAGAGGATAGTTGAAGCCGTGGGAGCGAATGAGGTCACCAAGGGAGTGAGTGTAAATGGAGAACAGAAGGGGACCAAGCACTGAACCTTGGGGAATCCCCACAGTAAGGGGACTCACAGTCATGCCAACTAAAGAATGGAGAGCAGAGGGGCAGCGGGGGATGCATTTTGAAGAGTAACCCTGGCCAGGGCGGGGAAGAAGACGAATTAAAGGGGAGCCGCGGTTGAGTTTTTGTCCGTTATCCATAATTGAAGCCGAACAGGCCTTGCTGCCTCCCTGCAACTCATTTTTGTTCCAGCTAGTGGCAGAGCTGCCCTAGCTCTTGGAAACCTTTGCTGCGCAGCCCCCTCACGATTCTCTGGCGAAGTCACGGTTTTGGGGGGTCTCGGCCGGGGCAGGGGCTTTTCACAGAACTCAGTCGTAACCACCAGCCCCTTCTGGGTGGGAGATCTGGTCCCACACACGCTTCCAAAAAACCGCAAACTCACCTAGCCCTGACAGGCAGGCCAAGGAAGAGGAACTGGCAAAACAACGCCTCTGTGTGCGCTCAAACTAGAAAAGGCCTCGAGGTGAGGGGGAAGTTTTGCTCTAATCATCATCATCATCATCAATCGCATTTATTGAGCGCTTACTATGTGCAGAGCACTGGACTAAGCGCTTGGGAAGTACGAATTGGCAACATATAGAGACAGTCCCTACCCAACAGTGGGCTCGCAGTCTAAAAGGGGGAAACAAGAGAACAAAACCAAACATACTAACAAAATAAAATAAATAGAATGGATATGTACAAGTAAAATAAATAAATAGAGTAATAAATATGTACAAACATATATATAATAATTAGGATCATACATTCATTAAGAGCTGAGCACTGTGCTAAGGGCTGGGGTAAATGCAAGATAATCAGTTCTGACAATCTGTTCTCTGCCTCCCCCTTCTAGACTGTGAGCCCACTGTTGAGTAGGGGCCATCTCTATATGTTGCCAACTTGTACTTCCCAAGCGCTCAGTACAGTGCTCTGCACACAGTAAGCGCTCAATAAATACGATTGAATGAATGAATGAATGACATAGTCTTTGTCCCATATGGGGCTCACAGTAACAATGATATTGTTTGAGCACTTACTGTGTGCAGGGCACTGTACTAAGCTCTAGGGAGAGTACAATATGATGGTAGGTAGAGGTGATCCCTGCCCTCAAAGATCTTACAGTCTAGTAGAGAATAATAATGATAATGATGGCTTTTGTTAAGCACTTACTATGTGCAAAGCACTGTTCTAAGCGCTGGGGTGGATACAAGGTGATAAGGTTGTCCCACCTGGGGCTCACAGTCTTAATCCCCATTTGACAGATGAGGAAACTGAGGCACAGTGAAGTGACTTGCCCAAAGTCACATAGCTGACAAACGGCGGAGCTGGGATTAGAATCTATGACCTCTGACTCCCAAGCCCAGGCTCTTTCCACTGAGCCACACTGCTCCTAATAATAATGACATTTGTTAAGTCCTTACTAGCACTGTTCTGAGCTCTGGGGGGGATACAAGGTGATCAGGTTGTCCCACGTGGGGCTCACAGTCTTCATCCCCATTTGACAGATGAGGGAACTGAGGCCCGGAGAAGTGAAGTAAGTGAAGTGACTTGCCCAAAGTCACACAGCTGACAGTTGGCGGGGCCGGAATTTGAGCCCATTGTACAGATAAAGGAACTGAGGCACAGAGAAGTGAAGTGACTTGCCCAAAGTCACACAGCTGACAGTTGGCGGGGCGGGAATTTGAACCCGTCATCTCTTACTCCCAAGCCCGGGCTCTTTCCATTGAGCCACACAGACATAAAAATTGGAGGCGGGGAAAGCAGGAGACTGTGAGCCCACCGTTGGGTAGGGACTGTCTCCATATGTTGCCAACTTGTACTTCCCAAGCGCTTAGTACAGTGCTCTGCACACAGTAAGTGCTCAATAAATATGATTGAATGGATGAATGAATGAGAGTAGAAAGCTGTGTATTTAAGTGCTTGTGGGTACAGTTCAACTGCATAGGCAACACAGAAGGGAGGGAAAATAAGGTGGGGAGATGAGACTAGTTGGGAAAAGGTTCCTGGGTGAGAGAATTTTAAAAGGGCTTTGAAGAGGGGGAGCGTGCTGATCTGTCAGAGTGAGAATGGGTATCGAATCCCCATTTCGCAGATGACAAAACAGCCAAAGAAGTGACTTGTCCAAGGTCACACCACAGGCAAGTGGCAGAGCCGGGAATTGAACCCAAGTCCTCCGAATCCCAGGCCTGTGTTCTTTCCACTAGGCTACACTGCTTCTGTTCCGCTGAATCCTTAGGCTGCTTAGGGGATGCAAGCAGCGCCATTCATTCATTCATTCAATCGTATTTATTGAGCGCTTACTGTGTGCAGAGCACTGGACTAAGCGCTTGGGAAGGACAAGTTGGCAACATAGAGAGACGGTCCCTACCCAACAGCGGGAACCAACAAGCTCATCTGATTGACCAACTTGAAAAGAAACAGGAAGCCCTGTGATGTTTCCCTGCACTTAGTACAGTTCATTCAATCAATCGTATTTATTGAGCGCTTACTGTGTGCAGAGCACTGTACTAAGTGCTTGGGAAGTACGTCGGTAACGTGGCTCATTGGAAAGAGCCCGAGCTTTGGAGTCAGAGGTCAGGGGTTCAAATCCCGGCTCTGCCAATTGTCAGCTGTGTGACTTTGGGCAAGTCACTTAACTTCTCTGGGCCTCAGTTACCTCATCTGTAAAATGGGGATTAAGACTGTGAGCCCAAAGTGGGCCAACCTGATCACCTTGTATCCCCCCAGCGCTTAGAACAGTGCTTTGCACATAGTAAGCGCTTAACAAATGCCATCATTATTATTATTATACAGAGATGGTCCCTACCCAACAACGGGCTCACAGTCTAGTTCTCTGCACCCAGTGAGTACTCAGTAAATGCAACCTAATCACCTTGTATCCTCCCCAGCGCTTAGAACAGTGCTTTGCACATAGTAAGCGCTTAACGAATGCCATCATTATTATTATTATTACTACTACTACTTCATTGCAAAAACAATAAGGGCCTCAGAGCAGAGCCTGGAACAGTCAATGGGTACAGTGCTCTGCACACAGTAAGCGCTCAATAAATACGATTGAATGAATGAGTACTCACTCTGGTCGTAAACTGGACTTGAGAGAGGGCAACCTCGGTGGTCTCCTCATGTTGTAACCACGTCCAGTTCAGCCGAGGCTGGACAACACAGGGGAAGCAGCGGGGCTCGGTGGAAAGAGCACGGGCGTCGGAGTCAGAGGTCAGGGGTTCAAATCCGGGCTCCCCCAATTTTGGGCAAGTCACTTCTCTGGGCCTCAGTTCCCTCATCTGGAAAATGGGGATGAAGACTGTAAGCCACACATGGGACAACCTGATCACCTTGTAACCTCCCCAGCGCTTAGAACAGTGCTTGGCACCTAGTAAGCGTTTAATAAATGCCATTACTATTATTATATTTTTCTGCAGAACAGGAGCTGCAGTGCTTGGCACATAGTAAGCGCTTAATAAATGCCATTATTATTATTATTATATTTTTCTGCAGGACAGGAGCTGCCAGGCTGCTGACCCCGGACCCCATCTCCATGGTTCTTCCATTAGAACGGGCTATTAATTGTGAGGTTTTCCTTCCCCCTCGTGGCAGGAAAAAGCCGCTTCTCTCCGCCCCCGCTGAGTAATTCAGAGATGCTGTCCTGGCTAATAATAACGGTGGTATTTGCTAAGTGCTTCATTCAGTTGCATTTAGAGAGCACTTACCGAGCGCGGAGCACTGTACTAAACGTTTGGGAAAGTACAATGCAGCAATAAAGAGAGATAATCCCTGCCCACGACTCCAAGGCCGCTAGTAATATATAGTATATATATATAGTAATGTAGTAATAGTAATATAGTACTATCCGCTAGTAAACTCTCCCAAGTGCCAGTGAATTGTATTTATTGAGCGCTTACTGTCTGCAAAGCAACCAGTCAGTTGTTGCCAACTTGTACTTCCCAAGCGCTTAGTACAGTGCTCTGCACACAGTAAGCGCTCAATAAATACGATTGAATGAATGAATGGTATTTATTGAGGGCTTACTTTGTGCAGAGCACTGTATTAAGTGTACAAATCCTGTCCTCCCCCTGACTTTCCCATCACTGTAGATGGCACTGCCATCCTTCTCTTCTCACAAGCCCATAAGCTTATCATTATCCTTGACTCCTCTCTCTCATTCAAACCCCATGTTTAATTCATCACGAAATCCTGTCGGTTCCACTTTCACGACACCGGTAAAATCTGCCTTTTCCTCTCCATCCAAACTGCTACCCAGTTAATACAATCACATCCTTTCCCACCTTGATTACTGTATCAGCCTCTTCCCTGACCTCCCAGCCTCCGGTCTCTTCCCCACTCCAGTCCATACTCCACCCTGCTGCCTGGATCTTTTTTCCTGCAGAAACGTTCAGGATGTGTTTCCCCACTCCTCAGAAAGTCACACAGCCGACAAGTGACAGAATTTCGATTAGAACCCGTGACCTTCTGACTCCCAAGCCCAAGCTGTATCCACTATGCCGTGCTGCTCCTCTCCCGAGAGCTTAATACTAATACTCTGCACACAGTAAGCACTCGACAAATACAACTGAACGGATGAATACAATATGGCAGAGTTGGTCGCTATGCTCCCTGGCCATGACAGGCTTACAGTCCAGAGGCACTGAACAAAGTGCTGCGGTAGATAATAATAATAATAATAATAATAATAATAATAATAATAATAATAATAATAGTAACATTTATTAAGCTCACTGTTCTAAGCACTGGGGAGGTTACAAGGTGATGAGGTTGTCCCACGGGGGGCTCACAGTCTTCATCCCCATTTTCTTTCCCCTCCCAACAGCACCTGTATATATGTATATATGTTTGTACATATTTGTTACTCTATTTATTTATTTTAGTTGTACATATCTATTCTATTGATTTTATTTTGTTAATATGTTTGGTTTTGTTCTCTGTCTCCCCCTTCTAGACTGTGAGCTCACTGTTGGGTAGGGACTGCCTCTATATGTTGCCAGCTTGTACTTCCCAAGCACTTAGTACAGTGCTCTGCACACAGTAAGTGCTCAATAAATACGATTGATTGATTGATTGATTTCCAGATGAGGGAACTGAGGCCCAGAGAAGTTAAGTGACTTGCCCAAAGTCACACAGCTGACAAGTGGCAGAGATAAAGAGAGATAATCCCTGCCCACATCTCCAAGGCCCATCCTTTTAGACTGTGAGCCCACTGTTGGGTAGGGACTGTCTCTATATGTTGCCAATTTGTACTTCCCAAGTGCCTAGTACAGTGCTCTGCACATAGTAAGCGCTCAATAAATATGATTGATGATGATGATGATGATGATGATGATCCTCTATCCGCTAGTAAACTCTCCCAAGTGCCGGTGAATTGTATTTATTGAGAGCTTACTGTCTGCAAAGCAACCAGTCAGTTGTTGCCAACTTGTATTCCCAAGTGCTTGGTACAGTGCAAGTGGATTTGAACCCATGACCTCTGACTCCAAAGCCCGGGCTCTTTCCACTGAGCCATGCTAAAATCTCTGGTCCACAAGGGCCTCAGAGTTTGAAGAGGATTGAATCCCCCCTTTACAGATGAGGAAACTGAGGCGCAGAGAAGTGACTTACCCAAAGTCACAAAAAAGGCAAGTGGCAGAGCTAGAATTAGAACTCAGGTCCAGGCTCTTGCCACTTTGCCACGCTGGAAACCAGCGAGTACCCAACAGGTGCTCAGTAAATGCCCGGGGGGCGGGGGGGGGGGGGGGGGGGGGGGGGCAAAACCACATCCCTTCATCAGGGGAAGAGCCTGCAGCTTATGTGAGTTTGAAGACTCCTAATCTGGAGATCCTATTCAGGTGAGCAGCCCAAGCTGGTCAGGAAGAGGGGGTGTGGCTTCTTAGAACATATTTATTTGCCCTCCTCTCTCTCTTACCTCCTGGCTTGCTGGGTGGGGGCTTAGGGAGGGGCAGCAGGGCTGGTCCTGGAGGGCTCTGGGGGCCTGGGCACCTCCCTACACGATGGGAGGTGTCTCCTGCTTTGGGCTTTTGGTGTTGGGCCTGCTCCAGTTTTTAGGAGGTAATTTGGGCTGCACGTTTGATCTTCAGATGTGACTGCCCTTGCCCCTGGGCTGGGAGGTGGGGTTGGGGGGAAACCTGGGAGAGCTGAAAGTGCTTCAGGGGGTGGGCTCAGGGGCTAGAGGCAGAAGGATCTGAGTAACACTAAGCCAGACCCTCCGAGGGTCTGCAGTCAGTATAGTCTGAGAAGTACGAGGCCGGGCCAACCTCTTGGAGGGACACCCCTGAATAGCCGTGGGCTTGTTCCGCTTTAGCCTGGACCACTCTCCCATCTTCCTAAGAGCCTGTGAGTGTGGCCGGGGCTAGCAAGCTTTTCTTACAGGAGAGCAGCTGTTAGGATCTTGTGACGGAAGCATCAGGGAGCCAACCCAGAGGCTTGTGTCCTCTAGCTGTCTGCTTCTCTGACCAGGGTGGGAAGGGAACTTCTCCCAGCTCAGAGGTAGAAGGATTGGATAGTGTGAGGCAGATCCCCATGTCCTACCCTACTGTATGGGACTCTGGAAAAAAAGTGTCCTATTGTGCCTTGCCCAAACCGCAGTCTCGCGGTTTCATCTAAATAGCCCCGGTGTTTGGTGGGTTTGTGTTTTGGAAGTAGGGATGGGTGGGTGGAAAGAGATTTCCAGGGCTTTGGGGGATGTTCTGGGGAGGAGAGGTTTTCAATGGCATTTTTTAAGCACTTACTCTGTGACAAGCCCTGCTTTGTGCACTGGAGTAGATACAAGTCAATTAGGTCCCCACTCCAGAGCCCTGGGCCAGAGCTTTGCATCAACACAGTCAACTAAAGTTGCTCAGGGGACGTGTATGCAGGGGTTTGTGAGCATGCACGTATGTATTTCTCAGGATGAACCCCTGAAGGCAGAACTCCTACATTCCTGTGAGCCCTATGGACACTGAGTGTGAGAAAGTGCTTCATGACTGCCAGAGACCCATAAACCTGCAACTGTCCTGCCTCTTCTGCCCAGAGTCGCTGCTGGGCAGGTTTTCCCAGGCCTCCCTGAGCACTGGATGGGTGGGCTGCGGCTGCTGCTCTCTGTCCGAGCAGCTGGGGGATTTAATTTGGGTCAGAACACCCAACTGTGGTTTTTGAGCAGCCGGGGCACGGCTGGGAAATGTGTGGTGGAGGCTCCCTGTGTTCCGACCTGCAGACCAGATGGCTGGATGAGCTGAGAGCCCCAAGATGGGGGAATTATAATAATAGTTGTAGTGTTTGAGTGCTTACTATATGCTAGGCACTGGGGAGGGGGCATATAAGCAAATGGGGTTGGACACAATCCTTGTCCTGTGTTATGCGCACAGTCTTAATCCCCATTTTATACGCGAGGTAACTGAGACGTAGAAAAGTGAAGTGACTTGTCCAATGTTACGCAATGGGCAAGTGGTGGAGCCAGAATTGGAACCCATGACTTCCTGAATCCCAGAACTGTGTGCTATCTGCTTGGCCATGTGATTTCCAACCCTGAATTTACTATTTATATTATTAGTATTTTTTGTAGCGTGGCTACAGTGGAAAGAACATGGGCTTTGGAGTCAGAGGTCATTTCTAGACTGTGAGCCCACTGTTGGGTAGGGACCATCTCTATATGTTGCCAACTTTTCCTTCCCAAGTGCTTAGAACAGTGCTCTGCACACAGTAAGTGCTCAATAAATATGATTGAATGAATGAATGGGTTCAAATCCTGGCTCTGCCACTTGTCAGCTGTGTGACTTTGGGCAAGTCACTTCTCTGTGCCTCAGTTCCCTCATCTGTAAAACGGGGATGAAGACTGTGAGCCCCCCGTGGGACAGCCTGATCACCTTGTAACCTCCCCAGCGCTTAGAACAGTGCTCTGCACATAGTAAGCGCTTAATAAATGCCATTATTATTATTGTATCAAGTGCTGGGGTAGATACAAGTCAATCATGTTGGACACAGTCTAGGAGGGAGGAAAGAGGGCCTGGGGCCCGCTGGAAAAGCTGAAGGTCTCTTGGGGGGAGACTGGGGGGTCTGTGGTGTTGGCACCCTGTGGGTGTTCTGGGACCAATGGATCTCACTGTGATTATAGCAGGTGTGGTGCTGGCAGAGCTGCTGACTGTGACCCCAACAAGAGAAGATGCCACCGGGCTCCTGGGAGACCCCACAGTCACTGGGACACTGGACCCCCGTGACTGGGACATCCCCGCTATCAACCACGGTGAGACTCTCCATGCTCCGATGTGGGAGGTGGGCTTCGTGTGCCCTCCCACAGGCTGCAGCCGATAGCCTGGGAAGGGGTGGGACAGAGAAAAGGGTCTCCATACTGTACTGAGGTCTTTGGAGAGAACAGTAGAGCTAGAAGATGCCATCCTTGCTGTGAAATGGGGGAGACGGCCACTAAAATTACAGAGAGGTGACTATGTGGCTCGGTAAATGCTTAAATAGTTGAGTATTTCCCTTTGTGATTATGGGATTTAAGCGTCACCAGTGTTCTAAGTAGATCCAAGTTATTCAGGTCAGACACGGTCCCTGTCCCACACTGGGCTCACAGCGGAAGTAAACAAGTGCTCTGGATGGCGGTGGGTGTGGAGGTAGTAATAGTTGGGAGAATAAGGCCTGGGGAGAAGATGTGGGCTGGGAGAGGGGAGGGAGCTTTCTGGAGTAGGTGGGATTTCAGATAAGCTTTGGAGATGAGAGATCACCTCTCTTGCATCTGTGCCGTTTTTTAGAAATCCGGACAGCGGGCTGACCTAATCTACTCCAAATCCATTCTGGCCTGCCGTGTCCACCACAGCTGAGGAAAGCAACCAGTAACGACCTCCTCCCTCCCCTCCTGCCCATCAATTACTCGTATTTATCAAGCCCTTACCAAGTGAAGACAGAGTCCCTGCTACCAAAATGCGCTGTGCTGGGTCAGGGAGAGATCAGCTGCAGCTGGGTGTCTTCATTGTATCCCCTCACCTCCGTGTTACTTCTCCGGGAACCATCCCCGGTTCTCTTCCACACCTCTGAGGAGACTCTATCCCTACCCTCGGTAGGGAAAGAGAAAAGTAGCGGCAGCATGAGGCCTCCATAAAACCCTAGGAAGATTGGGGGCTGCTCTAGTGGCAGCTGTGACTGCACGTGTGTCCTGCACTCTGAATCATGAGGAGCCTGAAATTCTGCTTCTCTAGCCACAGTACCCAGCTGAATTTCTTGTCTACCTTATCTACTTGCGAGCTATTGTTGCATCACTCCTTGTGTGCCTGCCTCCTTTCCCCTCTCCCATCTAATTTTCTTAGATTGTGAGCCTCCTGAGGGGCAGGGACCATGTCTATGTCTCATCTATGTGTTTTCCAGGTGCTTAGCACAGTGCTCTGCACTCAGTAAGTGCTTAATAAATGCTATTACTACTTCTCCTCCTTTGTTGACTCCCATGCCTATTGTCCCCACTAATCTATACCTTTAACTCTCTCCTTTAATCCCCTACCACCTGTCCATTACCCCATCTTGCCACCTCCTTCAACAACGTTGAGACCATCCCCTCTTATTTTTCTTGAGATCTCCAGCCTGCTTATGAAATCTACCCCTTGTACTTGGACCTCTCAGCACACCCCTGCTCACCTGAAAATCCTTGTACCTCTCTTCTTCCCTTCCTAGGTGCCATCTTCAATTTCTCTGTGTGTGTGTGTGTGTCTCTCTGTGTGTGTGTGTGTGTGTGTGTGTCTCTCTGTGTGTGTGTGTGTGTCTCTCTGTGTGTGTGTGTGTCTCTGTGTGTGTGTGTCTCTGTGTGTGTGTGTGTGTCTCTGTGTGTGTCTCTCTCTGTGTGTGTCTCTATCATCTCTACGCTGATGACACCCAGATCTACATCTCTGCCCCTGCTCTCTCTCCCCCTCTCTCCAGGCTCGCATCTCCTCCTGCCTTCAGGACATCTCCATCTGGATGTCTGCCCGCCACCTAAAGCTCAACATGTCGAAGACTGAACTCCTTGTCAACCCTCCCAAACCTTGCCTTCTCCCTGACTTTCCCATCTCTGTTGACGGCACTACCATCCTTCCCGTCTCACAAGCCCGCAACCTTGGTGTCATCCTCGACTCCACTCTCTCATTCACCCCTCACATCCAAGCCGTGACCAAAACCTGCCGATCTCAGCTCCACAACATTGCCAAGATCCGCCCTTTCCTCTCCATCCCAACCTCTACCCTGCTCATTCAAGCTCTCATCTCATCCTATCCCGTCTGGACTACTGCACCAGCCTTCTCTCTGATCTCCCATCCTCGTGTCTCTCTCCACTTCAATCCATACTTCATGCTGCTGCCCGGATTATCTTTGTCCAGAAACGCTCTGGGCATATCACTCCCCTCCTCAAAAATCTCCAGTGGCTACCAATCAATCTGCGCATCAGGCAGAAACTCCTCACCCTGGGCTTCAAGGCTGTCCATCCCCTCGCCCCCTCCTACCTCACCTCCCTTCTGTCCTTCTCCGGCCCAGCCCGCACCCTCCGCTCCTCCACCGCTGATCTCCTCACCGTACCTCGCTCTCGCCCGTCCCGCCATCGACCCCCGGCCCACGTCCTCCCCCGGGCCTGGAATGGCCTCCCTCTGCCCATCCGCCAAGCTAGCTCTCTTCCTCCCTTCAAGGCCCTGCTGAGAGCTCACCTCCTCCAGGAGGCCTTCCCAGACTGAGCCCCTTCCTTCCTCTCCCCCTCGTCCCCCTCTCCATCCCCCCCATCTTACCTCCTTCCCTTCCCTACAGCACCTGTATATATGTATATATGTTTATACATTTTTTTACTCTATTTTATTTGTACATATCTATTCTATTTATTTTATTTTGTTAGTATGTTTGTTTTTGTTCTCTGTCTCCCCCTTTTAGACTGTGAGCCCACTGTTGGGTAGGGACTGTCTCTATATGTTGCCAATTTGTACTTCCCAAGCGCTTAGTACAGTGCTCTGCACATAGTAAGCGCTCAATAAATACGTTTGTGTGTGTCTCTGTGTGTGTGTCTCTGTGTGTCTCTGTGTGTGTGTGTGTCTCTGTGTGTGTCTCTGTGTGTGTGTGTGTCTCTGTGTGTGTGTGTCTCTGTGTGTGTCTCTCTGTGTCTCTGTGTGTGTGTGTGTGTGTCTCTCTCTCTGTGTCTCTCTCTTTCTGTGTGTGTCTCTGTGTGTGTCTCTGTGTGTGTGTGTGTGTCTCTCTCTGTGTGTGTCTCTCTCTGTGTGTGTCTCTCTCTGTGTGTGTCTCTCTCTGTGTGTGTCTCTCTCTGTGTGTGTCTCTCTCTGTGTGTGTCTCTCTCTGTGTGTGTCTCTCTCTGTGTGTGTCTCTCTCTCTGTGTGTCTCTCTCTGTCTCTGTGTCTCTCTCTGTCTCTGTGTCTCTCTCTCTGTCTCTGTGTCTCTGTGTGTGTGTGTGTGTCTCTCTCTGTTGCTGTCTCTGTCTCTCTGTCTGTCTCTCTCTGTCTCTGTGTGTCTCTGTCCAACAGACTGAATTTGAGAGTTGAGAGGGAGGAGTTAGGGATCGTGCCAAGAGGGGAGGTGTCAAGCCCTGGAGGAGAAGTGGATCGGGAAGGGAAGATGAATTCAGCCCTAGATATTCTGAGCGTTAGATGCTTTGGGACACCCAGGTGGAAATGTCCTAGAACAAGAGGCAATTAGACCTGGAACCAAAGCTTGTATCTGGTCCCTAAAACGGTGAGCTGTGTGCAGAAGTCACCTAGACAGAGGCATGAGTGCCAGCTTACCGTGGGCTCTGCCAGTTGGTCAATCGGATTTATCAGCGTCGTCCTCTCCCCGTTAGAGGGAGGGCACAGGAACCCACGGGGACCGGCCACGGGGAAGTGGAAACTAGCAGGCGGGTGACGTTACCCTTGGGAAGGCGGCCAGTATAAGTGCTGCCTGCGTGAGGCCGCTTTCCTCTTTGGTGGTCGTCTAGCGCAGCGGGAGGAGGATGGAGGGTGGGCCTCAGTTGGTGACCCCTGACCCCCAGCCCGCCGCGAAGGAGCCGCACCGGGCGGGACGGCCATGGGACCCGGGTACAGGGACGCCTGCGCCGCTGTTATTAATAATAATGGCATTTATTAAGCGCTTACTATGTGCAAAGCACTGTTCTAAGCGCTGGGGGGATACAAGGTGATCAGGTTGTCCCACGGGGGGCTCCCAGTCTTCATCCCCCATTTTGCAGATGAGGGAACTGAGGCCCGGAGAAGTGAGGTGACCACCCAGCTGACAAGTGGCGGAGTCGGGATTTGAACCCACGACCTGTGACGCCCAAGCCCGGGCTCTTTCCACTGAGCCACGTTGCTTAAGCTGCGACTGCGCGGGGCGGCTCCTGCGGGTGGTGTGGTGACGGTCCAGAAAGTAGCCGGAATGGGGGCAGGGGTCGCCGCGGGTGAGGGGGGGAGAAAGCCCCGGGCCTTGGAGGAGGGGCGGCAGGCCGAACTTCCCGCTGCAGAAGAGCCCGGGCTTGGGAGTCCGAGGTCGTGAGTTTGAATCCCGCCCCCGCCATTGTCTGCTGTGGGACCTTGGGTAAGTCACTTCTCTGGGCCTCAGCTCCCTCATCTGTAAAATGGGGATGAAGACTGTAAGCCCCACGTGGGACAACCTTCTGAAATCGTAACTCCTCCAGGAGGCCTTCTCCCCTTCATCTCTAATCTCCCCGCTTCATATCCTTCAAAATACCTCTTTGATCCAGCCGTGTTGAATAATTCCTTAAATACTCACAACCGACTGTAGCACCTATCAGGAGGCCTTCCCAGACTGAGCCCCCTCCTTGCCCTCCCCACAGCACCTGTATATGTGTTTGT
This sequence comes from Tachyglossus aculeatus, assembly GCF_015852505.1. Taxonomy (NCBI): domain Eukaryota; kingdom Metazoa; phylum Chordata; class Mammalia; order Monotremata; family Tachyglossidae; genus Tachyglossus; species Tachyglossus aculeatus. Next base: position 35,780,074 of record NC_052082.1, read on the forward strand.
ATGTATTTATTACTCTATTTACTTTATTTGTACATATTCTATTTATTTTATTTTGTTAATATGTTTTGTTCTCTGTCTCCCCCTTCTAGACTGTGAGCCCACTGTTGGTAGGGACCGTCTCTATATGTTGCCAACTTGGACTTCCCAAGTGCTTAGTCCAGTGCTCTGCACATAGTAAGCGCTCAAATACAATTGATGATGATGACCGTCTCTATATGTTGCCAACTTGGACTTCCCAAGCGCTTAGTCCAGTGCTCTGCACACAGTAAGCACTCAATAAATGCGATTGAATGAATCAAACGCTTACTGTGTGCAGAGCACTGGACTAAGCCCTTGGGAGTGTACAGTACAACAATAGACACATTTCTGGCCCACAGCAAGCTTAGAGTGTAGAGAGGGGGAGACAGACATTAATATAAATAAATTACATGGGTTTGGGAGAGTTGTCAGGCCTGCCCAGGTGGGAGCCAGGCCTGTACGCTAGACGGCCGCATCTTCCTGGCTCAGAGAGGGAGGAAGAGGAGGGGCAGATGAGAGCAGGGCATGCAGCAGGGCCTAGCTCACTTCTTTGGGAGATCAAGAGTCAGCCAGAAGCGGAAAACAGTGCTGATCCAAGTTCTGGGGGCTTCTGGACCTGAGGACCACCACTAGGAAGGGAGGAAAGTCCATTTTTCTCACTTCATTAATTTTTTTCCTTTGTAGTATTCAACCCTGAAGAGACCCCTGAGGGTGGCTTCTTGATTGAAGGTGACATCATCAAGACTGTGAGTGTTGAAGAGAAGGGAATCGTAGCTGTTTCAGAAGCTGATTCTGTCCGTGTGCCGGGCTGGGAGATTCTCTGGCCTGTAATTCCCAGGTCACTTGCAAAATACCTCTTAAAGGTCTTACATTAGTTAGAGATGGGCTAGTCCTTTGATGCAGCGCTCTTTGTAATGATGGGTTACATCCCCTGGCCACACATTCCTCAACTCTTCTGCACCTCAAGCTCCATTTAAAAAAAAAAAAAATGCTTCCTGTATTCGTTCAATTATTTATTGAGCGCTTACTGTGTGCAAAGCACTGTACTAAACACCGAGGTAGATAATCAGGTAGGACAGACTGTTCCATGGGAGGCTGTCTTAATCCCCATTTTACGGATGAGGTAACAGACACCAAGAATTGAGGTCACTTGCCCAAAGTCACACAGCAGACAGGTGTCGGAGATAGGATTCGAACTCAGATCCTCCGACTTCCAGACCTGTGTTCTAGAAGGTCTAGGCAGCTGCTAGCTGGTCTCCAGTCTGCCCTAAAACCTTCTATATCATCATCATCAATCGTATTTATTGAGCGCTTACTGTGTGCAGAGCACGGTACTAAGCGCTTGGGAAGTACAAGTTGGTAACATATATGCTCCCTATAAGATTTGAGTCCTCTAGATTAACATTATTTTATTATGTGCTTACTATGTGTCAAGCACTGGGATAGATACAAGTTAGATGGGTCACTGTTTATAAAAATCAATACTGGGGTTGGGGAATATCTCTAACCTCAGGAAAGAGCAGGATAAAGAATTCCCTGAGCCTCTTTGTGTTGTCTTTTTGTCCTTGAGTACATAATAATAATGATAATAGCATTCAGCACTTAAGTGCCAAAAACTAGAATAGATACAATTGGATTAGGCACAGCCCTACAGTCCTACATGGGTGTCATAAACTTAAGTGGAACTATTTAATACCTATTTTACAGATGAGTGACTAGCTCAAGACCACACAGCAAGCAGGTGTCTGGATTAGAACGCAACTCTCTAGATTTCCAAATCCATGCTCTTTCCTATAAACCACGTTGCTTCCCTAGATCTTACTAGGCAGCCACTACTGGCTCCCTAGCTGAATCTGCTGATGTATTTGAAGGATCTTTTATTATTCAATTCTGTCTTCCTAACTTCCTGTTGGCATTTGATCTTCCTGGTTTTATGGGTTCCCTGCCCTCTGCACTTGGGCAGCCTTATCCCCTTCCTTAGAGGATGGATTCTGTTTTCCCCCTGATCTATTACTCTGTTCTTGAGGGGGTCTATGCTACCTGTGGGTGGCTTGTTTGCTCTCTGGCATTTCCCCTGCTTTTTAAATCAAATTTAAGGGCTTAATATGTGTCAGATGCTATTTAAGTGCTGGGGTAGATACAGGGCAATCAGGTTGGACACAGTACCTGTCCCACGTGGACTCAGTCTTAATCCCCGTTTTACAGATGAGGTAACTGAGGTACAGGAAAGTGAAGTGACTTGCCCAAGGTCACACAGAACACAAGTGGCAGAGCTGGGACTAGAACCCAGGTCCTTCTGACTCCCAGTCGTAGTGTTTCTTCTCTGGGTACCTTGGGCATTATCTGTGGATTATAGTCTTTTAAACCTCTTCTTTCCATCACTTTCCTACCTAAATTGTAAAGCCAGGCAAATTCAGGAATTTTTGAGGCCTCCTCACCCAGCTTGGCCCTTGCTGTGGGGCAGAGGGTGAATTTCAGGGAATGAGTTTCCACGCTTTCCCGTCCCAGGGTTTCTACCAGCCTTGCAGGACTTCTGCAAGCAGAGAGAGGTTTCTGGGGCCCCTCTCCAGGGAAAGGCCCAGAATGGCCTCAAGCGTGACTCCTGTTCCAAAACCAGCCCTGGACCAAGAACTGGGCTTCCTTCCCTTTTTTTTTCCCCCCAGGCTGGTGTCAGATAGACAGTAAGGTGATCTGGGGAGGGTATGAAATAGTGTGGCTGACTTTCTCGCTTGGCAAAATGTGCGGGTGGAGAAAGAGTGGAATCATGGGGCTCTATGGGCCACCCACCAACTCCGCTTCCCCGACCCGAGGGCGCGGAGCACTATCCCTCTTCTCCTGGCTGTCTGCTCCACCTCTCTGTTCCCCTCCACTCCTTTCTCTTTTTCCCCAGCCCTGGCTATGCTCAGGTAGGTCTCTGGGCTGTAGGAGCCAGCCCTCTGAGGGCTGGTAGCCACCTGACAGGTGTCTGCTTAGGATAAAAGTAGACTGTGAGCCCACTGTTGGGTAGGGACCATCTCTATAGGTTGCCAACTTGTACTTCCCAAGCGCTTAGTACAGTGCTCTGCACACAGTAAGCGCTCAAATGCAGTTGATTGATAAATACCTGGCTTAGTGACCAGACCAGAGGGCCTGGGGATCCCATTCCTGGTCTGCCTTGTTCTCATTCCCCTCTCCACTCTTGCGCAGAGCCCTTTCCGGATGTATTCTGCCTTCAGCTCCAAGTGGCCAGTGAAAGATGGGATGGTGCAGATTCCCTACCGCCTGTCCAGCAAGTATGGTGAGTGAGGGTCTTCCAGGAGGAAGGAGTAGGGGATCTTGGGAGTACTTTGGCTTTTTTTCTCTTAAAGTAGTTTTCTCATAAAAAATACTTAAGTGGTATTTAGGCACTTTACTCTGTGCCGGGGATTGTACCAACTAAGCACTGGGGTAGATACAAGCTAATCAGGTTGGATCCAGTCCATGTTCCCCACGGGGCTCAGTCTTAATCCCCATTTTACAGACGAAGTAACTGAGGCACAGAGAACTGAAGTGACTTGCCCAGGTCACACTGCTGACAAGTACTAGAGCCAGGATCAGATTCCAAGTCTTCCTTTCTGATTCCCAGGCCCGTGCTGTGTCCATGAGTCCATGCTGCTTCTCGGCAGCTTTCTGTAACTTTAGGCAGATCATTTAACCAATTTGTCTGTTTCCTCATCTGTTAAATGGAATTAATCCCAGAGAAGCAGCGTGGCTCGGTGGAAAGAGCGCGAGCTTGGGAGTCAGAGGTCGTGGGTTCTAATCCCCACTCCGCCGCTTGTCTGCTGTGTGACTTTGGGCAAGTCACTTAACTTCTCTGGACCTCAGTTACTCATCTGGAAAATGGGGGTTAAGACTGTGAGCCCCATGTGGGACAACCTGCTTACCTTGTATCTCCCCCAGCGCTTAGAATAGTGCTTGGCACATAGTAAGTGCTTAACAAATACCAAAATTATTATTATTATCCCTACCCCTAAGGAAGGGGGAAAAATGAGAGAATTGCCATGAAAGCATTTGGGGAAAATAAAGGACCATGCACATTGATGTTGTGATCTATGTGGGTAGGGTAGCATCTGTCTTTCCTCACGCAAGTCTGGTGGCCACCTCTCCAGATGTTTTTGCCTTGCTTGGCGTCGCTGTCCCTAGTCTGCTTAAGCCCACAACTCTTCCAGCCCCGGGTTTCTGTGCAAGCAGAGAGAGGTTTCCGGGGCTCCTTGCAGGGGAAAAGTCCCAGCATGGCCTCAAGCAGGACTCCCAGGGCAAAGAACTGGGTTCCTTCCACTTTAGCCCCAGGCTGGCAGCGGTTGGGGTCAGACTGAGGACCTCACCCTCAGCTGGTAGCATTTCAGGGCATGCAGTGGTCTGGGGAGGGCATGGAGTTGGCACGTTGAGGGCTTTCTCACTTGGCATCATCGGCAGGTGGGGAGGTGGTGAAAGGGCTCCTTGGGGCATTCTCCAGGCATGGCTCTCCCAAAACCTCTCCCCTCCCACCCCCTCTCAGACCAGTCCCAGCGGGCTGTCATCCTGGAGGCCTTCACCGACTTCGAGCAGTTGACTTGCGTTAGATTTGTTTCACACACGAATGAGAATGACTTTGTCTCCATCACACCCCTGGCTGGGTAAGTACCACCCAACAAACTGTCTGGATAGATGTGCTTCCCTTCTCTCCTGGTACCCATTCCCCCTTCCCACCCAACACACACGACCGCTTTCCTCTAGGGGAGGGTCTGCCTCAGAATGGGAGTGACCGGCTGCTCTGTCGGGAACTCCTTGCCAGGAGGCCAGCGGGTTTGTGAGCCCACTGTTGGGTAGGAACTGTCTCAATATGTTGCCAACTTGTACTTTCCAAGTGCTTAGTACAGTGCTCTGTACACAGTAAGCGCTCAATAAATACGATTGATGATGATGATGTGTCATCCACTGGTCTGCCCGGGGCCCTAGTCATGTCAGGAGGTTGTATGTTCATTCATTCATTCAATTGTATTTATTGAGCGCTTACTGTGCAGAGCACTGTACTAAGCTCTTGGAAAGTACAAGTTGGCAACATATAGAGACGGTCCCTTACCCAACAGCAGGCTCACAGTCTAGAAGATGTGTTTATGTAGTGGGACACCTGGTAGATGGGAGCCAGATAGCTCCAGTAGAGCTTCTGGGGCACCAGGCTCCATTCATTCATTCAATCGTATTTATTGAGCGCTTACTGTGTGCAGAGCACTTGGGAAGTCCAAGTTGGCAACATATAGAGACGGTCCCTACCCAACAGTGGGCTGGGAAGAGGAAGGAGATGCTGCTGGCCGTATGTGTGTGTCCGTCCTCCCCAAGATGGGGAGCAAACGGGGCCCACCTACCTCGTCCCAGCTGGGCTGGAGGTGGGCTCTGAGGGCAGGGGCCTGGCCTGCTGACCGTCTGATTCCCCCTTCCCCATATGCCACAGGTGCTTCTCCAGCGTGGGGCGCAGTGGGGGCATGCAGGTGGTCTCCTTGGCTCCGCTGTGCCTCCAGAGGGGTAAGGGCATCGTACTGCACGAGCTTATGCACGTGATGGGCTTCTGGCACGAACACTCGCGGGCCGACCGGGATCGCTACATCGACATCTCCTGGCGTGAGATCATGCCGGGTGAGTCTGGTCTGTTGCTACCGGTCCCCTTCCAGGCTGCCTCTTCCTCCACTCCTCACCCTTGGCAGTAATAGCCTCAATGGGCTCAGACTTCCCTTACAGAGAATGCTAGATTTGGGGGGTGGGGAGGGGCTTGCTCAACCCCGACACGCTCTTAAGCGGTTGCCTCAGTTTCTCCAACTGTAAAGATCCCAGGCTGGGAGGGGTGGCAAGAGCGGAGGGAGAGAGATGACCCTCTGGGTCCATCTGCGTCTCCCCAACGTTGTCTTTCAGGCTTTGAGATCAACTTTGTCAAATCTCAGAGCAGCAATATGGTGGTGGCCTATGACTACTCATCTGTGATGCACTATGGGAGGTGAGAACCGTCCCGGCTCTGCACTCTTTCCCTAGGTCCCCAAAGCCCCGTCACATAGACTGCCATGTTCACTCCAATAACTGCTTCCACCTCCTAATCCCTCTTCTCCCCCCGATGTTTGAAGTGGAAATCAAAACTTTGTTTCTGCAGTCCGCGACACCAGGGTAGAGAGGGGAGTTGGGCGCAGGTAACCGGATTTTCTTTAACAAGTGCCTGTTTGAGGAGGGGTAGGGTCAGTGCTCCTCAGATGAGTGAACTCCAGGGCAGCAGGAGAGGGATCCAGTCTCAGGCTCTTGGGTAAGAAGAGAAAAAGGGTGCCTCCTTTTTTCTGGTATTAAAACCAGTGCTGACAAGCGGGACAAACTAGGTGCGTCAATGTGGTACCTTTGATTTTTGTCCTCCCGGTATTCCTCTGAGGCCACTGTTGTTGTCCCCATTCTTCAGATGAGAAAAGTGAGTCCCAGAGAGGTTAACCCACTTGCCTGAGGGCACCTGGCAGAAGAGGGGCTGAACTGGGACTAGAAGCCTGGTTCCAAGGCCTTACGTGCCACCCGCTGGATGGGGCCACCTCTCGCTGTCTACAGCTGGCCCAGCTTGGGTGCTGCTCCTGGGCAGCCCCCACCCAGAACCCTCTCTCCCCTCTCCACCCCCCAGGTTCGCCTTCAGCGCCAGGGGCCTGCCCACCATCACGCCTCTGGCAGGATCTGAGGTCTCCATCGGTCAGCGGCGGTACCTGAGCAGCTCCGACATCGCCAGAATCAACCAGCTGTACTCCTGCAGCCGGACCGGGTTGGAAGTGGCTGGTAGGAGGAGGGTGGGGGAAAAAAGCAGTCGGTTTGGGGAGGGCAGGGGGACGGCTGCGGAGCCCCTCTGTCCCCCTCCCAACCGCCATCTTATCCGTTCTGCTTAGGAAACCAGCACAACGGCATCAGAAGGCCCAGGGGGCCGAGGGCTATGGACGCTGCTCTGCGTGAGATGGGGAGGGCCCCTGCAGAGCCCACCACGATGGGAGCTGCTGCTGACAATAGACTGAGCCCCTCTGGGCCAGGGGCGGAGTCTGTGGCTGACAGAACCGGGGAGGGTCCTAGGGAGGAAGGGTCCACCCGGCTCCCTGCCCTGGAGAGCTCGGTGGCAGAGGCAGTAGCCTCCCACCCTGTCGCACCGGGCTCCTCCCCTGCTGCCGCCTCGCCCATCAACTTTAGCTCTGAGCAGGCTCTTGGGCTTCTGCCCCTGGGAACAAAGGGGGTGGAGACTGGTCAGTCCTGGACCTCTGCCCCAGGGGTGGGGACGCTCAGAAAGGATGAAAACAGGAGGCCCTCCCTGTCCCACCCTTCTCCAACAGAAACCACATCCCAAAGGGTCTCTCCTCTTAGTACCCTGGAAGAGGACCAAGATGGCCTCCTGGTTGCCAGCTTGACCCTACCAGAGGGAGCGGAGGCCGTCTATACTGTAACCCCCAGCCTGTCCCCTGAGGGTACTGGGAGCGGAGGCCCCCACACTCCAGCGGGAGGGGCCCAGGCAAGACCCAGGGCCTGGGGAGAGACCCAGGGACCTCCGCACCCCATCTCTCCTAGGTGGGAGACTCAAGTTAATCTAGGGACAGCAGCCACTCCGCTGACCTCAGGACCAAAGCTGCCCCTTAGGGGGTTGGGGGTGGTCCTGGGACCCCTCCAGCCCAAAGCTCCAGGTTCAGAAGATAGCCCTCCACCTCACCCAGCAGCCCCAGTCCTCCTTCCTGGTCCTCTTAGCGGAGTCCCTGCCCTTGCGGAGACAGAGTCCAGCTGCTCAGGGATGCCCCCCGTAGCCGGGACACTGGGCCCGGACAGTCTGGGAGGGGTGGGGCCTACCGGATCCCAAGGAATGGAAATGGGAGGGAGGCTCTGGGCCTTCCTCTGGGGAAGAGAGGCTCCTTCCAAGGCTAGGGTCTCTGAGACCCCAGCCCCACAGACTGAGGCCGTACAGAGCAGCGGACTTGTGCCCGTGGGGCCATCGACTCTGTGGCCCAAAGCTTCTTCCAGGCAGAAGGAAGAGTCGATCATTCAGCTGGCTAGCGGGGCCACTTCTGCCCTGTCGAGGGTTGCTGCCGGGGGAGCAACAAGCCCTTTCAGGGAGACGTGGGCCACCCCATCGGGCCTTTCCACGGCAGCCGCAGGGAGCCCGGCCTTGCTGCCGGCCCCTCAGGCCAGAGACGTAAGCCGTTTCGGCCCAGGTCCGGGCCAAACGGCTCCTCCAGCTCTAGAGGGCAGAGGCCTGAGGGCTGTGAGCAGCTGGTTGGCACGTGCTCTGGCCCCACCCGTGGCCCGGGAGTCCCAGGCGGAACCCGTTCCTTCATCGGGAATTACGGTTTCCAGTCTCGACCCCAGACTTCCGTTCCCAGTGGCTTCCCCCAGCGTGGGGGTCGGGAAGCCGCGGACTAGCGGGGGCCCAGCCAAGCTGAAGGTAGAGCGAGGCAGAGCAGAGGTCAAGCATCTTCCCCAGGCCCCCGCCGCCTCCGGCCAAGAGCTCAGGCTTTTCCTGGGGCCCAGAACCCAGAGGCAAGGCCGCCCGGCCGCTGCCACTCCCTCAGAGGCCCCTGCCAGGGGAAGCCGGCTCCCTCACCCTATAGGGCCAGCCCCAGAAGGGGATTCAAGCCAGTTTGGTGGAGGAGGCCGAGGTCCAGCCCCCCAGCTCCTTCATGCTGGGGCTAGCCCACCCCTGGGTGCCGTGCCTCCAGCACGGGGCGGAGGCCTGCTGGGACCATCTGCTGCCAAAGCCCAGGATACTGAGCAAGGGGCAGGGGGAACCCCAGGGTTCTGGGAAAAGGGACTGACTTCCCCATTGACCCCAGGCATCCCACCAGCCCCCTGTGCCACCAACCCTCCAACCCTCTTCCCCTACTCCCCCACACCCTCCATCCTCCCGGAAACCCTACCCCTCACTATGGCAGCTGAGTCGGCCCAGGTTGCTTCTGCTTCTACAGGAGTCTCAGGGCAAAGCCAACAACCAGCAGTTGTGCTCCCACTCTTCCGGGGAGGGGAGGCTCCGCCGGGGCCGGGTCCCCAGGGATGGAGAACTGCTCTGCCTAGGGGTGCAGGAGTGTCCCGGAGGGCCTTAAGGGGAAGCCTAGCTGAGCAGCAGCGGGCCTTGGAGGCTGCTGAGCCTCGGACCTTCTGGGTGAGCTCCACACAGCCAGGCAGGAGGAGCAATCCCCTCCAGATAGAAGCCAGACTCAGGAATGCAGTTGATGCCCCGAAACCTCCCCTTGGGGCTCCCTGGCAGTGCCCTCCCGCAACAGGATGCCTGAACACCCCTCTGCACGGACAAGCTGGGCATCCAACCTCCACAGAGACCGTGGCTGCTGGACCTCCGGGACAGATGTCTCTGTCGCAGCTGCCCCCGAGGTCTGAGAGACCTAAGCCCCTAGGAGTCTCTCCAACAGCTTCCCTGTGCCCAGCTAGGCTCTGCCCCCCTCTCTTGGGGTCCCCACCCAGAGGGGACTGGTTCTGTGACTTCGAGATCGATTTGTGTGGCTGGCTGCAGAGCGGGGCGGCAGATTCCAACTGGACACGCACCCGGCATGGGCCCGGCTTAGCCCGGGAAGATGGCCTTTCTGTAGCAGCCCCCTGCACCTTCCCCACAGGTAAGCAGGTTCTTTCCCTCTTGGACACTGGTTTTTGGCATCCCCTGGTGCCACCATGCCCTCACCAGGACAGTGAGCTCTTCCTCTAGACTGTAGGCTCGTTGTGTGCAGGGAATGTCTGTAACGTTACTATATTGTACTCTCCCAAGCAGGGTATGGTACTCTGCACACAGTAAGTGCTCAATAAATTTAATTGACTGACTTCCTGGGACGCGCATCTGGAAGAGATCTAAAAATTGCAATCGGTCAATTGCATTTTAATCGAGTGCTTACCATGCGCAGAGCCCGCCTACGAGGGCTGTTGGGCCTTTGGGTCCACCGACCCCTTGGCTCACAGGGGCTCGGCTCCCAGCCCGCAGGGAGGCCTAGGAGTCCATCTGCAGGGGATATTCTAGTTCAGATCCACAGCTTGGTCACTAGTGGAGAGATCTAGGTGGCGAGGAGGGTCAAGGCAAACCATGGAGCCAACGAGGTTTCAGATATCCTTAGCTCTCTCAAAACTGATAAAGTAGAGCTGCTATGTCTTTTATCCTCCTTGTCCCCCAGACCGTGGGGTCTTTCAGGTGAGTGACAGTGGCTCTCCCAAGGGGCCCGCAAGATTTGGGGAAGGCCCAGTGGCTTCACCAACCTGGGCCTCGGCTGGGGCTGAGCCAGTCTGCAGACCTCAGGGCTGGGTGTTTATTCATCTCAGTCCAGCAGTAGAATGCTCCCTGAGAGCTCATAATAGTAATAATAATAATAGCATTTATTAAGTGCTTACTATGTGCAAAGCACTGTTCTAAGCGCTGGAGCGGTTACAAGGTGACCTGGTTGTCCCACGGGGGGCTCACAGCCTTAATCCCCATTTTACAGATGAGGTCACTGAGGCCCAGAGAAGTGACTCGCCCAAAGTCACACAGCTGACAATTGGCGGAGCTGGGATTTGAACCCATAACCTCTGACTCCAAAGCCCGTGCTTTTTCCACTGAGGCATGCTGCATGCCGAGCTCGGTATCGTGGCTCCTGCTGAGGCCTTACGAGCTCGATTTCTCCGGGCAGCCTTCCTGGGGGAGGAAAGATGGGGACGAGGCAGCTGACAGTCTCTGGTTCTGCGATCTCCTTCCCCTCTCCCCCCACCATGGCAGGACACCACCTCTCCCTGAGGAACCCGGCTCCAGAGCGAAGAGCGGTCCGCCACGCTGCCCTGGTCAGTCCCCTCCTCTCTGGTGCCAAGTGGATCCGGTTCTGGCACGGTCCCCTGTGCCCCGACGTGGGTAGGTGTCTTTCAGAGTGGGACTTTGGAGCTGAAACAAACTGATTTTTAGAAGGGCAGCTTAAAATCGCGCGTTGGCTTTTGGCCTGATGGATTGAGTTAATTTGATAGCTAAAATCCCAACTGAGGGTCTAACCAGGTGGTGTTCTTTCTCTTGCTATCCTTTTCTTATTTGTTAAGCACTGTTCTAGCACTTAGGCTAAGAGAGCCTGAAAAGTTGTCCAATGAATTGATCATTGTTTATATATTACTACTTATATTAAAGTCTAGACTTCAGACATTAACATTTAGACACGTTTAGAGAAGCAGTGTGGCTCACTGGAAAGAGCCCGGGCTTGGGAGTCAGAGGTCATGGGTTCTAATCCCCCTCCCCGCCTTACCTCCTTCCCCTCCCCACAGCACGTGTGTGTGTGTGTGTGTGTGTGTGTGTGTTTGTACGTATTTATTACTCTATTTTATTTGTACATATTTATTCTATTATTGTGTTTACACATTTTGTCTTGTCTGTCTCCCCCTTCTAGATTGTAAGCCCACTGTTGGGTAGGGACCTTCTCTATATATTGCCAACTTGTACTTCCCAAGCACTTAGTACAGTACTCTGCACACAGTAAGCGCCCAATAAATACGATTGAATGAATGAATGAGGCGGAGGTAGGCGTGACCCTGGTGGCTCTGGGGATCCGGCTTTGGTGTTAGCGGCTGGCTTGAGGTGAAAGTTGGGGAAAATAAGTCCTGTAGGGGCTCTCCCCGCATGCTCGGTTCTCCCCACTCTCTTAAGTGAGGGCCATGAGCCTGGCTCCCCGTCCTGCTCTTCAGGGCTGTAGTCCCTCTGAGGAAGATCTCCCTGCCTATTCGACACGACAGCTAGTGTGGGCTTGGGGAGGGAGGGATGGAGGGAAGGAGGTATTGAGACCCAAGGCTGCAGCGTGAGCCTGGGGGTGAGTGGAGCAGGCGTCCACAGCCTGCTCTCCCTGCAGAACCCACCGCTTCTCACCCGTTCTCCGGGCTCGGCCTCTTTTCTTCCCAGGCACCATTAACCTGTACCTCCGCTTTAAATCGCTCCCTGGCTGGCACCCGCTCTGGACCAGCGCGGGATGTGGCAGCTTGTCCTGGAATTGGGTGGAAGTGGAGCTGCTGGCCTCTCGGAAGATTCAGGTGAGACCCTCCCCCTGATGGGTGGGTAGGTGGCCTGCGTTCAGCGCTGCTCACTGGCCTCCCCAGATGAGGCAGGGGCCTCTAAAGGCCAGGGTGCCTGGCAAGAGATCAGACATTGAGGCTTCGGGCTGGAGCTGGGATAAGATCAAACCTGGACGGAGTTTATCCATCCTCTGTTCCCTGCTTTGTCCCTCCCCCTTTTTCTGAGTTGAGGGGGAAGGGAATCCCTTCTTAATAATAACTATATTATTTGTGTGCTTATGTGTCAAGGACCGTTCTAAGCACTGGCTTGATACACGGTGATCAGGTTGTCCCTCGTGGGGCCTACAGTCTTAATTCCCATTTTACAGATGAGGTAACAGGCACAGAGAGGTTAAGTGACTTACCCGAGGTCACACAGCAGACAAGCGGCAGAGCTAGCATTAGAACCCACATCTTGTAATAATAATAATGATAGCATTTATTATGTGCTTACTATGTGCAAAGCACTGTTCTGAGCACTGGGTTGATACAAGGTGATCAGGTTGTCCCACATGGGGCCTACAGTTTTAATTCCCATTTTACAGATGAGGTAACAGGCACAGAGAGGTTGTGACTTACCCGAGGTCACACAGCAGACAAGCGGCAGAGCTAGCATTAGAACCCATGTCCTGTAATAATAATAATAATAATAATAGCATTTATTAAGCGCTTACTATGTGCAAAGCACTGTTCTAAGCGCTGGGTTAATACAAGGTGATCAGGTTGTCCCACATGGGGCCTACAGTCTTAATTCCCACTTTACAGATGAGGTAACAGGCACAGAGAGGTTTAAGTGACTTACCCGAGGTCACACAGCAGACAAGTGGCGGAGCTGGCATTAGAACCTGCGTCCTTCGACTTCCAAGCCCGGGCTCCTGCCACTAGGCCTTGCTGCTTCTCAACTTAGAGGCCTCAGGGCTCTCTCTGATATGCCTGGCAGAGCAGGGTGGGGTCTTCCTGCTCTTCTCTCCCCTCACCCTCACACATGGCTTCTCTTGCAGGTGATGGTGGAAGGGGTCTTAGGCCCAGAAGAGGGTGCCAGCTTAGCCATCGACAACCTGTCTATCTGTGGCTACCACTGATCAGAGGATGGCAAAAAGCCAACAGCTTCCTGAATGTCTTGTAACGTCCCAAATAAACAATTGGATAGAGTGAGCTACCATGGGTCAGTGTGGAAGTATCTGTTTAATGCTTGGGGGGAAAGCTTTCTCACTCTGGGCATAGTGGATAGGGAGCGGGGGAAGACAGGTGGAGGGAGTATTGTGGGGGGGGGGGGGATGGCTGCTTTGAGGGAGAGGGGCCAGGGGCACAGGTGCCTGCGAGTCTTCACAGGTGGCCACTGCCCTTTTCCTGAGAGAATGTCCATCTTCCCTCTTCTCCTAGAGCGCTCTTGGCTACTTCCTTGAGTGGAGGAAAAATGCCCATCTGGGACTGCCCCTCTGTCTGGCCTTTCTTTTGCAGCACCACTGCTGGGATGTAGGCTGGCAGCCGCCTTCCCCCCACTTCTTTCCTTTCCTACGTTTGGCTCATTCATTCATTCAATCATATTTATTGAATGCTTACTGTGTTCAGAGCACTGTACTAAGTGCTTGGGAAGGGGACAGGGTGGAGAGGGGCCCGTGTTCAGCAGGAGGCTTCCTCCCCAATGGGGTGCATAAGTGTCCCTCCCAGCTTGGAGGATTGGTATCTGAAAGGGATGCCCCGATAGGACCTGGGACTATAAATAGGCAGCTTGGATAATCTCATTTTTGGGCCACAGGAAGCATGAGAGAGTTCAGTAACGAGGCCCAGTTTGTCTGGCTCTCTGGAGGGCCCCATCCTTTAGTTCCCAGCCAGACAGGCCAGAGCTTCGCTCCCGGCCCTACCCGCAATGTCATTCTCCCCTTCTGTACTCTGCCCACAGGGAGTCACCTCTTGCGTGACCTCTTTTTCCCCCCTCCCTCTCCACCTGGCAGCTCCCTCACCATTAACTTTGACGCTGGCCATGCCCTGTGCTGGGCACTGGGGAAGGACAAGGACAGTGGCCCAGCTGAAGGGGCCCACAGGGGCCTCAGTCTGAAACCAGGATGGGCACAGCAGGCCAATAGGCCGGGTTGCTTTCCTGCTTCCCTCGGACACCTCAAACTTAATCCATCCAAAACAGAACTCCTTATCTTCCCACTGAAACCCTGTCCTTCCGTTCACTTTCAGCAGTGCCATCGTCCTCCCTGTCTCACCAGCCCGTAATCTTGTTCTCCTCAACCCATCTCTTTCAGTTAACCCCCATATTCAATCTGTCACTGAATCTTGACAGTTCAAACTTCATAATACTGCTAACTTCTGCCCTTTCCTCTCCATTAATTAATTAATGATGGCATTTATTAAGCACTTACTATGTGCTAAGCACTGGGGAGGTTACAAGGTGATAGGGTTGTCCCACGGCGGGGGGGGGGGGCTCATAGTCTTAATCCCCATTTTACAGATGAGGTTACTGAGGCCCAGTGAAGTGACTTGCCCAAAGTCACCCAGCTGACTATTGGCAGAGCTGAGATTTGAACCCATGACCTCTGGCTCTTTCCATTGAGCCACGCTGCTTCTCTAATTCTCCAAACCGCTTCCATGCTAATCCAAATGCTTATCTTATACTGCCTTGATTACTGTTTCAACTTCCTTGCTGACCTCCCTGCCTCCCATCTCTGACTCCAGTCCGTGCTTCATTCTGCTGCTCGGATCATTTTTTCAACAAAAATGTTTGGTCTGTGTTTTTTGTTTTTGTTTTCCCCCCACTTCTCAAGCACCTCCAATAGTTTTCCATCCATGTTTCCGTTAAAACGAACTTCTTACCATCTACTTTAAAGCGCTCAATCATTTTGGCCCTTACTGCTTTCCTACTTGAGTCCAGCCTGAATACATCACTCCTCTAATGCCAGCCTATTGGCGGTACCTTCATCTTGCCAACCTCTCGCCCACATCCTGCCTCTGGTCTGGAATGACCTCCCTCTTCATATCTGATAATCACTCTTCCTCCGCCCCTTGAAAGCCTTATCCGAGGCACAGCAGCTCCAACAGGCCTTCTCTGACTAAGCCCTCATTTCCTCCTCTCCCGCTCCCTCCAGCCTCTTTGATTTGTATCCTTTATTCATCCCTCCCTCAGCCCCACACCACTTAGGTACCTATCTGTAACATTTATTTATATTAATGTCTGTCTCACCCCTCTAGACTGTGAGCTCAGTGTGGTCAGGGAATATGTCTACCACCTTTGTTACAGGGTACTCTCCCAAAGGGCTTAGTAAAGTGCGTAAGTGCTCAATAAGTATGATTGAAAATGGGCCTTAGCTGAGCTGCTGGGGGGATGATGTAAATAGGATTTGGGGCCTGGTGTCACTGAGAGTCTGCTCTCCACTGGTGGGACCCCCCTCCCCGAAAAAAAATGAAAAAAGAAACGGGACTGTTGTTGGGGTGGGAAGGCAGGGTGGGTCAAGGGAGATTTCAGCTCCCACTTTCTCCTCACATTGGGTGGGGATAGGCTGGGGAGGTGGGTTGCATGTAGCACCTATCTACCCTCTCTTCCTTGTGGTTATCCTTCACCCCCCACCCCGATATGGAGAGCCCGTGCCTGGCTTCAGCCCCAAATTGTCCCTTCCAAGCGCTTAGTCCAGTGCTCTGCACACAGGAAGCATTCAAATATGAATGAATGAATGGAAAATAATAATAATGGCATTTGTTAAGCACTTACTATGTGCAAAGCACTGTTCTAAGCACTGGAGAGGATACAAGGTGAGCAGGTTATCCCACGGGCCTCACAGTCTTCACCCCCAATTTACAGATGAGGGAACTGAGGCCCAGTGAAGTGACTTGCTCAAAGTCACACAGCTAAGTGAAGTGCTTAATACAGTGCTCTGCACACAGTAAGCGCTCAATAAATACGATTGAATGAATGAAAGTGGTGGAGCTGGGATCTGAACCCATGACTGCTGACTCTCAAGCCCGGGCTCTTTCCACTGAGCCACCACTAAGCTTCTTCTTAAGCAGGTGGCAGGCCTGTGTGGGTTGTGGCACACTTTTCCCATTCATTCAATCATATTGATGGAGTGCCTAGTGTGTGCAGAGCACTGTACTAAGCGCTTGGGAAGGACGAATTGGCAACAGAAATGGTCCCCACCCACCAATGGGCTCAGTGCTGAGTAGAGCCCACCCGAATGCTCAGTAACAGCTGCCGCTGCATCGAGTGGCAATAATAATAATAATGGCATTTATTAAGCGCTTATTATGTGCAAAGCACTGTTCTAAGCACTGGGGAGGTTACAAGGTGATCAGGTTGTCCCGGGGGGGGGGGTGGGGGCTCACAGTCAGTCCCCATTTTACAGATGAGGTAACTGAGGCACAGAGAAGGCACAGAAAATCCCACCTTCCTAAAACACTCAACACATCGCTCCCAACTAATTCCTAACACCCAAGTGGTAACAACCCCTGATGCTATTTTCTAACCCACCTTTCAGGTGGGCGGGCTACCAATTCCTCAGGGTCAAACCTAGCTGTGGCGTGAGAAAAATTACGGCCTAGTGGCTACAGCCCAGGCTGGGGAGTCAGAAGGCCCCGGGTTCTAATCCTGACTCTGCAGCCTGTCTGCTGTGTGACCTTGGGCAAGTCACTTCACTTAACTGTGCTTCCGTTACCTCATTTATAAAAAGGAGATTAAGACTGTGAGCCCTGGCTGAGACGGGGACTGTGTCCAGCCTGATCAGCTTGTATTTGCTTCAGTGCTCAGTACAGTGCTTGGCGCATAGTAAGGGCTTAATTAGTATGATCAATAGCATCACCAGGAGATGTGTTCAGAGGGCTTGGTAAGAATCACTCAAATTATTCCATCTGCTCCGCCTGCGTCCCCTATTTGGGAATAATAACAACTGTGGTATTTGCTAAGTACTTACTATATGCCAGGCACTGGGGTAGACACAAGTATATCAGGTTAGACAAAGTCCCTGTCCCACACGGGGCTCTCGGTCTCGATAATATCTTACGATGAGGTGACTGAGGCCCAGAGAAGCGACGTGACTTGCCCGAAGTCACACAGCAGAGGAGGGAGAAGCGGCGTGGCTCAGTGGAAAGAGCCCGGGCTTGGGAGTCGGAGGTCGGGGGGTCTAATCCCGCCTGGTAGTGAGGGGGTCCGTCCTTTCCAAGAGATGGTGAGACGCCGCGCAGAGGGAGGCGGCTGGGGCGAGAAGGATAAAGGAGAGGAGAGTGAGACAGGATTTGAGGGGGGCCCTGTGGGAGCCGGGTGCGGGATTCAAGCTTCTGCCTTCCAGTTGTGAGGAGGGCCGGGGTAAATCGAGGCAGATGGCGCAGGAAGGGGGCACCGGCCTTCCGAGCTCCCCCCCCCGCCCCCAACTTTCCCGCCGGCTCCGCTCCATCCCGGCCCGGGACCCCCGAGCCGACGAGTCCCCCATCCTTAGGGCGGGGGCACTGAGGAGGGATTGGAGGGGGCAAGGAGGGGGTGTGGGGAGCCTCCCGGCCGCCCCCCTCCCCAGCCCCTGGCCCTCCCTTCCATCCGCTCTCTGATCTCCCATCCTCGTGTCTCTCCCCACTTCATACTTCGTGCTGCTGCCCAGATTATCTTTGTCCAGAAACGCTCTGGGCATGTTACTCCCCTCCTCGAAAATCTCGAGTGGCTACCAATCAATCTGCGCATCAGGCAGAAACTCCTCACCCTGGGCTTCCAGGCTGTCCGTCCATCCCCTCGCCCCCTCCTCCCTCACCTCCCTTCTCTCCTTCTCCAGCCCAGCCCGCACCCTCCGCTCCTCCGCCGCTAATCTCCTCACCGTTAGGCCTCGTTCTCGCCCGTCCCGCCATCGACCCCCGGCCCACGTCCTCCCCCGGGCCTGGAATGCCCCCAATCCCTCTGCCCCTCCGCCAAGCTAGCTCTCTTCCTCCCTTCAAGGCCCAGCTGAGAGCTCACCTCCTCCAGGAGGCCTTCCCACACTGAGCCCCTTCCTTCCTCTCCCCCTCGTCCCCCTCTCCATCCCCCCATCTTACCTCCTTCCCTTCCCCACAGCACCTGTATATATGTATATATGTTTGTACATATTGATCACTCTATTTATTTTACTTGTACATATCTATTGTATTTATTTTATTTGTTAGTATGTTCGGTTTTGTTCTCCGTCTCCCCCTTTTAGTCTGCGAGCCCACTGTTGGGTAGGGACTGTATATGTTGCCATCTTGTACTTCCAAGCGCTCAGTCCAGTGCTCTGCACACAGTAAGCGCTCAATAAATACGATTGATTGATCCGCTCGCCCCCACCCCGCCACTCCTTCCATCCCTCCGTCCGTCCGTCTGTCCGTCCTTCCCCTCCCCTCCCGTCGCCTCCACCCCTCTGCCCTCTCCCAGGTGAGCGACCTTCCCGCCTGCCTGCTGGACGGCGGGGGAGGCGGGGGAGCGGGGCAGCGGAGGGGCCCTCCCTTCCAGGCTCGGGGGGCGCGTGTGTGTGGGGTCGGCCGTCGGCCTGCCGCCCCCAGCCCCTCGGCCCCCCGGGGGCCGCCCACCCAGGACACATTTGGCCGGGGGCCCGCGGCAGCGCCGTGCGGGCAGCCAGCGGGGAAGGCGGACGCCGCCTGAAACTTGCCTAAACTTCCCCCGCAAAGAAGCGGCCCGAGACCCGCCCCGCCCCCGAGGAGACCCGCCCCCGAGGAGACCCGCCCCGCGCCCGAGGGGATGTAGGGCAGCGGCGGCCCGCCGACACCCCTTTTCCGGCAATCCCGGGCTCCGGCCAGCCCGGGCTCCGGCATCTATCCCGGGCTCCGGCCAGCCCGGGCTCCGGCATCTATCCCGGGCTCCGGCCAGCCCGGGATCCGTCCACTCCAGGCTCCGTCTATCCCGGGCTCCGGCCATCCCGGGCTCCATCCATCCCGGGCTCCGTCCATCCCGAGCTCCGTCCATCCCGGAATCCGTCCACTCCAGGCTCCGTCTATCCCGGGCTCCGGCCATCCCGGGATCCGTCCACTCCAGGCTCCGTCCATCCCGAGCTCCATCCATCCCGGTCTCCGTCCACTCCAGGCTCCATCTATCCCGGGCTTCGTCCATCCCGGGCTCCATCCATCCCGGGCTCCGTCCACTCCGGACTCCGTCCAGCCCGAGCTCCATCCAGCCCGGTCTCCGTCCACTCCAGGCTCCGTCTATCTCGGGCTCCGTCCATCCCGAGCTCCAACCATCCCGGGCTCCATCCAGCCCGGTCTCCGTCCACTCCAAGCTCCGTTTATCCCGGGCTCCGTCCACTCCGGGCTCCGTCCATCCCGAGCTCCATCCATTCCAGGCTCCGTCCACTCCGGGCTCCATCCACCCCGGGATCCGGCCACCCCGGGCTCCGTCCATCCCGGACTCCGTCCACCTCGGGACCCGTCCACTCCGGGCTCCGTCCACCCCGGACTCCGTCCATCCCGGGCTCCGTCCATCCCGGACTCCGTCCACCTCGGGACCCGTCCACTCCGGGCTCCGTCCACTCACTCCAAGCTCCGTCCATCCCGAGCTCCATCCATCCCGGGATCCGGCCACTCCGGGCTCCATCCATTCCAAGCTCCGTCCACTCCGGGCTCCGTCCACCCCGGACTCCGTCCATCCCGGGCTCCGTCCATCCCGGGCTCCGTCCACCTCGGGACCTGTCCACTCCAGGCTCCGTCCACTCACTCCAAGCTCCGTCCATCCCTAGCTCCATCCATCCCGGGATCCGTCCACCCCGGACTCCGTCCATCCCTAGCTCCATCCATCCCGGGATCCGTCCACCCCGGACTCCGTCCATCCCGAGCTCCATCCATCCCGGGATCCGTCCACCCCGGACTCCGTCCATCCCGGGCTCCGTCCACCCCGGACTCCGTCCATCCCGGGCTCCGTCCATCCCGGACTCCGTCCACCTCGGGACCCGTCCACTCCAGGCTCCGTCCACTCACTCCAAGCCCCGTCCATCCCGAGCTCCATCCATCCCGGGCTCCGTCCACCCCGGGGTCCAGGGAGACGTCGCTCCCTCCTCCACGCAAAGTGACAGCCATGGGGCCCGGGCCCCTCCTCCGACCCCAGGACGCCCCCGGCCCGTCCCCTCGGGCCCCCGCCTAGTCCCCGGCCCGGGGTCCGGAACCGACTCCCCTCCGCCTCCCCCAGCACCCCATCCCCCAGAGCCCCCCATCCCGGGAGCCATGGTCCCGGCCCCCTACTCCGTGCAGGCCACGGCGGCCATCGCGGCCGTCATCACCTTCCTCATCCTGTTCACCCTTTTCGGCAACACCCTGGTGATCGCGGCCGTGCTGACCAGCCGCTCGCTGCGGGCCCCCCAGAACCTGTTCCTGGTGTCGCTGGCCGCGGCCGACATCCTGGTGGCCACCCTGATCATCCCCTTCTCGCTGGCCAACGAGCTGCTGGGCTACTGGTATTTCCGGCCCACCTGGTGCCGGGCTTACCTGGCGCTGGATGTGCTGTTCTGCACCTCGAGCATCGTGCACCTTTGCGCCATCAGCCTGGACCGCTACTGGGCGGTCAGCCGGGCCCTGGAGTACCCGTCGAGGCGCACCCCGCGCCGGGTCAAGGCCGCCATCCTCGCCGTCTGGCTCCTGGCCGCCTTCATCTCGCTGCCGCCGCTCATCTACAAGGGCGACCCGGGCCCCCGGGGGCCCGGCCGGCCGCAGTGCCGCCTGAACGACGAGGCCTGGTACGTCCTGGCCTCCAGCATCGGCTCCTTCTTCGCCCCCTGCCTCATCATGATCCTCGTCTACCTGCGCATCTACCTGATCGCCAAGCGCCGCACCCGGCCCGGCCCGCGGATCTCCGGGCCTGCAGATCCCGCCGCCCTCCAGCCCAACGGCCTCCCCGTCGTCTTGGAGGACGGGGAGGCCGTCCAGCAGCCCCCCACCTCCCAGGCCCCGGGACCCCCTCCCACCAGGACCTCCCCCCTCAGCCCTGCAGCTGGGGGGCAGGAGGGTGGAGGACATCACCCCAGCCTGACCCCAGGGGTCAAGGAAGAGGAGGAGGAAGGCCCGGGGATGGGGGAGAAGGACGGAGAGGAGGAGGACGACGACGAAGATGAGGAGGAGGAGGAAGGCCCGGGGATGGGGGAGAAGGACGGAGAGGGGGAGGAGGAAGACGAGGAAGAGGAGGAAGGCCCAGGGATGGGGGGGAAGGAGGGAGAGGAGGAGGACCGGGAGGAAGGGCGGCCCCCGGGTCAGCCGGCCTCCTTCTCCTCCTCCTTGCCTCCACGGGGAGCCCCGACCCTGGCCACCGGGCGAGGCCGCGTGCTGCTGGCCCGGGGTGCCGCCTCCCAGCGTGGAAGGCCTCCCTGGAGGCGGCGGACCCAGCTCAACCGGGAGAAGCGGTTCACCTTCGTGCTGGCCGTGGTCATCGGCGTCTTCGTCCTCTGCTGGTTCCCCTTCTTCTTCAGCTACAGCCTGGGCGCCGTCTGCCCCCAGCGCTGCAAGCTCCCCCACGGCCTCTTCCAGTTCTTCTTCTGGATCGGCTATTGCAACAGCTCCCTCAATCCCGTCATCTACACCGTCTTCAACCAAGACTTCCGCAAGGCGTTCCGCCGGATCCTCTGCCGCCAGCCCACCCGGACCGCCTGGTGAGCCGGGGCCCACCGCCATCCCGACCGCCCCGCCCGGGACCAGGCCCCAAGCCCGGGCCTCCCTGCGGGCCCTGCCAAGCCCCAGCGGACCCTCCCCACCCTTATTTATTTGCCACCCGTCTGGGGAGAGAGAGGGGGTGTGTGTTTGTGGTATGTGTGTTTGGTCTGGGGCCGGGACCACCCGGAGCAGATCTGCAGGGTGCCCCCCCAAACTCCAGCCCACGGGCAGCACCTCAAGCTGGGCACCTCGGCCCCCCTCCCCCGGGCCAGGGGCTGCCGGGCACAGTGCCCAGGAGGCCCCGACTTGCTCCCCACTCTATCTAGGCCCCATGGCATTATTTGCGTTCCAAAGGGCTGCCCTCTCCCTCTGTCCTGTCCTCTTCCTCTCGTTTGATTTCTTTCTTTTCTTTCTTTCTTTCTTGCTTGCTTGCTTGCTTTCTTTTCTATTTCTCTCTCTCCCTCCCTCCCTCCCTTCCTTCCTTCCTTTCTCTCTCTCTCTCTCTCTCTCTCTCTCTCTCTCCCTTTCCTTCCCTTCCTTCCCTTCCTTCCTCCCTCCCTTTCCTTCCTTCCTCCCTTTCCTTCCTTCCTTCCTTCCTTCCTTCCTTCCTTCCTTCCTTCCTTCCTTCCTTCCTTCCTTCCTTCCTTCCTCCCTCCCTCCCTCCCTCCCTTTCCTTCCTTCCTTCCTTCCTTCCTTCCTCCCTCCCTTTCCTTCCTTCCTTCCTTCCTTCCTTCCTTCCTTCCTTCCTTCCTTCCTTCCTTCCTTCCTTCCTTCCTTCCTTCCTTCCTTCCTTCCTCCCTTCCTCCCTCCCTCCCTTCCTTCCTTCCTTCCTTCCTTCCTTCCTTCCTTCCTTCCTTCCTTCCTTCCTTCCTTCCTTCTTTCCTCCCTTCCTCCCTTCCTCCCTTCCTTCCTTCCTTCTTTCTCTTTCTATCTCACTTTTTCTTTATCTCTCTCTGTCTCTCTCCCTTCCTTCCTTCCTTCCTTCCTTCCTTCCTTCCTTCCTTCCTTCCTTCCTTCCTTCCTTCCTTCCTCATATTTATTGAGTGCTTACTGTGAGTGGAGCACTGTACTAAGCGCTTGGGAAGCACAAATTGGCAACATATATCTTTCCAGAAAAGAGCCCTTGATTTTCCGGTCTGATTCCCTCGTCTCCCTGGAGACGGTGTGGGGAACGGTTCATGCAGGGCTTGGAAGTCAGGGCACCCGTGTTCCCTTTCCGAGCCCCCCCGGGGGACCCCCAGTTCCCAGGCCCCGCCCGACTTGCTGCCTCAGTTTTCCCATCCCTCAAGCTAGGCAACAGAAGCGCGGGCCGCCTCCCGTCCCAGCCTTTCCCTAGCCCGGCCTGTGGCAGGGGGATGAAAGACTTGAAAGCCTCGTCCCAAGCTTTGAGAGAGAGGGGAAGGGGAAACGCTGTGATGTTCCCCGGTGACGGCGAGCGCGCTGTCATCTCTCCTTCTTTCCCACCCCCGGACCTGCATTCCTCTGGAATTGGGCTCTGGGCAGGTCGATTCCCTCAGCCCGAAACTGGAAGCGCGGGCGAGGCAGGGAGAGGGCCCCACCAGGAGTGGATCGCCTTGAACTCGCGTTCCTGTTCTCTCCAGGGGAGACTTGGGCTATTATCCCACATGACCACCCCCTTGACATTTTAACCTGCCACCTGCCGCACTCTCTGAGCCGAGGCCGCCGGGTCCCTTCCCCGGCGTCGGCGAATCCCTCTGTCATCAACCAGGCGAATGATCCTCCCCGAGAAGCTAAAAATACCTGGATGGCTTTGGAGGCTGGCAGGGAGCACCTCGGGCGAGGCTGGCCACCAGGCCGGGGGCCACGTGCCAGCCAGCGGGCTGCGAAAAAGCCTCCCCCGGGCCTACAGCCCGGCGCTGGGACAGTGCTGGGCCCGGGCAACACGTGCCATCCTCGTGGACTCTTGGGGAAGGGAGACCGGCCCCCCCCCATCTCATTCCCGCTTGGGGAACAGAGATTCAGCGCTGGCAGCCTGCAACGTTGGTGGGTCACCGGCCTGCGGGTTCAAAGAGGGGCCGGCCAGGTAAGGTGAGGGACGGAGAGGAGGCCCAGCGGCCCGGCCGAGTGACGGGTGAACTCCGGGGCTTGGTGGCCAAGGGGGAAGGGGTAGGAAGTGGGGGAGAGGAGGGGTGCTGCTGGCCGATGGGCTCTGTTACGAGAGGGTGTGTTCGTTGTGGGGGCTCAGGAGTTTCTCAGAAGCCCGGGCCGTTTTAACAATAAAGCGTATTTTGTCATAAGCAAGTTGTGGGCTCGGTGTTGGAGGGTTTGCTGGATAAGCGATTCTCACCTCATCTTCTTCCAGACCCTGCCCGAGCTCCCAATGCCCCAGCCCCAAATGCCCCGGCGTTCAACATCCCAGGGCCTAGTCCTCTGGATCCGGGAACGGTCTCCACCGGGGGGAATTTCCTGGGGCACGGGCCAGAGGGAAGGCCGGAGTCTGGCTTTTCGGCCACAGGACCAAATTGGGAGCACCGATGCGTGGAGCAAAGCCCTATCGAATCGCACGTGCCCTCAGACGCCATAAGGGGAACACTGACACGATCGGATCTCGGATGCCGTCTGACACGGTGTGGGGAACACTGGCCTGATTGGATCTCGGATGCCGTGGGGGAAGCGCAGACCTGATCGGGTCTCAGAAGCTGTGAGGGAACGTGCCTCCCGCATTGGAGGGGCTGGGTGGGGTTGCCAAGAGCAGCATTTCCCGCTCTGGGGGCAGTTGAGGGGTCTCTCTGGTGATGGGCCCTGACAGAGGACTCTCAGGAGAATGACACTTGCCCTGCCGCCAAAGGGTAGAGGGAAGGAATCCATAATAATAATAATAATGATGATGGCATTTGTTAAGCGCTTACTATGTGCAACACACTGTTCTAAGCGCTGGGGAGGTTACAAGGTGATCAGGTTGTCCCACGTGGGGCTCACAGTCTTAATCCCCATTTTCCAGATGAGGTCACTGAGGCACAGAGAAGTGAAGTGACTTGCCCCAGGTCACACAGCTGACAATCAATCGATCAATTGTATTTATTGAGCACTTAACTATGGGCACAGCACTGTACTAAGCGCTTGGGAGAGTACGATGAATCATCTACAACTGTGCCCCCTCCCAACTCTGTGGTTCTTCTCTCAGTTGCAGGAACAGGGGCTGCTCACTGCTCACCCTCTCTGTATCAGTGCACTTCCTGACCAAAGGGAATGTGCAGTGTGGCTCAGTGGAAAGGGCACGGGCTTGGGAATCAGAGGTCATGGGTTCCCAGCTCTGCCGCTTGTCAGCTGTGTGACTTTGGGCAAGTCACTTTTAACTTCTCTGTGCCTCAGGTCCTTCATCTGTAAAATGGGGATGAAGACTGTGAGCCCCACGTGGGACAACCTGATTACCTTGTATTTACCCTAGCGCTGAGAACAGTGCTTGGCACACAGTAAGCGCTTAACAAATACCACCATTACTTTTAACTTCTCTGTGCCTCAAGTCCCTCATCTGTAAAATGGGGATGAAGACTGTGAGCCCCACGTGGGACAACCTGATTACCTTGTATTTACCCTAGCGCTGAGAACAGTGCTTGGCACACAGTAAGCGCTTAACAAGTACCACCATTATTATGCCATTGGCAGGTCTAACGCTGGGCACTCAGGCTTTGGGAGTGTCGGGAGCCCAAGCCCGTGACCAGCAGATTTCTGAGATGTGACCTGTGGCCACAGGAGCCGTTGGCCAACGCAACTGCATTCCCCAGGGCCCCTAGAGGAAATGGCAGGGTCACGGGAGCAGGGGGATAATTGGGGTGGATGAGAGTCACTGGGGCCGTAGGGTGACGGGGCCGAGTGCGGGACACGGAGGCATCTCCATTTGCAAGAAGTGGGTGCTCTGAGATGGGTGTGTAACCCAAATCTACAAGCTGGGGACTCCTGGGGCCATGGTACTGCTCTACGTGCCCTGCCCCACTCCGTCTGCTCTGCCCCGCCGTCCCTTGGCTTGCTGCTTCAGTGACTTCAGCGTGCCCCCGAGAATTTCTTCCGCTTGCTTGTTCGGGAACCGCTCTGTTTCCCAGTGCCTTTCGACTCTCTCGTTCCTTTGGCCCCTGTGGTCAGTGTGTAACCTGGAAGTGAGGGATTAGGAGAGAACATCCTCAGGGAATGGCAGCCTGCACAAGGCTAGCATTGCTTCCGTTGGACTGGAGGCAGGAAGAAGGGCTCGGAGAAGGAACCAGAATCGTCCCTGAGCGGCGGCGGAAGAGTCTGCTGTCATGAGGACTGGGGGCTGGGAAAGTTGGCCCCCAGTAAGTCACTTAACTTCTCTGTGCCTCATTTAATACCTTATCTGTAAAATGGGAGCCCCACGTGGGACAACATGATTACCTTGTATCTACCCTAGCGCTTAGAACAGTGCTTGGCACATAGTAAGCGCTACACAAATGCCATCATTATTTACTATTATTATTACTATTATTATTTTTTATCATTCAGCCCCCAGGGCCCATCCAGCTGGGAGACTGGACATATCATTCAGCATCCAGGAGCCATCCAGTAGGAAGACTGGGCATATCATTTAGCCCCCAGGACCATCCAGAGAGGAGACTGTATGTATCATTTGGCCCCTGGGGCCCATCCACAGCCAGGGGGACTGGATTATACTCCCTGACTCCCCACTGGATGGGCATCGGGGCCCGGATGATACATCCAGTCCCCGGGTCCTGTCCAGATGGGAGACCTGGTATATTATTCAGCCAATGGGGCCCAGCCACTGAGCCACTGGGTATCATTCGGTCCCTGGGGTCTGTCCAGTGGGGGAGACTGGATGCATCATTCAGCTCCCAGGAACCGTCCAATAAGGGGCCTGGGTGTATCATTCAATCCCCTGGGTCCATACAGTGTATCATTCAACCCTCTCCATGGAGAAGCAGCGTAGTCTGGAAAGCACTTAGTGCAGTGCTTTGCTCACAGTAAGCACTCAATAAATATGGTTGAATGAATGAATGGATGAGAAGCAGCGTGGTCTAATAATAATAATGATTGTGGTATTTGTGAAGCGCTTACTATGCACCATGCACTGTACTAAGCGCTGGGGTGGATACAAGCACTTCAGGTTGGACACAGTCCCTGTCCCACGTGAGGCTCACAGTCTCAATCTAATGGACAGAGCATGGAGTCTGGGAATCAGAAGGACCTAGGTCCTAATCCCAGCTCTGCCACGTGTCTGCTGTGTGACCTCGGACAAGTCACTTAACTTTTCTGGGCCTCAGTTACCTCATCTGTAAAACGAGGATTACAACTGCGAGCCCCATGTGGGATAGGGACTGTGTCCAACTTAACTTGTATTTACCTCAGCGCTTAGACAGTGCTTGACACATAGTTACAGCTGAGCAAATACTATATAAACCAACAAACCAACAAATGAAAAAAAAACTCCAGGCCTGTCCAGTGGGGAAATTGGGTGCATCATTCAGTCCCCAGGGCCTGCCCCTCAGGCAGAGCCACTTAAAAGCCCAAGGGGTAATCTCTCCCAAGGCCTTCGGTGGCTCACCCCAACCCCTATCATCCCCGCCATCAACCAGTTCTTTCTCATATCTACCCTAGTTGTCTCTTGCTACATGGGAAGCTAAAGGAGGGGGAAAACCAGCCTGGCTGAAAGGGTAGAAAAGGAAAAGCAGTCCTGGGGAAAGGATGAAGATGAAAGAGGTTGTCTGATAGCAAGGCTCCTTTTAGGCAGGGAAAGTGTCTAACTCTGCTATATTGCACTCTCCCAAGTGCTCAGTACTGTAGTAAGTGCTTAATAAATAGATTGATTGACTGATGAGGAGAAATTTAGCTGTACATCCCTCTTTCTGCCCTCACTCCAAGGCCCCCACTCCATGACCCCCCACCCCAACACCCCCCAAACACACTTTGGGCTTCCTTTTTGCTCTTTCTACATGTCTGGTTCTGGGCTTGGCTGTTTGGGAGCTAGAATGACCTCCTAAAGGACAAGTTAGCAGCCCCAGAATAGCTCCTGTGTGCAAATAAGTTTCATTTCTGTTTTCCCCACTGCATTGTAAACTTCTTGTACCCTCCCAAGTGGTCAGTGCCATGGTTTGCACACAGTAGCTGGGTATATTGATTGACAGAGCTGACAGGGGCGGGGAGGGATCCTGGGCGAAGATGCTCTGAGCTCTACTGGAAAGGCGAGCTGACAGGGAGCATCCCGTCTGGCTGGGATCCAGCTGATGGCCGAAAGGTTTCCCGTTGGCTGGAGCTGAGCCTAGATCTGGAGTCGGTCCATGGGTGGGGCTGATGCTTTCTGCTTTCTTGGGGCACGTTACAAATTCCCCGGATTTAGGATCAGTCTTGTTCTGTGCTTTGTTCCTGCAGGAAAGGCCAGGGAACAATCACTTTCCATTTCTCAGCCTGGTCGGAAGGTGGGGGAGAGCCGGAATGGAGGAGGGAAGGAGAGATGGAGGAATATTATTTCCCAATTATGTGGATTCTGGGGGCCAGAGCTGGGGGGCTAGGGACAGCTGTCTTGTGGAGGCTGTTTACATAACCTCGTTTCTCTTGGTTTTTCCTAGCCCAAGTGTTTTCCCTCCTGCTATTGCTGATGACAGAGCAGGTACTCCCACTTAGGGGGGATTAGAAACTCCTCCCTCGGATGCCCAAGAGCAACTCCTCTTCCTCCTTCTCCTCCTCCACCTCCCCCTCCTCTTCCTCTGCTCCTTCTCTTCCTCTTCCTCCTCCCAATAATAATGTGGTGTTTGTTAAGCATCAACTATGTGCCAAGCACCAGAGTAGATAGAAGATAAGAAATTTGCACACCCATCCTTTGTCCTACATGGGGCTCACAGTCTAAATAGGAGGGAGAAGAGGTATTGATTCCCCATTTCACAGATGGGGAAACTGAGGCACAGAGCAAGTAAGTGGCAGAGTCAGTATTAGAACCCAGATCCTCTGGCTTCCAGCTCATGATCCTTCCACTAGGCCATTCTGCTATTCCTTCCTCTCCTTCCTCTCCTTCCTCTCTTCCTTTTCTCCCATCCCTTCTGTTCCTCCTCCTGTTCTCCTTCTCCTCCTCCCCCTCCCCCTTTTCTCCTTTCCCTTCTGCTTCTCTTTCTCCATTTTTTCCTCCTCCTCCTCCTCCTCCCCCTTTTCTCTTTTCCCTTCTGCTTCTCTTTCTCCATTTTTCCCTCCTCCATTTCCTCCTCCTCCTCTATCTCCCCTTCTTCCTCCTTCTCCTCCTTCATTCCCTCCCCCTCTTCCTCTGTTTCCCTCTCCTTTGGCTTTATGCCATCTGGACCCAACAACATCCCGTAGCAGAGAAAGAGAATGGAGAAGCAGTGTTGTCTAATGAATACAGCACAAGTCTGGGAGTCAATAGGAGCTGGGTTCTTGTCCCTGCTCCACCACTTGAATGCTGTGTGACCTTGGGCAGGACACTTCAGTTCTCTGTGTCACAGTTATCTCATCTGTAAAATGGGGATTGCGACTGCGAGCCCCATGTGGGACATGGACTGTGTCCAACCTGAACTCATTTATGGTCTCATTCATTCAATCAATCGTCTTTATTGAGAGCTTACTGTGTGCACAGCACTTTACTAAGTACTTGGGAAATACAAGTTGGCAACATATAGAGATGGTCCCTACCCAACAGCGGGCTCATGGTCTAATGTTCCCCAGCTCCTTCCTTTCCACATGGAAGCCCAAGGATTGCCTGGGGTTTTCCCACTCCTTCCCCTCACACCCGGCTCTAACCTTGGCTTTCCCAGAGCTCAGGCAGGAGGTGACAGAGCCCCCAGGTTCCTCCCTACCCCCCGTGTCACTGGCACTACAAGAGGAGGTTGTCTCTACCCCTACCAGTGGCTCAGTGCTGCCAGGATGGGCTGAAGAGTATTCTGACTTCCTTCCCTAGCTTTCCTGGTCTATCCCTTCTCCCTCCTTGCCTTCCCTTGTCCCTGCCCACTCTCTCTGTCCTCTAATGCCCCACCTCCTTCTACAGGGGTCTTTTTGGCCCACCTGGGCACCTCGGGACCCACGGGGACACCGAGAGGTTTTCTCCACGTCTAGAGGGACAGGGGCTTTCTAGACTGGAGATCCCATCCTGGGCTTCCTTAATCAATGGAATCAATAATAATTAATGTTCCAGATATTTAACTCCCTCCTCAGGCCCCCCACCCCCCTGCCCACCCCATCTGTTGTCCTCAATAACTTGGACATCTACTTCATTAGGAAAATTAACACCATCAAGTGTGAGATCCAGAAAATCACCCCTTCCCCACTTCAGTCCCTCCTCCTCCCGACCCCTCTTCAACTTTCTCATAATAATAATAATAATGATAGTATTTGTTAAGTGCTTACTATGTGCAAAGCACTATTCTAAGCGCCGGGGAGGTTACAAGGTGATCAGGTGGTCCCACGGGGGGCTCACTGTTTTAATCCCCATTTTACAGATGAGGTAACTGAGGAACAGAGAAGTTAAGTGAGTTGCCCAAAGTCACACAGCTGACAGATGACAGTTGGCGGAGCCGGGATTTGAGCCCATGACCTCTGACTCCAAAGCCCAGGCTCTTTCCACTGAGCCACGCTGCTTCTCATCCTTCTCAGCAGTATCTCCAGAGGAGATCTCCAGCCTCCTCTCAAATGCCACCCCCTTCACATGTGCATCGGACCCCATTCCTTCACGTCTTATAAAAATTCTTGTCCCTTCCTTTCTTCCCTCCTTAACAGCCATCTTCAACCATTTGCTCTCCAGTGGTGTCTTCCCCACTGCCTTCAAACATGCCCACATCACCCCCACCCTAAAAAAAAAACCCTTCCTTGACCACACAACTCCCTCCAGTTATCGCCCCATCTCCCTCCTACCATTAGAGAAGCAGCATGGCCTGGTGGCAAGGCGGGCTTGGGAGTCAGAGGACGTGGCTCTGCCACTCATCTGCTGTGTGACTTTGGGCACATCACTTAACTTCTCTGGGCCTCAGTTACCTCATCTGGAAAACGGGGATTAAGAACTGTGGGACAACCTGATGACCTTGTATCTACCCCAGAGCTTAGAACAGTGTTTGTCACATACTAAGTGCTTAACAAATACCATCATTCTTATTATTCCACTCCAAACTCCTTAAGCAAGCTGTCTTCACCCACTGCCTCAAATTTCTCTCCTCCAGTTCCCTCCTGGACCCCCTCCAATGTGACTTCCACCCCCTTCACTCAACTGAAACCGCCCTCTCAAGGGTCACCAACAATTTCCTTCTTGCCAAATCCAACCACTCCCACTCCATCCGAATCCTCCTCGACCTCTCAGCTGCCTTTGACACTGTGGACCCCCCCCCAACCCCTTCTCCCGGATACGTTATCCAACCTTGGCTTCACTGACTCTGTCCTCTCCTGGTTCTCCTCATTCTCTGGCCATTCATTCTCCATCTCCTTTGTGGGCTCCTCCTCTGCCTCCCACCCCCTAACTGTGGGGGTCCCTCAGGGCTCAGTTTTTGGTCCCCTTCTATTCTCCATCTACACTCATTCCCTTGGAGAACTCATCTGCTCTCATGGCTTCAATTACCACCTCTATGCGGATGATACCCAAATCTACATCTCCTCCCTTGATCTCTTTCCCTGTCCAGGCTCGCATCTTCTCCTGCAAGACATCTCTACTTGGATGTCCTTCCGTCACCTCAAACTTAACATGTCCAAAACAGAGCTCCTTATCTTTCCACCCAAACCCTGTCATCTCCCGGACTTTCCCCTCACTGTAGACGGCACCACCATCCTTCCCATCTCACAAGCCCGTAACCTTGGTTTTATCCTTGGCTCCACTCTCTCATTCACCCCACACACCCAATCCATCAGCAAATCCTGTCGGTCTCACCTTCACAACATCGCTAAAATCTGCCCTTTCCTCTCCATCCAAACTGCCACCACTTTGGTACAAAAGCTCATCCTATCCTGCCTAGAATACTGCATCAGCCTCCTTTCTGACCTTCCAACCTCCCGCCTCTCCCCACTTCGGTCCATACTGCAGTCCACTGCCCAGATTATTTTTCTCCAGAAATGTTCAGGCTACGTAGCCCCCCGCTTCTCAAAAATCTTCAGTGGTTGCCTATCCACCTCCATATCCAACAAAAACTCCTCATTTTTGGCTTTAAAGCACTCCATCACCTCGCCCTCTCCTACTTCACCTCCCTTCTCTCCTTCTACAAGCCAGCCCATATATTTCACTCCTCTGGTGCCAAACTTCTCACTGTGCCTCAATCTCATCTGTCTCTCCGCCGACCGCCGGCTCACATCCAACCCCCGGCCTGGAATGCCCTCCCTCCTCAAATCCACCAGATGATTCCTCTCCTCCACTTCAAAGCCTTACTGAAGGCATATCTCCTCCAAGAGGCCTTCCCAGACTAAGTCCCATTTTCCCTCATCTCCCACTCCCTTCTGCATTTCCCCAACCTTCTCCTTTTCCTCTTCCCCTCCCCTGGTATCTATCTCCCCCGTGCCCCTAGACTATGAGCTCATTGTGGGCAGGGATTGTCTCTCTTTATTGCTGTATTGTATTTTCCCAAGCGCTTAGTACAGTGCTCTGCACACCGTAAGTGCTCAATAAATATGATTGAATGAATGAATAAATGGTATTGATTGAGCTCTTACTGTGTGCAGAGCACTGTACCAAGCACTTGGGAGAGTACAATACAACAATAAACAGACACATTCCCTGCCCACAACAAGTTTACAGTCTAGAGGGGGGGAGACAGACATCAATACAAATAAATAAAATCACAGATATATACATAAGTGCTGAGGGGCTGGGAAAGGGGAAGAGCAAAGCCTTCTGCGTCATTCTGACTTGCTCCCTTTATTCATCTCCCATCCTAGTGCCACAGCACTTGTGCACAAATCTGTAATTTATTTATTTATATTTATGTCTGCCCCTCTAGACTGTAAGCTGTTCATCTTTATTCATCTCTCACCCCGGTTCCACAGCACTTGTGTACAAATCTGTAATTTATTTATTTATATTAATGCCTGCCCCTCTGGACTGTAAGCTCGTTGTGGGCGGGGAATGTGTCTGCTTATTGTTATATTGTACTCTCTCAAGCACTTTGTACAGTGCTTGGCGCACAGTAAGCACTCAAAAAATATGATTGAATGAATGATTGAAAGTAAGCTCTCAAGAAGTACGGTTGACTGACTGACTGATGACTGCAAATCCCCATTTTTGAGCCACTTAGGAGTCCCAGGGGATTTGGCAAAGACACTAAAATCCAGAGTTCACGGCCCCTGGGGAGGAGCCATTCTTGTGGGAGGCTCATGATCCCCCTGACCCTCATTGGATAGAGAAAGAGAAAAGCAATACTAATTGCGGTATTTGTTAAGCACTTCCAATGTGCAGAGCACTGTGGTAGATACAGGAGAATCAGATTGGACATAGTCCCTGTCCCACATGGAATTCACAGTCTAAAGCAGGTGGGAGAACGGGTATTTAATTCCTATTTTACGGACGAGATAATGGAGGCACAGAGCCTAACTTGCCCAAGGAGGCATGAAGAGTCAGGATTTGAACCCAGGTCCTCTAACTCATAGGCCCGGGCTCTTACAGCTAGGCCATACTATTTCCGGGCATAACAGCTGTGGAGTCCAGGGGTCTCTGGCCCATCCAACCGGGGGGCTGTAGTCTAGCTAAAGGGAGGGTCAGCATGCTGCTTTGATTGTCAGAAACCACAGCATCTGGGAAGAGTTCAGCAGAGTGCCCAGTTCCAATATCCAAGACATGGAGGGAGTTATTTTTCCCTCCTCTGAGCTAGGTCAGAGGAGAACTAGAGACTCCTCTGCTGTCCACTGTCTGTTGCTGTCCACTGTCCATTTTCCTCTGTCCGTCTGCCCGCTGTTCTTTGTCTGTTGTCCACTGTCCATCACCTGCTGTCTGCCGTCCTTCATCCACCATCCGCAGCCTGCTGTCCAGTTTCCACTGTCTGCTACCTGCCTGTGGCCTGCTGTCCGTCCACTGTTTTCTGTCTGTCTGCCATCCACTGTTCATCATCCGCTCTCCACTCTCCACCATCCGCTGTCCATTGATTGCTGTCTGTCCACTGTCCACCATCTGCTGCCCACTGTACATGGTCAGTTGACTGTCTGCAGTCCACTGTCCACTGACATCCGCTCGCCACTGTCTGTCTTCTGTCCACCATCCCTGCTCGCCATCTGTCCATTGTCCTCTTTCCAGTGGAGAGAGCTGAGGGGCGATTTCTGCAGGGAGGAGCTGAGGAGGAGGGTGATGAGGAAGGGGCAGGAGAGTGGCCAGGGCACCACCTGAGAGGGGGCATTCTCCAGGAGATGTTTGGCTCTGTTGGGGCTTGGTGGGTGAGGAGATCAAACTGTCCCCCATCCCCACCATGACACAACCCAGGCTCTGTCAAACCCCACAGGATGGGCTTGGGAGTGGGGAGAAGGGAAAGCGGAACGAAAGCCTTCAGGATTCCTGCAGTGTCTCTTGGAGGCTGGAAGAGTAGCTACCCAAAGGAGGGCAGATGGCAGAGGGCAGAGGGGGAGAAGATTCCAGGGAAAATGTGTATCTGGAGGAAAGCAGCTGGGAGAGGGGAAAGGAAGGAACCCAAACACGGAGGCAAGAAGGGGCCAGAGCTAAACTTTGAGGAGCATACTAATGCCTGTCTCCCCCTCTAGACTGTGAACTCGTTGTGGGCAGGAAGGTGTCTGTTTGTTGTTATATTGCACTCTCCCAAGAGCTTAGTACAGTGTAAGTGCTCAATAAATACGATTAAATTGAGAAGCAGCTAAACCAAGGGGACGGGCTGCTGGCTGCTGGCATAGCCCTCGGGAACTGACAGCAAGACCACCCATTGAGCACCCAGGCCACCGAGGGGAGCACCCTTTCCTCCCTCCCCCAACTATGGACAACGGAAGACAGTCTTGGAAGACAGGAATGGTCCAAGAGTGTTGGGAATGTGGGATCCGAACCTCTGGATGCTGCTTTGCCAAGACAAGATAGAGACAACTTGGAGATGGGAGGAGAGCACGTCCTCAAATGCTTCGCGAGCCTTGCAGAAGTTCTGCCCACAGGGTTCAACCCCTCCTGTTCCCTCATCCCCTACCCTCCAACCCTCCCACCCACCTGAGAAGCTTCTCTCCTCAGTCACACATCACCAGGGGACCAGGAGCTCATCCTGAGAATTGAGTCTGTGGTCCTGAAGATGGGGGGAGTGGGCCCTGCCGTTCAGCGGGAACTGCTCGCTTCGGAGAGTCCTGTTCTCAGGGGAATCCCAGGCCCAGAGACCCCAGTGGCTTGCCGGCAGCCAGCACGACTCTGCAGGCATTAGCTAAAAATAAGTCAGGATGACAGGACCTCCAGTCTCCAGGAAACTGGGATGAGGAATGGGTGTCAGGGGACGGGCTCGGAGGAGGAGGCCACTGGCAGAATGACTCGGACAAACATGCTTGTTTATTTTTCCTCCCTGGGATGCTGAACTCCCTCGCGGGAGCTGCTCTCACCCTGGCCCCGGCCCCAGGGGTGGCGGAAAGTCTTCAGGGGGCCTGCAGCTACTCCCAGGCCCCCCTATCCTCTTCTCTGCCCTGTCTTGGTCCCTGCCAAGTCCGCCAGACGTGGTTTATGTGAGTGTCATGGGCAGCGGAGGGAGAGGCTCAGAGCCAGTTGCCTGCCTGGGACTAAAACAGAATCCAGCAGGGGCCTAGG
Source organism: Tachyglossus aculeatus (assembly GCF_015852505.1). NCBI lineage: Eukaryota > Metazoa > Chordata > Mammalia > Monotremata > Tachyglossidae > Tachyglossus > Tachyglossus aculeatus. The sequence goes on from NC_052082.1 coordinate 35,815,373, forward strand.
TGTCCGGGCTTCTGTGAGATAGAGAGTGAAGGGGAACCTGAGACCTCTAGACTGTAAGCTTATTGTGGGCAGGGGGAGGAGAGTGGGCATCCACCAGCTGTGCCGTACTGTACTTTGCACACAGTCAGTGCTCAGAAAATACCACTGATTGAGGCCCCAAACTGCAGGTGTGGCAACTGCAGGCCGTGGAGAGCAGGAGGAAAGCAGATGGCAAGATTGACTTTGTCTTGTTTGAAAGTTATTCTTTTTCCAGCATTGGCGATATGTCCTGCCAAAACCCCTTTGCCTCTGGCCCATAGACCCCACCCCACCGACTCAATTAATCAATTGTAATTATTGAGTGCTTACTGGGTGCACAGCACAGTACTCCAAAGCGTGGTGGGCTTCAATGTGTTGGAAGTGGGTTTGGGTGGGAGGCTGGGAGCAAGAAGGGACCCCCCCCACACACTTCAGGATTGAGCTAGACCCAAGGGGAGCCAAATGGAGTGGAGGGGCTGGCCCCAGGAGCTTCCGGGGCGGTGAGGATCAGCTGAGAGGATGGCTGTTTTGGAGCCCGTTGGACTCTGCCAGTGTGGATTGGGGTGGGAAATCACGTGCCGAAGGATGGCAAGGGTGGGGCCAGGGTGACAGATCGGCACCACACGGGGGTCTGGTATTGCAGAGCTTAAAGCCAAAAGCCAGAGCCCGGAGCTAGGCCCCCTGGGGTCCTTCTTGGGTCTCTCCTTTTTGGGAGAGGATCTTTCTTTGGGCCTAGGAGTTTACCAGACCAGGAGGCAGATTTTAATAGTTTCTGTGAGCCCTGCCAGTTCCTACTTCCTTTCCTTCCTCCCCTCTTCCTCCTCCTTTTCTTCTTCATTCATCTCCTCCTCCTTCTCTTCCTCCTCCTCTCTCCTCTTTTTCCTTCTCCTCTTCTTCCTCTTTTTCCCCCTCCTCTTCCTCCTCCTTCTCTTCCTCTTCCTCCTCTTCCTCCTTCACTTCTTCCTCTTCCTCTTTTCTTCTTCCTCTCACTCCTCCTCCTCCTCTGCTTTTTCTTCCTCTTCCCTCTTCTTCTCCTCTTCCTTTTCCCTCTTCTTTTCCTCCCTCTTCCTCCTCTTATTAATCCTCCTTCCTCTTCTCCTCCTCCTGCTCTTTCTTCTCCTCCTTTCACTCATTCATTCAATTGTATTTATCGAGTGCTTATTGTGTGCAGGGCACTGTACTAAGCACTTGGGAAGTACACTTCTTCCTCCTCTTCCTCCCCCTCCTCTTTCTTCTCCTCCTGCTCTTCTTCCTCTTTCTCCTCCTCCTCTTCCTCTCTCCTCCTCCTCCTCCCCCATCCTCCTCCTCTTTCTGGTCCTCCTTCTGCTCCGGCAGCCCTTCTGCTGAGGAACGAATGTTGGGGTCTCAGCCAGAGTTCACCAGCTGGACTCCAGCTTAGCCTGCAGATTGTCCTCTCTGCTCTCACCCTCTCCGTCTGTCATTTTCTCAGGCCCCCAACTCCCCTGTGAAAGCCACTGAACTCCCGAGGAGCGCTGAGCTCCCCGGCCCGTCCCCCCGCTGCGTGATCCGCTCCCTTCCTCAGGACGGGCTCCTTCCCTGGCCACTTCCCAATGGGGGAAGGGAAGAAGGAGGAGGAGGAGAAGGGAAACGGACGGGCAGGCGTCAGAGCTCCTGGAATACCACATTCCCTGCTGCCCTGGACTTGGTCTGGCCCTGTGACTCCCGGCAGCCTCTGGGCGTCACTCGACCAGTGCGAGCAGAGCCGAAGCCGCGGCTGTGCTGTGGGGTCGGGGCCTACAGGCCAGGGGTCATGTGAAAGGCACTGCTAATCTGCCCAGCGACACCGCTATTTACTAACAAACTCGCCCTCCTTCACCCTGGACAGGCCCAGATGGAGGACAGTGTCTCCATCGCTGGCCAAGTCCCCGCACGGGAGGGCTCTGGCTTTGAGGACGCTGACCAGGTCTTTTCAGTGCTGTCCCCTGTGAAGCCCTCTCTCTGGCCCTCAGAGGCAATGATGGGTCACCTGTCCAGCTCCCCTCTAGCTCCTGTTCTGCCCTGGACAATCCCCCCAGCCCCCCAGCTGTCCCTTGCTTGCCATTGCATGATCTGAGTCTTCCTTCCTTCCTTCCTTCTTTCCTTCCTTCCTTCCTTCCTTCCTTCCTTCCTTCCTTCCTTCCTTCCTTCCTTGCTTCCTTCCTTCCTTCCTTCCTTCCTTCCTTCCTTCCTTCCTTCCTTCCTCCCTTCCTTCCTTCCCTCCCTCGCTTCCTCCCTCCCTTCCTCCCTTCCTCCCTTCTGTCCTTCCTTCCAGAGACCCAGAAGAAAGGGACAGAGAGGGCCGTCAGAAACACCCCTCCAAACTCTATAGGCGGGAAAGAAAGGAATTGGGCTGGGGTGTGTGTGGGGGGGGGTGTCAATCAATCATTTGGGGCAATTAAGAATCATTGCCCCAAGTACCTGGGAGAGCAAAGCAGAAGCAGCCTGACAGTGGGAGAAGCACAGATCTGAGAGTCAGAGGACCTAGGACACTCTCCTTTTTTTATGGTATTCATTAAGCACTGACTATGTGTCAACAACTGTTCTAAGCACTGTAGTAGATGCACTTGTCTGCTGTGTGACCTTGGGCAAGTCACTTCACTTCTCTGTGCCTCTCTGTGCCTCAGTTACCTGTGCACACAGTAAGCGCTCAATAAATACGATTGACTGAATGAATGAATCTGGGAACTAAGACTGTGAGCCCCATGTGGGACATTTATCTAACCTGATTTTTTTTTAATGGTATTTGTTAAGTGCTTACTATGTGCATTGGGGTAGATAGATAATAATAATGATGGCATTTATTAAGCGCTTACTATGTACAAAGCACTGTTCTAAGAGCTGGGGAGGTTACAAGGTGATCAGGTTGTCCCAGGAGGGGCTCACAGTCTTCATCCCCATTTTACAGATGAGGTCACTGAGGCACAGAGAAGTGAAGTGACTTGCCCAAAGTCACACGGCTGACGATTGGAGGAGCTGGGATTTGAACCCATGACCTCTGACTCCAAAGCCCGGGCTCTTTCCACTGAGCTATGCTGCTTCTAGGAGGAAGAACAAAGATGGAACAGGTAGAAATATGAACATAGGATGAAATAGTTGGGTGATAAATTGAATAAACAATTGCATATACCCACCCCACATATGTATATATGCATGCATATATATAAATATACATATTTTTATATATGCATAAGTGCTGAGAGTATCTGCAATCCTCCAGCATCAAGGCTCTGAGACCCCCTCCTTCTCCTCTGGCTTTCACCCCTAGCTCTCTCCATGGCTTGAGGCTAATAGGGGCTCTGAAAAGATGTACTTTGTTCTGTTTCAAAGGCTCCTTCCCAGCCTCCAGACTGGGACCTTTTTTCCACCAGAAGGGAGCAGGATCCCTTGGGGTTTACCCTGGGCCACCCCAACCCCAGTAGGAAGTTTTTCCCCACATTAGATAATCCTTACAGAAGGGAGAGAGTAGTTCGACAGGGCTCAGACTACAGTGAGAAAGGAGGAGTCCTTGAGAGGTGGAGGGCAGGGCCACGGATGGGGACTGGTGACTTTGGGAAGCCCCTCTCGGGTGTCAGCCACCATCTCTTCTGGTGCTGGAGCAGAAAGTGGTGAAGCCAGGTGGAACCGTCATGTACCTTGATAATTAATTGGCATTAATAACAATGCCATCATTATTATTATTATTATTGCCTTACATAGAACAATGAGAACTCCGCTGAAGCTGGAGGAGGCTGGGAGGGGAGCTTTATAAATAACGATGGCATTTGCTAAGCGCTTACTATGTGCAAAGCACTGTTCTAAGCCCTGGGGAGGAGACAAGGTGATCAGATTGTCCCCTGTGGGGCTCACAGCCTTCATCCACATTTTCCAGGTGAGGTAACTGAGGCACAGAGAAGTTAAGTGATTTGTTAAGTGTTTACTATATACAAAGCACTGTTCTAAGCCCTGGGGAGAATACAAGGTGATCAGGTTGTCCCATGTGGGGCTCACAGTCTTCATCCCCATTTTCCAGATGAGGTCACTGAGGCACAGAGAAGTTAAGTGACTTGCCCGAAGTCACACAGCTGACAAGCGGCAGAGCTGGGATTTGAACCCACGCCCTCTGACTCCAAAGCCCGTGCTCTTTTCCACTGAGCCCTCTGACTTTATGCTCTGTTTGGATGTGTACACTTGAGCTATTTTTCTGTGTTCTTCTCCCTCTTAGATTGTAAGCCCTTTGTGGGCAGGGACTGCCTATAATTCATACAGGGTTTGTATTTCCTCTAGCACCTTGTCTAATTAATTAATTAATAATGGCGCTTGTTAAGCACTTACTATATGCAAAGCACTGTTCTAAGCACTGGGGGGATACAAGGTGATCAGGTTGTCCCACGTGGGGCTCACAGTCTTCATCCCCATTTTACAGATGAGTTGACTGAGGCTCAGAGAAGTTAAGTGACTTGCCCCATGTCACACAGCAGACATGTGGCGGAGTTGGGATTCGAACCCATGCCCTCTGATTCCAAAGCCCGGGCTCTTTCCACTGAGCCACACTGCTTCTCTGATATAATGCTTTGCACACAGGGGGTGCTTTTCACGTATTACTACTACTACTACTATTAATCAATCATATTTATTGAGCTCTTACTGTGTGCAGAGCACTGTACCAAGAACTTGGGTGAGTACGCTATAATATAGTTGGTAGACACGTTCCCTGCCCACTAGGAGCTTATAGTCCCTACACACCTTATCAGAATACGCCTTCTCCCCTCCCTGACCACTATCTTCAATTGCTCACTCTCCAATGGCTTCTTCTCCACCGCTTTCAAACACGCTCATGTATTTCCTATCCTAAAAAAACCCTCCCTTCACCCCACAGCTCCCTATAGTTATGGATCCTTCTCCATTCCTCTCCAAACCCCTTGAGCGAGTTGTTTTCACCCACTGCCTCCACTTCCTCTCCTCCAATTCTCTCCTTGACCCCCTGCAATCTGGCTTCCACCCTCTTCACCCCGAGGAAACTGGCCTCTGTAAAGTCACCGCTGACCTTCTTCTCGCCAAATCCAATGGCTTCTACTCATTCCTAATCCTCCTTGAGTGCTCAGCTGTGTCCTGGAAACATTATCCAACCTTGGCTTCACTGACACTATCCTCTCCTGGCTCTCCACCTCCCTCTGTGACTGCTTCTTCTTAGACGGTTTCTCAGGCTCCTCCCCTGCTGCCCTCCCTCAAAGCTTCATTTCTCCATCTTTGCCCACTCCTTTGGAGTACTCATTCCCTACCACGATCTCGCTCCCGTGGTTTCAACTACCATCTCCATGTGGATGATTCCCAAATCTGCAACTCCAACTCTCGTCTTCTCTGCAGTCTGGCATTTCCTCCTGCCTTCAGGACATCTCTTCCTGGATGTTCTACTGACACTTCAAACTAAACATGTCCAAGACGGAACTCCTTATCTTCCCACTCAAATTCTGTCCTCCCCGCTCTTTCCCATCACTGGAGACAACACCAGTCTCTAGACTGTGAGCCCACTGTTGGGTAGGGACCATCTCTATATGTTGCCAGCTTGTACTTCCCAAGCACTTAGTACAGTGCTCTGCACACAGTAAACACTCAATAAATAAATACGATGGAATGAATGAATGAATGAACACCACCATCCTCCCTATCTCATAAACAGAGAAGCAGTGTGGCTTAATGGAAAGAGCCCGGGCTTTGGAGTCAGAGGTCATGGGTTCAAATCCCGCTTCCGCCAGTTGTCAGCTGTGTGACTTTGGGCAAGTCACTTCACTCCTCTGAGCCTCAGTTCCTTCATCTGGAAAATGGGGATGAAGACTGTAGGGCCCCCGTGGGACAACCCGATCACTTTGTAACCTCCCCAGCGCTTAGAACAGTGCTTTGCACATAGTAAGCACGTAATAAATGCCATTACTATTAGTATTATTATTATAAACATAGGCTTTATCCTCAACTCATCTCTCTCAGTCAACCCACATATTCAATCTGTCAACAAATCCTGTTAGTTTAACCTTTCCAAGATATCACCTTGCATCCCCCCAGTGCTTAGAACAGTGTTTCACACATAGTAAGTGCCTAACAAATGCCATCATTATTATTATTATCACTAAAATCTGCCCTTTCCTCTCCAACCAAACAGCTACTATGCCGATCCAATCATTTTTCCTCTCTGGTTTTCAATAAATCAATCGTATTTATTGAGCGCTTACTGTGTGCAGAGCACTGTACTAAGTGCTTGGGAAGTACAAGTTGGCAACATATAGAGACAGTCCCTACCCCAACAGTGGGCTCACAGTCTAAAAGGGGGAGACGGAGAACAAAACCAAACATACTAACAAAATAAAATAAATAGAATAGATATGTACAAGTAAAATAAATAACTGAATAAATAGAGTAATAAATATGTACAAACATATATACGTATATACAGGTGCTGTGGGGAAGGGAAGGAGGTAAGATGGGGGGATGGAGAGGGGGACGAGGGGGAGAGGAAGGAAGGGGCTCAGTCTGGGAAGGCCTCCTGGAGGAGGTGAGCTCTCAGCAGGGCCTTGAAGGGAGGAAGAGAGCTTGCTTCGCAGATGGGCAGAGGGAGGGCATTCCAGGTCCGGGGGAGGACGTGGGCCGGGGATCGATGGTGGGACAGGTGAGAACGAGGCACGGTGAGGAGATTAGCGGCAGAGGAGCGGAGGGTGCGGGCTGGGCTGGAGAAGGACAGAAGGGAGGGGAGGTAGGAGGGGGCGAGGTGATGGACAGCCTTGAAGCCGAAGGTGCGGAGTTTCTGCCTGATGCGCAGGTTGATTGGTAGCCACTGGAGATTTTTGAGGAGGGGAGTAACATGCCCAGAGCGTTTCTGGACAAAGACAATCCGGGCAGCAGCGTGAAGTATGGATTGAAGTGGGGAGAGACATGAGGATGGGAGATCAGAGAGAAGGCTGATACAGTAGTCCAGATGGAATAGGATGAGAGCTTGAATGAGCAGGGTAGCGGTTTGGATGGAGAAGAAAGGGCAGATCTTGGCAATGTTGCGGAGTTGAGACCGGCAGATTTTGGTGACGGCTTGGATGTGAGGGGTGAATGAAATAGCGGAGTCGAGGATGACACCAAGGTTGTGGGCTTGTGAGACGGGAAGGATGGTAGTGTCGTCAACAGAGATGGGAAAGTCAGGGAGAGGGCAGGGTTTTGGAGGGAAGACAAGGAGTTCAGTCTTGAACATGTATCACTGCATCAGCCTTCTCAGTGATGGCCCTGTCTCCTATCACTCTCCACTCCTGCTTTTACTTCACTCTGCTTCCTGGGTCATTTTAAAAAAAAAAAATTAAATAATCAGTCCACATCTCCCATCTCTTCAAGGACCTCCAGTGTTTGCCTGTCCTTTTCTGCATCTGCATCTCACAAGCCCGCAACCTTGGTGGCATCCTTGACTCCACTCTCTCGTTCACCCCACACATCCGATCCGCCACCAAAACCTGCCAGTCTCACCTCCACGACATCACCAAGATCCACCCTTTCCTCTCCATCCAAACCACTAACTTGTTAGTGCAATCACTCATCATATCCTGACCGGAATACTGCATCAGCTTCTTTTCTGATCTCCCAGCCTCCTGTCTCTCCCCGCTTCAGTCAATACTTCACTCTGCTGCCCGGATTACCTTTCTACAGAAATGCTTGGGGCGTGTCATTCTCCTCCTCAAAAATCTCTAGTGGTTGCCTATCAACCTTCCTACTTCGCCTCCCTTCTCTCCTTCTCCAGCCCAGCCCGCACACTCTGCTCCTCTGCCACCGCTAACCTCCTCACCGGGCCTCATTCTCGCCCGTCCCACCGTTGACCCCCGGCCCACGTCCTGCCTCTGGCCTGGAATGCCCTCCCTCCTCACATCCGCCAAACTAACTCACTTCCCCCCTTCAAAGCCCTACTGAAAGCTCACCTCCTCCAGGAAGCCTTCCCAGACCGAGCCCCCCTTTTCCTCTGCTCCTCCTCCCCTCCCCATCGCCCCTCCTCTCTCCCTCTGCTCTACCCCCCTCCCTGCCCCACAGGACTTGTGTATATATGTACATATTTATTATTCTATTTATTTGATTAATGATGTGCATAGATCTATAATTCTATTTATTTATTTTGATGCCATTGATGCCCGTCTACTTGTTTTGTTTTGTTGTCTGTCTCTCCCCTTCTAGACTGTGAGCCCGTCGTTGGGTAGGGATGTCTCTGTTGCCGAATTGTACTTTCCAGGCATTTAGTGCAGTGATCTGCACACGGTAAGCGCTCAATAAATATGATTGAATGAATGAATGAATCAAACAGAGACTCCTTACCATAAGCTTTATAGCATTCAGTCAGCTTTCCCCCTCCTACCTTCTCACAGTCTTTTAGACTGTGAGCCCACTCTTTTAGACTGTGAGCCCACTGTTGGTTAGGGACTGTCTCTGTATGTTGCCAACTTGTACTTCCCAAGTGCTCAGTACAGTGCTCTGCACACAGTAAGTGCTCAATAAATACAATTGATTGATTGATTCTCACTAATTTGCTACTTCGGTGCAGCTCCCACACTTTCTTCCTCTAGTGCCAGCTTGCCTGCTGTGCCAGTCTTGTCTATCTCCCCTCCAACCCCTCACCTACATCCTCCATCTGACCTTGAACTCCCAACCCCTTCATATTTGCCAGACCACCAGTCTCCCCCCACTTCAAAGCCTTAGTAATTACAATAATAATAATGACATTTATTAAGCGCTTACTATGTGCAAAGCACTGTTCTAAGCACTGGGTGATCAGGTTCTCCCATGGGGGGCTCACAGTCTTCATCCCCATTTTACAGATGAGGGAACTGAGGCACGGAGAAGTGAAGTGACTTGCCCAAAGTCACTCAGCTGACAATTGGCGGAGCCGAGATTTGAACCCATGGCCACTGGCTCCAAAGCTCGGGCTTTTTCCACTGAGCCACGCTGCTTCTAGTAAAACCACATCTCTTCCAAGATGTCTCCCTGGATTTAACCCTCATTTCCCCTACTCTCTCTATCTTCTGCTTCACCCTTGTATTTTGACTGTACCCTTAGAGCGCTTGATATTCACCCCCCCTCAGCCCAATGGCAAATCCTCTGCAAATCCACAATTTTAGTGTCTGTCTTCCCTTTTCAACTGTGAGCTCCTTGTGGACAGGGATCATGTCTCCTAACTCTGCTGTACTGGACTTTCTCAGCTGCTTTATACCGTGCTGTGCACACAGTAAATACTACTGCTAATTCTAGGATCTGAAAAGACCCCTTGGGATTTGCCAGTAAAGTGTCCTGTCCTATTTTGGAGAGATGGGGACACTGGGGTTTTACCCCTCGCCCGCTCAGTAGAGGCTGCGCTTAGGACTTTACTCTGAGACTTGCTGCTCCTGTCAGCAGGCGCCTAGGTGGGGGCCACTCTCCTCTCTCCAGATGCCTTTGTTCATGTGTGTTTTGTTATTCACCAATAATTACCTTAAATGCTACATCTGTTGTCATGGCAATGTATTACCCTCCTGTAAAAGCCCTGTTTTGTCAGCCCCCTCCCTACCATGCTGCTGCCTCGACTTCCCTTCCCCCTCGCTTTCTTGTTTCATTCTTCTTCTCCCCACCACCACCTTCTCCCTCCTCCCCACCATCTCTTTGCCTCCTAGCCTAGCTTTCTGGATTCTTCTACCTCCCTTCCAGTCCTCTACTCTTCTACACTCTCTCTCTCTCTCTTTTTTGCTATCTCAGTCTCTTTCTGTGTCTTGGTCTGTCTCTCCCCAACAAACGTGCATATTTATCTGACAGAGACAGAAAGATTGGAAACCTGGGTTTTTCCTCTGTGTCTGTGTCTGCATCCTCCCCTTCTGCCTTTCGGCCCTTCTGCAGCTGTTACCCGAGAAAGCGAGGCCCAGCTCTGCAGACGGGCAGGCAACAGAAATCCATTCATTCATTAATTCAATTGTATTTATCGAGCGCTTACTGTGTGCAGAGCACTGTACTAAGCACTTGGGAAGTACAAATCGGCAACGTATAGAGACGTTCCCTACCCACCAACGGGCTCACGATCTAGAAGTGGGGAGATGTAGGCCAGGAGCAGAAATAGCAGGAAGGGAAGGAGCAGGAAGGGGGCCCGATTCTTTGGATCCTCACTATAGACTGTAAGTTCCTTGTGGACTGGGATCCCGTCTAGGATCCCTTCTACCAACTTTGTCGCTTTGTACTTCCACAATCACCTGGAGTACAGTAAACATTCAATAAATAGCATTGACTGGCTGACTGGTTCCAGAGGGAGGCAAGCTTTGGGAACGAAGGCCGTGACCAACTCTGTTATACCGTGCTTACTACGTGCGCTCTCCGCTCCTTTAGCTTCAGCTTATTCACTGTGCCCCGATCTCATCTATAATAATAATAATTATGATGGTATTTGTTAAGTGCTTACTATGTGCAAAGCACTGTTCTAAGTGCTGGGGAGGTTACAAGGTGATCAGGTTGTCCCACAGGGGGGCTCACAGTTTTTATCCCCATTTTCCAGATGAGGTAACTGAGGCCCAGAGAAGTTAAGTGACTTGCCCAAAGTCACACAGCTGACAGTTGGCGGAGCCAGGATTTGCACCCATGACCTCTGACTCCAAAGCCCGGGCTCTTTCCACTGAGCCACACTGCTTCTCCTGCAAGAGGCCTTCCTTGATTAATCTTTCTTTTCCCCAGTTTACTCTTCCTTCTACGTCATCTATGCACTCGGATCTGTGACCAATGGACATTTGATATTTTCCCCGCCCCCAACCCCACAGCAGTTGTGTACATATCTTTCAATTATATATTATAAATGACATTTATTTGTATTGATGTCTGTCTCCCCCTCTAATAATAATAATAATGATGGCATTTATTAAACGCTTACTATGTGCAAAGCACTGTTCTAAGAGCTGGGGAGCTTACAAAGTGATCTGGTTGTCCCATAGGGGGCTCACAGTCTTAATCCCCATTATACAGATGAGGGAACTGAGGCCCAGAGAAGTGAAGTGACTTGCCCAAAGTCACACGGCTGGCAATTGGCGGTGCTGGGATTTGAACCCATGACCTCTGACTCTAAAGCCAGCACCCTTTCCACTGAGCCACGCTGGTTCTCTAGACTTTAAGCTTGTTATGGGCAGGGAATGTGTCTGCTAATTCTTGTGTTGTGTTGTACTCTCCCAAGCACTTAGTACAGTGCTCTGCGGTTAGTAAGCACTCAATAAGTGTCACTGGTCGCCCCTTCCCTCTTCCCCTCCTTAACGTGCATCTTCAACCGCTCACTCTCCAGCGGCTTCTTCCCTCCTGCCTTCAAACATGCCCAAGTCTCCCCCACCCTAAAAAAACCCTCCTTTGATCCCATCCCCTCCAGTTATCACCCCGTCTCCCTCCTACCCTTCCTTCCCAAACTCCTGAAGCGAGTCGTCTACACTCGCTGCCTCCAATTCCTCTCCTCCAACTCTCTCTTGGACCCCCTCCAATCTGGCTTCTGTCCCCTCCATGCCACTGTAACGACCCTCTCAAAGGTCACCAGTGACCTCCTTCTTGCCAAATCCAATGGTTACTACTCCATCCTAGTCCTCCTCGACTTCTCAGCTACCTTTGACCCTGTTGACTATCCCCTTTCCCTCAACATGTTATCCAACCTTGGCTGCACGGACTCCGTCCTCTCCTGGTTCTCCACTTATCTCTCTGGCCATTCATTCTGTCTCCTTCGTTGGATCCTCCTCCCCCTCCCATCCCCTAACTGTACTGGTTACTCAAAGGTCAGTTCTTGGTCCCCTTCTATTCTCCATTGAAGGATAGCGATGAGTCATGGATAGTGCCAAGGATACAAGCTTTGAGGCAGGAATGATGGTATTGCTGTCAACAGTGATGGGAAAGTCGGGAGGAGAATAGGGTTTGGGAGGAAAGATGAGGAGTGTGGACATAGTGAATTTGAGGTAACAGTGGGACATAAAGGTAGAGATTTCCTGAAGGCAGGAGGAAATGAGAGACTGCCAAGAAGGAGAGTGATCTGAGCTGGGGAGGTCGATTTAGAAATCATCCATGTAGAAATAGTAATATGGGAACAGATGAGCTCCCTCAGGGAGTGGGGATGTAAATGAAAGATAGAAGGGGAACCAGAACTGAGCTTTGAGGGACCACCCCAGATAGGGGACTGGAGGCAGTGGGGGCACCAGGAATGCAGATGGAGGAGCTGCCAGAGAGATAACAGGAGAAGAGGAGAGGACAGTGTCAGAGAAACCACAGTCTGATAGTGTTTCCAGGAGAAGAAGGTGATTCACAGAGTCTAAGGCAGCTGAGATGTCAGGACGATGAGGGTGAAATAAAGTCCACTGGATTTGACAAAAAGGAGGTCTTTGGTGACCTCGAAGAGGGTGGTTTCAGTGAAGTGGAGGGGATGGAAGCCAGATTGTAGGGGTTCGAGAAGGGAGTTGGAGAAGGGAGTGGACCAAGTGGGAGTAAACAACTCATTAGAGGAGTTTGAAGAGGAACAGGAGGAGGGAGACACGGCCACGACCGGAAGGCACCGTGAGGTCAAGGGAGGTTTTCTTTTTTACGATAGGGGAGATGCGGGTGTGTTTGAGAGCAGTGGAAAAGAAGCCAATGGAGAGTGAGTGGTCAAAGATGGAGGTTAGGGAGGGAGAAAAGGAGGGGGCGAATGTTTTAGTAGGTGCAGAGGGATGGGATCAGAGGTGCAGACAGAGGCGTGGGTGGATTTCAAAAAGAGGGAGGAGAAAGGAGAAAGTCTGGGGTCAGATCTCGGGTGCAGAGTGGTTCAGAGGCTCGGCTTTCTCTCCTTCGGGATGTCAGACCACAGGTCCAACATGAAGAGGGTTGATGTTATTTTATTGCAAGAGGAAAAGTTTCTGGAGAAGAGCTATCTGAAGGGGGGAGCCACCGGAGCCCTCCCACATGTCTTTTGATCTTCTTTCTCTTGCTCTCTCATTTCGGTTGGCTTTTCTACTTTCTCTTGCTCTCTCCGCTCCTCCCTACCAGCGCCGCACTTCTTCCTCAGTCCATCTCAGCCCCTCTGGCCCTTCTCCCCGGCTCTGGAGGGCCTCTGCATCTGTTGTACCCTCACCTCCAAAGATGGAAATAACCCTATGGAAAATGCCCATGATAACTAGAGATGGTTTCTCCAGAGAACCACAGGCCCGTGCCTTTTTTCTGCAGCCCGGGTTCTCCCAAAACCTAAGTTTTCCCATAGCCCAGGGTCTTCTGGAGGCTGAATTCTGTGTTTTCTCTGAGTTTGGGGCACCTCAAAGGCTGGGTCTCCAGCCCACAGCTCCCAACAAACTCCCCAGTTATCTTACTGCTGTCCGGGAAGTCAAAGGATTTCTTTTCTTCGCAGCCTCTGTAAATCTCCCTCCACCTGGCCCAGGCCCAGGCCCCAGCCCCAGTCTCCGCCTCCGGTCCCTGGCCAGCCCCCGCGCTGGCTCCCTGCGGTCCTGGGTGCAGAACGTTTCCTTGCGTAGAAGGAGTTTCCAGAACGTACTTGGACCTGAGGGATCAGCCTTCCTGTGCGTCAGAGGATGGGACCGGGAGGTCCTTGGGTCTGCAGAGACCAGGAGAGTGGGCAGGAACAGGGGTGGAGTTGGAATCGGCAGCCCCCACCCTGGTGCGGGGGAGGAAGGAAGAACCATTCCATAAAGCCATTGGGAATTAAGCATCTTGGTCCTGGAGGTAAGTCGACATCTTTTGGCACAGAGGGCCAGGCTGACCAGTGCCTGACCAGTGCTTCCCACTACCTAACCAGTGTCTCCCAGTGATCAGTAGTCCCCAGTGCCTGACCAATGTCTCTCAGCATATGACCAGTGCCCACCAGTACATAACCAGTGCTTCCCAGTGCCTGACCAACGTCTCCAGTTCCTGATCATTACATCCCAAGACCTAACTACTGCCTCCCACCTGGTATATGACCAGTCATCCCAGTGCCTGACCAGTGCCTCCAGTTATCTGACCAGCACTTCCCAGTGCCTGACCAGTACCTCCCAGTGCTTGACCAGCACTTTCCAGTGCCTGATCAGAATGGGCATCTTGAAGCATGGGGGGAGGGGGAGGTGGCAAAGGTGGCCCTTGGCCCCGGGAGGCTGGGAGACCAAATGGCTGGATGGGGTTGACCACAGCTCAGTGGGCTAGTCAGCAGGCTATTTCCCCACTTGGTGCCTCAGTTTCTCCATCAAGGATTCCCCAGTGAAGAGGGGAGAGAGGAAAGAGAGTCTCCAAAGGCCGGAGGAAGGGACTCATGGAAAATTAGAACAGGCTGTCCTGGAGTGAGAGCTGTCAGGATGATGAAGATGGAAGTTTATTTTTAACAGCTGGGACCCATCGGGGTGGGGGCCTCTTCCGGGACAGAGACGTTGCCGAGGCCCCTTGGTGGCCCCCGCCTCTCGCTTGTGTTGGGGTGACCCCAGCTTCAGGGGGCCTTCCTGGCAGCAAGCTGGAAACCCGGATCCAGAGCCCTGGCCGTGGCCTGCTGGCTCGGCTCCGGTCCCGTCCCAGGGGAGTTGGTCTGGAATGGGGAGACCCGTAGGCTGTGGATTGGATCCAAGGGTCATTTCCCCTCCACAGTCCTCAGGCTGCGCCCCTCTGACTGTTGGGGCTGGCCGGCTGGGTCAGAAGAACTGTAGTATTTGTTAATAATAATAATAATGATAGCATTTATTAAGCGCTTACTATGTGCAAAGCACTGTTCTAAGCGCTGGGGAGGTTACAAGGTGATCAGGTTGTTCCCCGGGGGGCTCCCAGTCTTAATCCCCATTTTACAGATGAGGTAACTGAGGCACAGAGAAGTTAAGTGACTTGCCCAAAGTCACACAGCTAAGTGGCGGAGGCAGGATTTGAACCCATGACCTCTGACTCCAAAGCCCGGGCTCTTTTCCACTGAGCCACGACTATGCATCAAGCACCGTACTAAGCACTGGGGTGGACATGATCATCAGGTTGACGCAGTCCCTGTCTCACACGGGGCTCAGTCTAAGGAGGCAGGACAACAGGTATCAAATCCCCGTTTTCCAGATGAGGTAACCGAAGAACAGAGAAGGTAGGTGACTGGCCCCCAGCAGGCGAGTCGTGGAGCGGGATTAGAACCCAGGTCTTTTGACTCCCAGGCCTGCCCGATTTCCACTAGACCTGAGTCTGTGCACGCTGATGGTGGCCGTGGAGACTGAGGGCGGTCCCTGGTCCCTTAGAGAAGCAGCCTGGCGTAGTGGATAGAGCACAGGCCTGGGTTCTAATCCCGGCTCCACCACTTGCCTGTTGTGTGGCCTTGGGCGAGTCACTGCACGTCTCTGGGCCTCAGGTACCTTCTCTGGAAAACGGGGAGTGGGACAGTGGGCCCCACGTGGGACGGGGACTGCGTCCAACCTGATTTGCTTGTATCCACCCCAGCGGTGGATAGAAAGTAAGAGCTTAACAAA
Organism: Tachyglossus aculeatus; assembly: GCF_015852505.1. Taxonomy (NCBI): domain Eukaryota; kingdom Metazoa; phylum Chordata; class Mammalia; order Monotremata; family Tachyglossidae; genus Tachyglossus; species Tachyglossus aculeatus. The sequence goes on from NC_052082.1 coordinate 35,830,798, forward strand.
TACCCCAGCTATTATTATTACGCACAGTGAAGGCTGTTGTGGGGACCAGAGGTTGTGAACACTGATGGTGGCTGTGGGGACGAAAGGCCACGGGTCCTGATGGCACATTTATGGCCCGGTGGGCGTCCGGGGACTGTGGGCATTGACAGCGGCTATAGAGACCGGGGCGAAGTCAGAAAGTTCTGGGTGGACCGCTTGTTGCTCACAGACCCCATGGGAAGGAGGGGTGTTCCGTAGGATTCATTCATTCATTCAATCGTATTTATTGAGTGCTTACTGTGTGCAGAGCACTGTACTAAGCGCTTGGGAAGTACAAGCTGGAAACATATAGAGACGGTCCCTACCCAACAGCAGGCTCACAGTCTAGAAGGGGGAGACAGACAACAAAACAAAACATGTGGACAGGTGTCATCAGAATAAATAGAAATAAAGCTAGATGCACATCATTAAGAAAATAAATAGAATAATAAATATGTACAAGTAAAATAGAGTAATAAGTAAAATAGAGTAATAAGTTAAATAGAGTAATAAGTAAAATAAATAGAGTAATAGGGATCAATAGGGATCAACATCTATCCCTCACCCTCCCTCCTTCCCTCATCCTTTCTCTTCCCCTCCTCTCCCCTTCCCCTCCTTGCTCCTTCTCTCTCTCTCCCTTTCCCTTCTTCTCTTTTCCCACTTCTTTCCCCTTTCCTTCCCCTCCCCTTCCCCTTTCCTTCTTTTCTCCCCCTCCCTCCTCTTCTCCATCCCTTTTCCTTCATCTTTCCCATCTGCACAGGTAGCAAAGCTGTCACTATGAAAAAGCTGCGTGACACCATTACAGTGCACCTTGTGCGGCTTGATAATAATAATAATAATAATAATAATAATAACGATGGCATTTATTAAGTGCTTACTAGGTGCAAATCACCGTTCTAAGCGCTGGGGAGGTTACAAGGTGATCAGGTTGTCCCACGGGGGGCTCCCAGTCTTCATCCCCATTTTACAGATGAGGGAGCTGAGGCACAGAGAAGTGAAGTGACTTGCCCAAAGTCACACAGCTGACAATTGGTGGAGCCGGGATTTGAACCCATGACCTCTGACTCCCAAGCCCGGGCTCTTTCCACTGAGCCACGCTGCTTCTGACACGTATCATATGGGGGTGGTAAATTGTCGGGCTTTTAGCGTACCAAGTATCCACAGCTTTCATTTCGGTCGGCTTTTCTGCTAGAAACAACTGTCCACCCCCTCTCTGATATTTCCATATTCGTCCTTAGCCGTGAGCATCTCACCTTCTGGTTCCTTCATTAACGATTCCTGGGAGAACTGACTCATGGAAAATCACCAATCAATCAATCAGTCAATCAATGATATTAAGTGCGTAACGGGTGTACCGTACTGAGCACTTGGGAGAGTACAATATAACAATATGACAGAGCTGTTAGATACATTCCCTGCCCACGGCGAGCTTACAGTCTAAAGGGGGAGAGAGACAGTATTATAAATAAATATATTACAGGTATGCACGTAAGTGCTGAGAGCTGAGTGTCGGGTGATTATCAAGCATTTAAAGGGTCCGAGTCCAGATCCAGGTATAGAAAATCAACCTTTAAATTTTGTGCGGGGGCCGAGGGGCCTGATAAAAATCAATGTGTCTTCTGGAAGCCAGACAGACAGGCGGTGTTCCTTCCCACCTTCAGAGCCTCCTAAACCTCCAGGTCTTCCGGAAACTCTCCTAGATTAATCCTCATCTCTCTGGTCAGATCTTCCTATTAGCCAAGCTTAGCTCACGCACGCTTCTCGGTTTATTCCATTTATCTTCGTTTTCTGCTTATGTTTATCATTACCCGCTAGAACTACGTTTTTCCTCCAGCTAGCTCTCCAAAAAAACCCTCCAGGGGCTGCCCATCCACCTCGGCATCAAACAAAAACTCCTCACCGTTGGCTTTAAAGCACTCAATCACCTTGCCCCCTCTTACGTCTCCTCACTACTCTCCTTTTACAACCCAGCCCACACACTTTGCTCCTCCAGCGTGAACCTTCTCACCGTACCTCAATCTCATCTATCTCGCGGCCAACCCTTCGCCCACATCCTGCCTCGGGCCTGGAATGCCCTCCCTCCTCAAATTTGACAGACCGTGACTCTCCCCCCTTCCAAAGCCGTATTGAAGGCCCATCTTTTCCAAGAGGCCTTCCCAGGCTAAACCCCAACTTTCCTCTTCTCCCACTCCCTTCTGCGCCACCCTGCCTTGCTCCCGTTGTTCATCACCTCTCCCAGCCCCACAGCACTTACGTACACATCTGTAATTTATTTATTTATATTACTGTCCGTCTCTCCCCTCTCTAGACTCTAAGCTCATTATGGGCAGGGAATGTGACTGCGTCTGTTTATTGTTGTATTGTACTCTCCCAAGCACATACACAATATTTAGAAACACTTAATAAAGAAGACTGTTTGACTGATTGATTGATTTGCCCTTTCTGTGTCCAGTGGGCAGCTGGCAGGCTGGCAGAAGCCGGCCCCACTGGACTCCCGGGTTCGGACTCAATCTCAGCCTTGCCAGTTTCCTGAGACCCCCCGGCTGGCCTCGAGACCCTGGCCAGCCCCGAAACCCCAGATGGGCTCTGAGACCCCCAGCCAGCTCCCTTGCAGTAGCACTAAGGAAGCCCCTGGGAGTTGTTTTCCCACAAGGCACACTTAACCACCGCGCTAATGGTACTGAGTGATGGCCCCGATGTCTGCGGGGGATGAAATGCAGTTATCCTGTCCGGTTCCCTCTTCTTCCCGGTCGGCGCCCAGGCTCTGGAAAAATCCAATTAAGGCCCCTTCCCCGCCCCCTTCTCCTTGCTCTTGGGCTGGGCGACTGAGGTAGAGGGCCGGTTCTCAGTTTCTGCGCCCACCTCATCCCCCACCCCCCGTTCCAACCTCTAAGATGAGACCCTGCCCTTAAGTGGGGAGGCTGTGGGGGCTTGTAAAGACTGAGGAAGAGGCCCCCTGACTGAAGGCTCAGGGGCTGTCTGGGACTAGCCTTCCCCTCACACACATATACCCCACAACATAAACACACACACATCATACAAACCACACATACACACACAAATATGCGCACATATATGCTGGCATACACACACACACACACACACTTGGGGCAGACAAATCCTCTGCCACTCAACCTATTGTCCTCCCCCTGGATCTACCGCACTTCTGCCCTCACCTGACCCCATGGTGGTCTCCGGCGGAGGGGTCACTGGAGCCTGGGCCCATCTGGTCCTGGGAGGGCTCCCTGAGTTCGCTTCAGGCTGGGTTTTTCAGGCTGCTCCCATGCCTGGCCCAACACTGGCCAGAACCCCGGGGATTCATTCATTCAATCATATTTATTGAGTGCTTACTGTGTGCAGAGCACTGTATTAAGTGCTTGAGAACTGTACTAAGCGCTTGTAGTAGTGCTTGTAAGGGGATGATGGTATGAAAAGGGGTAGGGCAGTCTGACAATTCCTACTGATGATTTGCTACTGGAACAATGATCCATATATCAGTATATACTAGAGAAGCAGCGTGGCTCAGTGGAAAGAGCTCGGGCTTGGGAGCCAGAGGTCACGGGTTCTAATCCCGGCTCCGCCACTTGTCAGCTGTGTGACTTTGGGCAAGTTGCTTTGCTTCTCTGTGCCTCAGTGACCTCATCTGTAAAATTGGGATGAAGACTGTGAGCCCCACGTGGGACAGCCTGATCACCTTGTATCCCCCCAGCACTTAGAACAGTGCATCGCAAATAGTAAGCGCTTAACAAATACCATTACTATTATTAGTAGTAGTAGTAGACATAGTGGAACTTTATTCCACTGATCTGGGCATGCTCAATAGGTAACACCAAAGAGGGAACAAGCAGAACCACATAGAAACAGATAGAAAGATTAGTAGATAGAAAGAGACAGACACACAGAGAGACAGAGAGACAGGGAGACAGACTCAGTCCTGTCGAACAATAGAGAGATCAATCAGTCAATCAGTCAGTGGTATTTATTGAACACTTACTGTGTGCCGAGCACTATACTAAGCGTTTGGGTGAATAAAATACAACGGAGATGGTACATGTTCCTTGCCCACAGAGAGAACACAGGAAAGGCCTTTCCTGATTAAGCCTTTTTATCCCCTGCTCATTCTCCCTTCTGTGTCGATTTGGACATTTGATATTCGCCCCACCCCCAACCCCACAACCTTTATGTACATATCTTTAAATTATATATTATAAATTACTTGTTTATTCATATTAAGGGTGGGATTTTTAAAGGATCGACTTTGTTCCAGGCACTGGGGTGGATACAAGCAAATCGGGGTGGACGCAGTCTTTGACCGACAAGGGGCCCTCAGTCTTAATCCCCATTTTACAGCTGAGGTAACTGAGACAAAGAGAAGTGAAGTGACTTACCCATGGTCACACACTTGGAAAGTGGAGGAGCTGGGATTAGAATCCAGATCCTTCTGACTCCCCAGGCCCACGCTCTATCCATTAGGCCATGATGGGGAAGGATGGGGTGGCAGGGGAAAGGAAGGCTGAGGAAGTGAAATGAGGTGGGAAGGAACCAAAATTTGCCAGTCTCACCTTTATAGCATCGCCAAGATCCGCCCTTTCCTCTTCATCCGATCCGCTACCGTGTTGATACAATCTCTCATCCTATCCCGACTGCATTACTGCATCGGCATCCTTTCTGATCTCCCAACCTCCTGTCTCTCCCTGCTCCAGTCTATACTTCACTCCGCTGCCCGGGTTATCTTTCTACAGAAACGTTCCGGGCATGTCATCCCTCCTCATCAAAAATTTCTAGTGGTTGCCTATCAATATTCGCGTGAAGCCAAAACTCCTCATTATTGGCTTCTAAGATCTCCATCAGCTCACCCCCTCCTACCTCACCTCCCTTCTCTCCTTCTCCAGCCCAGCCCGCACACTCTGCTCCTCTGCCGCTAAGTACAGTGCTCTGCCTACAGTAAGCAAGCAATAAATATGAAGGAATGAATGAATGAATTCAATTCAGCTTCTTCCCAGTCCAAGGCCTCTCCTTTAAATGAGATTGACTGTATGACATTTATTAAGGCCTGGAAGGAAGAAAGTCTCACTGTTCTCCGGCTTTGTAGTATATCTCGTGTGATGGGACCAGAATCCGAGATCTGGGGGTGGTGCAGGGGGGGAGGAAGAAGTCTTGGGGTGGCGGGGTGGAGGTGGTTAGGAGGGGAGTTGCGTAGACAGGGGAGGCCCCTAGAAGTAGGACTGATTTCCCCTTGTTTGAAAGAGATGGGCGCAGAGGCAGGAAACCACGGCCCTGTAACGGAGAGGGCTGGTAACCAACCAGTCAATCAATCGCTAGGAGTTAATGAGCAGCTACTGTGTGCATAGAACTGCACTGTGTGGCTGGCAGAGTAAGTGGAACTCAACTGTCATGATCCCTGCCTTCAAGGGGATCCGGAGGGGGAGAGAGATGCTATAAGGAAGACAGCTTAAGTAACGGAATATATAATAATCGTACCTAAGTGCTATGGGAACTTGCGAGTACTCAAGTGCGTAGGAGGCATGGAAATGCTGAAGTGTAATTGTGGAGATACGCTCAGAGGAATGGAGAATTAATCGGGGGAGGCCTCGTGGAAGAAATGTGATTGCAGGTGGGCTTTGAAGATGGAGAGAACCGGGGCCTGGAGAGATTTAAAGGGGGAAGGAGTTTCAGGCTCAGGGGAGTTTATGAGCAAGAGGTAGGGTGAATAGAGGATGAAGAACAATGAATAGATTGGCTTGAGTGGACCAAAGAGTGAAAGCCGAGGTGAAGTGGATACAAGAGTGGATAGAGAATGTAGATGGAGAGACTTCAAGCCAATGGTCAGGAGTTTCCACTTGATTCAGAGAAGGATCCAAAAAACTGGAGGTTTTTGGGAAGTGGGGGGATAATGATAGTGAAGGTATTTCTTAAGGACTTCCAAGATGGAGGGGGGGAAAGCAGACTGGTCTGGTCTCCCTGCCCCATTCCCCACCCAGGTTCTGGTCCAGGACCACCCTGAAGCTCCCAGGAGTCAAGTGAACTCCCAGTGAGCACCCAGTAAGCGCTCAATAAATACAATTGAATGAATTATCTTTCAAAGCCGGCATCGCCTCCTGTCCGGATTTATTTTCGGACATGGGGCTGGGTGGCTAACCACTCATCGACTCCAGATCAGCCGTCCTGTGCACAGTGCTTGGCACATATTAAGCGCTTAATAAATACCATTATTATTATTATCACCGCCCCAGCCCCCTGTACCTTCTGTCTCCCCCAGGCTCTTCAAACCCTCAGCCCTCACGACCCTGCCGCCAACGCCAACCCCTCTGGTCTCCTCCCAGCCCCTTTGGTTCCCCTTCCCCCCCGGCCTTACTTTCCTCTGGGCCCATTGGGCAGCAGGTCTGGCCACAACTGTGAGTTAATCCCCACACATTTACCAAATGCTCAACCGTGTCAGAGATTTCATTTCACTTGTCTTCTCTCAGCAGAGGGAAGAACGAGGGTCTAGGAAGTAAAGAGCCCAGGGGCCTACCTCCAGCCCCCGCCCTCTGGACAACTGTTCCGCCTGTTCCAGGCCCACCGCCGGGAGGGAACAGGCTCCTGCCACCCACTTGCTCCTCCGAAGCCGTAATTGGTATTTTCCCCACCTCTATCCTTCCTCTGTTTGCCCACCAGGACCAGGAGCCGGAGCAAAACCCCCAGCGTTAATGGCAGCGCGTGGAACGCTGCCGCCCCAATGAATGTGCCTTGCCGTTCCCTCGCTTGGGGGATTAAACTGTTTTATTTCCTAAATGAAGAGAACAATGTCCCGCTCACAACAATAATTACGTGGCAATGAAGGGAATCCCAATGGGGTCGGTATCGGAGAGCTCAATCACGGCACAGTGGAGGTCGACGGATTCCGACGAGGAGGGTAATCACGTAATAGCCGGTTGTGTGGATGCAGCTGATGGGTGGCTTGGATCTGAGGAATGGCAGGTGTGATTCTTGGGGCACAGACCCTGCTTCCTCACTTTCCTGGTGCCCCGGGAAGGGCTCGGCCTCTCCGCAGGCTTCAGTGCCTCCCTCTCAGGCTCTGGGGGGTGGAGGGATCGTGCTGACTGTGGTGGCCCTGCCAGAATAATAATAATAATAATAATGGCATTTATTAAGTGCTTATTATGTGCAAAGCACTGTTCTAAGTGCTGGGGAGGTTACAAGGTGATCAGGTTGTCCCACGAGGGGCTCACAGTCTTCATCCCCATTTTACAGATGAGGTCACTGAGGCACAGAGAAGTTAAGTGGCTTGCCCAAAGTCACATAGCTGACAATTGGCAGAGCCGGAATTTGAACCCATGACCTCTGAGTCCAAAGCCCAGGCTCTTTCCACTGAGCCAAGCTGCTTCTCTAAACAGAGCAGAAGTGGAGCAGGGCCTAGGGACTGTTCCTAGCCCCTAGGGAAGGACACAGTTCCTCTTCCTCATAATTAGATAATTTTGGTATTTGTTAAGTGCCGTGTGCTAAGCGCTGTCCAAAGCACTGGGGTAGATATCATCAGGTGGGACCCAATCATTTCATTCATTCATTCAATCATATTTATTGAGTGCTTACTGTGTGCAGAGCACTGTACTAAGCGCTTGGGAAGTCCAAGCTGGCAACATATAGAGACAGTCCCTACCCAACAGTGGGCTCACAGTCTAGAAGGGGGAGACAGAGAACAAAACAAAACATATTAACAAAATAAAATAAGTAGAATAAATATGTACAAGTAAAATAAATAAATAAATGGAGTAATAAATATGTACAAACATATATACATATATACAGGTGCTGTGGGGAAGGGAAGGAGGTAAGGCCGGGGGGATGGAGGTGGGGGGAGGGGGAGAGGAATGAGGGGGCTCAGTGTGGGAAGGCCTCCTGGAGGAGGTGAGCTCTCAGTAGGGCCTTGAAGGGAGGAAGAGAGCTATCTTGGTGGATGTGCGGAGGGAGGGCATTCCGGGCCAGGGGGAGGACGTGGGCCGGGGGTCGACGGCGGGACCGGCGAGAGCGAGGGACAGTGAGGAGATTAGCGGCAGAGGAGTGGAGGGTGCGGGCTGGGCTGGAGAAGGAGAGAAGGGAGGTGAGGTAGGAAGGGGCGAGGTGATGGACAGCCTTGGAGCCGAGGGTGAGGAGTTTCTGCCTGATGCGTAGGTTGATTGGTAGCCACTGGAGATTTTTTAGGAGGGCAGTAACATGCCCGGAGCGTTTCTGGACAAAGACAATCCGGGCAGCGGCTTGAAGTATGGATTGAAGTGGGGAGAGACAGGAGGATGGGAGATCGGAGAGGAGGCCGATACAGTAATCCAGATGGGATAGGATGAGAGCTTGAACGAGCAGGGTAGCGGTTTGGGTGGAGAGGAAAGGGCGGATCTTGGCGATGTTGCGGAGCTGAGACCGGCAGGTTTTGATACGGCTTGGATGTGAGGGGTGAACGAGAGAGCAGAGTCGAGGATGACACCAAGGTTGCGGGCCTGTGAGACGGGAAGGATGGTAGTGCCATCAACAGAGATGGGAAAGTCAGGGAGAGGGCAGGGTTTGGGAGGGAAGACAAAGAGTTCAGTCTTGGACATGTTGAGTTTTAGGTGGCAGGCAGACATCCAGATGGAGATGTCCTGAAGGCAGGAGGAGACGCGAGCCTGGAGGGAGGGAGAGAGAGCAGGGGCAGAGATGTAGATTGGGTGTCATCAGCGTAGAGATGATAGTTGAAGCCATGGAGTGGAGCCATGGAGTTAAGTACTTAACAAATACCATTATTATTATTATACAAGCAAATTGAGCTGGACACAGTCCCTGTCCCATGTGACGCTCACAGTCTCTATCCCCATTTTACAGATGAGGTGACTGAGCCACAGAGATGTGACTCGCCCAACGTCACAGAGCAGACACATGGTGGAGTCGGAATCAGAACCCATGACCTTCCAACTCCCAGGCCCGTGCTCTTTCCATTAGGCCATGCTGTTTCAGCGTTTACAGAGCAGCCTGTACAGAGCAAAATGTTCAGTGTACCTAATGTTTCAGTGCACTGTACTGAGCGCCTCTTAGGTTTCAAGCCCTCACCTGGAAGTCCCCTGTGACAAGGCACCTACTGTGTGCAGAGATCTTGTTGGGTGCAAAATAGAGAAGCAGCGTGGCTCAGTGGAAAGAGCCCAGGCTTTGGAGTCAGAGGTCATGGGTTCGAATCTCGGCTCCGCCACTTGACATCTGTGTGACTTTGGGCAAGTCACTTCACTTCTCTGGGCCTCAGTTCCCTCATCTGTAAAAATGGAGATAAAGACTGTGAGCCCCCCATGGGACAACCTGATCACCTTGTAACCTCCCCAGCACTTAGAAAAGTGCTGTGCACATAGTAAGTGCTTAATAAATGCTATTATTATTATTATTATTATTATTATTATCTACTGTATACAGTAAATTCTACTAGGTGAGAAGCAGCTAAGACCTAATGGAAAGAGCATGGTCCAAGGAGTCCAAGGACCTGGATTCTAATCCTGCTCAACCAATTGCTTGACTTGCATTGGGCAAGTCATTTAACTTCTCTGTGCCTCAGTTTCCTCATCTGTAAAATAGGGATTAAATCCTACTCCCTCCTACGTAGACCGTGAGCCCCGTGTGGGACAGGGACTGTGTCCAATGTGATTTAGCTACTCTGGTGCTTAATACAGTGCTTGACACATAATAGGTGCTTAACAAACATATTAATGATAATAATAATAATAATAATAATAATAATAATTAAGAAGAAGAAGAAGAAGAAGAAGAAGAAAAACACTGGTGAGAGTTATCTAGTGTTTGGTTGGGATCCGAACCCAGGCCCCTAAACTCCCAGGCCTGCCATACATCTCCTTTCCATCCATGAAGAAGCAGTGTGGCTCAGTGGAAAGAACCAGGGCTTTGGAGTCAGAGGTCATGGGTTCAAATCCCGGCTCCGCCAATTGTCAGCTGTGTGATTTTGGGCAGATAACTTGACTTCTCTGGGCCTCAGTGACCTCATCTGTCAAATGGGGATGAAGACTGCGAGCTCCCCATGGGACAACCTGATCACCTTGTAACCTCCCCAGTGCTTGGAACAGTGCTTTGCACATAGTAAGTGCTTAATAAATGCCATCATTATTATTATTATATTCTTCCCACTAGGCCATGCAGCAGCCTCCTTCCATTCCAGCCTGAGCAGCATGGCTCAATGGAAAGAGCCTGGCCTTTGGAGTCAGAGGTGACGGGTTCAAATCCCGGCACCGCCAACTGTCAGCTGTGTGACTTTGGGCAAGTCACTTCACTTCTCTGTGCCTCAGTGACCTCATCTGTAAAAAGGGGATTAAGACTGTGAGCCCCACGTGGGACAACCTGATCACCTTGTATCCCCCCAGTGCTTTGCACATAGTAAGTGCCTAACAAATACCATTATTATTATTGTTATTATTATTATTATTATTATTACTGCTGCCTGGAGGTGGTGTCCCTCAGGATGGGACCTGGGAATGTGGGTCTTGGCACCCACTCTCTGCCCTGGCCTTTCTCACCGTGGCTGGCCAGGGTCTTGGGGAGTGAGCAAATCTGGGGCAAAGGGGAACCTACCCCAAACTGAGCCCCCTTTTTTCCTCTCCTCCTCCCCATCCCCCCTGCCCTACCTCCTTCCCCTCCCCACAGCACCTGTATTTATGTTTGTACAGATTTATTACTCTATTTATTTTACTTGTACAAATTTACTATTCTATTTATTTTGTTAATGACGTGCATTTAGCTTTAATTCTATTTGTTCTGACAACTTGACACCTGTCCACATGTTTTGTTTTGTCATCCCCTTCTAGACTGTGAGCCCGTTGTCGGGCAGGGACTGTCTTTATCTGTTGCTTCAGGGCTCCCACAAAAGGGGGGACAGGGAGTGGACAGGGAGTGGGAGGGAAGACTGAACTCCTTGTCTTCCCTCCCAAACCTTGCCCTCTCCCTGACTTTCCCATCTCTGTTGACGGCACTACCATCCTTCCCGTCTCACAAGCCCGCAACCTTGGTGTCATCCTCGACTCCGCTCTCTCATTCACTCCTCACATCCAAGCCGTGACCAAAACCTGCCGGTCTCAGCTCCACAACATTGCTAAGATCCGCCCTTTCCTCTCCATCTCAACCGCTACCCTGCTCATTCAAGCTCTCATCCTATCCCGTCTGGACTACTGCATCAGCCTTCTCTCTGATCTCCCATCCTCGTGTCTCTTTCCACTGCAATCCATACTTCATGCTGCTGCCCAGATTATCTTTGTCCAGAAACGCTCTGGGCACATCACTCCCCTCCTCAAAAGTCTCCAGTGGCTACCAATCAATCTGCACATCAGGCAGAAACTCCTCACCCTGGGCTTCAAGGCTGTCCATCACCCCACGCCTTCCTACCTCACCTCCCTTCTCTCCTTCTACTGCCCAGCCTGCACCCTCCGCTCCTCCACTGCTAATCTCCTCACTGTACCTCGTTCTCGCCTGTCCCGCCGTCGACCCCCGGCCCACGTCCTCCCCCGGGCCTGGAATGCCCTCCCTCTGCCCATCCGCCAAGCAAGCTCTCTTCCTCCCTTCAAGGCCCTGCTGAGAGCTCACCTCCTCCAGGAGGCCTTCCCAGACTGAGCCCCTTCCTTCCTCTCCCCCTCGTCCCCCCTCCATCCCCCCATCTTACCTCCTTCCCTTTCCCACAGCACCTGTATATATGTATATATGTTTGTACATATTTATTACTCTATTTATTTTATTTGTACATATCTATTCTATTTATTTTATTTTGTTAGTATGTTTGGTTTTGTTCTCTGTCTCCCCCTTTTAGACTGTGAGCCCACTGTTGGGTAGGGACTGTCTCTATATGTTGCCAATTTGTACTTCCCAAGCGCTTAGTACAGTGCTCTGCACATAGTAAGCACTCAATAAATATGATTGATGATGATGATGATGATGGCCCTGACAGGATTAACAGGGTACACAACAGCCACAGCTTGAGGAGAAATAGAGGAAAAGAGAGAAGGAAGGAGGAAAATCAGCCGGCACCTGAGCATCCAACGGTGGAGAGCCCAGGTATCAGGGAGGGGGTTGAACTTTCAATTAAGAGACTCCAAACTGAACGTTTTAATTAACGGATTGGCAGGCTGCTGTTTTCTAAATCAGTGATTGCAGATCTCAGAGCTGGTGCATCGATCCAGTCATTCATTCAATCGTATTTATTGAGTACTTACTGTGTGCAGAGCACTGTACAAAGTGTTTGGGAAGTACATGTTGGCAACGTATTCATTCATTCAATCATATTTACTGAGCGCTTACTGTGTGCAGAGCACTGTACTAAGCGCTTGGGAAGTACATGTTGGCAACATATTCATTCATTCAATCATATTTATTGAGCGCTTACTGTATGCAGAGCACTGTACTAAGCATTTGGGAAGTACAAGTTTGCAACATATAGAGACGGTCCCTACCCAACAGTGGGCTCACAGTCTAGAAGGGGGAGAGAGACAACAAAACAAAACATGTGGACAGGTGTCAAGTCGTCAGAACAAAGCTAAATGCACAACCTTAAGAAAATAGAGAAAATTACATGAAAATTATTCAGGGCTGATGGGGATGGACTGGGTGGTGGATGGAGCAAGAAGCAGTCTCTGGTGACTCCTACCCCTCAGAGGGCTGGAGGCCTACTCATTCATTCAATCGTATTTATTGAGCGCTTACCATGTGCAGAGCACTGTACTAAGTGTTTGACTACTTCGGCAAGTTCCCAAAGCAGAGAGACAGGCAAAACTACCGAGGGAATTTGAATGCTACGGTCCTCCGGGCAGTCGGCCCTGGTTTCAGAGCCAGCATTGGCTCCGTGGCAGGCGAAATGAGGGCTGAAGGGGCATTGAGAGAGGGAGCAATGAAGCCTAATGCCCAGAGAAATTGTGCTTCTTGTTGTTGTTCCTGCTACTGCTGCTGCAGGGGTGGAGAGGGGAGAAGGGAGGGGTTTGGGGAGAATGAAGGCCTAAGGACTGCAGCACAGGAGTGTCGATTTGGGGGTGAGGGGAGGAGGCGGGAACCCTGGTGAGCTCAAGTGGGGAAAGGCAGTCCAAAAATCGGTGAGAACAGAGAATTTCCTCCCACTTCCAGGGCGGGGATTTTTTCCGTATGTTCCCAAGGGCCCCATTCAGTGTTCCAGGCACGCATAGCGGAGAGTCCCGTTACCCGGCGCTCTGCACAGAGCTAGTGCCCAACGTGGTGTTTTGCATACAGAATCTGCTCACTCGATACCACTGACTGGTTGATTGAAATGACGAACAATTAAAGAAAATTACAGGATTAAACGATCCAAAAAGGCAACATTAAATCCCTGGAGGTTGGTCTTTAGACTCCTCTACACCCCAGAGAACGGTATCTGTCTCCGTGATGAAGGGTCGCAAGTTTCCCTCCTCCCTTTACAGGCTGGTGGAGAGGCAGGCCTGTCTCCCGGGGTGTCCGGCAGCTGAGGGGAGGCCATCCCCTCAGAAGAAGCAGCGTTGCTCAGTGGAAAGAGCCCGGGCTTTGGAGTCAGAGGTCATGGGTTCAAATCCTGGCTCCGCCAATTGTCAGCTGTGTGACTTTGGGCAAGTCACTTCACTTCTCTGGGCCTCAGTTCCCTCACCGGGAAAATGGGGATGAAGACTGGGAGCCCCCCGTGGGACAACCTGATCACCTTGTAACCTCCCCAGCGCTTAGAACAGTGCTTTGCACATAGTAAGCGCTTACTAAATGCCATTTTTATTATTATTATCCCAGTCCGTGGGGGGCTCAACTGGAAACTGGGCCCCTGGGCTCTCACCCCAAGAGAAAGGGGGTGCAGTTAGAAGCCCCTCAGGCCCTACTTCCAACCCCTGTTTGGAGGCGAAAGAGACTTGGGGTAGGATGGGGAAACTAAGGCCCAGTTGGTTTGTCCTGAAAGCCCTGGAAAGGGTGATTCTCCCACTGACTCTCCCAACCTGACCTCCTCACAGATCCAGACCCAGAGGGGGCTGTCTGGGAAGATACTATATCATGAAGTCCTACTTCCTACCCCATCCCATCATCATATCATCATCATCGAGAAGGAGCGTGGCTCAGTGGAAATAACCCAGGCTTTGGAGTCAGAGGTCATGGGTTCAAATACAGGCTCTGCCAATTGTCCGCTGTGTGACTTTGGGCAAGTCACTTAACTTCTCTGGGCCTCAGTTACCTCATCTGTAAAAAATGGGGATTGACTGTGAGCCCCCTGTGGGACAACCTGATCACCTTGTAACCTCCCCAGCACTTAGAGCAGTGCTTTGCATATAGTAAGCACTTAATAAATGCCATTATTATTATTATTACTATTATCCCCTTCTCCCCAGGTTGTCCAGGAGCCTGCAGGGGAGGGGACAGGCCCATTCTGTCTCCTCCTAACTCCCCTCCCCTCCACCCCAACTTCCCCTCCGGGTATGCAGTAAAGGGGCAGACCCCTCAATCTGAGATAAAGCCCGGCTGAGATGGCAGGGAGAAGAACACGGTGGCAGAGGCATCTTGGATACATGCCCTGTGTCCTTCCCGGGTTGGATTAATAATAATAACGGCATTTATTAAGCGCTTACTATGTGCAAAGCACTGTTCTAAGCGCTGGGGAGGTTACAAGGTGATCAGGTTGTCCCACGTGGGGCTCACAGTCTTAATCCCCATTTTACAGATGAGGTCACTGAGGCACAGAGAAGTTAAGTGACTTGCCCAAAGTCACACAGGATTCTTCACCCGCCCTCTCTGCCCACTTGTCTGGCCCTGATCCTGAGCCTTCGCTGGCCACCTGGTGAGCAGCCCCTAATCCCCAGAGAGGGGTCCTGGAGCTAGGAGCCCAGGGCTTGTAAGAGGAGAGAGGACATAGTAAGTGCTAAATAAATATTGATTGATTCCCCCCGCCACCCTCTACTTTCTGTTTAATAAACCACCCACGACTAATAAAATCAAGACCATTCTCTCCTAGGGCCCTGAGATGCAGTCAGGTGGGAGTGAATAGTGTAGAATGGGGTGGCAATTAACAATATCGTTCCTCTTTAATACCCCTCAGGTGGGCTAACAGAAGACTGGTGCCACTTGACTCTTGTGTTACCTTGGGTAAGTTACTTATCTTCTCCGTGCTTGTTTCCCTATCTGTAAAATGGAGATTAAATAGCTGGCTCACAGACTAAATGTGAGCCCGTTGTTGGGTAGGGACCGTCTCTATATGTTGCCAATTTGTACTTCCCAAGCGCTTAGTAATCAATCAATCAATCAATCGTATTTATTGAGCACTTACTGTGTGCAGAGCACTGTACTAAGCGCTTGGGAAGTACAAGTTGGCAACATATAGAGACAGTCCCTACCCAACAGTGGGCTCACAGTCTAGAAGGGGGAGACAGAGAACAAAACCAAACATATTAACAAAATAAATAGAATAGATATGTACAAGTAAAATAAATAAATAGAGTAATAAATATGTACAAACAGTATATAGTACATAGTACATAAATGCTACAGTGCTCTGCACACAGTAAGTGCTCAATAAATACGATTGAATGAATGAAAAGCAGATATTTAATCCCCAGTTTACAGGAACTAAGACACAGGAAAATCCTACCCAAATTCATTCGGCAGGCAAATTTCAAATCTGGGATTAGAACACAGGTTGTATGATTCCCAGGAACATGCCCTTTCCACTAGGCTATTATTATTATTATTATTATTTTACTCACAGTTACATAATGATGTGCATATACCTGCAATTCTATTTATTCTGACAGTTTTGACACCTCTCTACATGTTTTGTTTTGTTGTCTATTATTATTATTATTATTTTACTCACAGATACATAATGATGCGCATATACCTGCAATTCTATTCATTCTGACAGTTTTGACATCTCTCTACATGTTTTGTTTTGTTGTCTATTATTATTATTATTTTACTCACAGTTACATAATGATGCGCATATACCTGCAATTCTATTTATTCTGACAGTTTTGACACCTCTTTACATGCCTGTCTCCCCCTTCTAATAATAATGATGGCATTTATTAAGCGCTTACTATGTGCAAAGCTCTGTTCTAGACTGTGAGCCCGTTGTTTGGTAGGGCCCGTCTCTATATGTTGCCGACTTGTACTTCCCAAGCGCTTAGTACAGTGCTCTGTACACAGTAAGCGCTCAATAAATACAAATATTTATACGAATAATCTCAGGTCTGAGGAGAGTGAGAAAACAGGCGTCACTTCACATAGGACAGGGAGAAAACCTTGTAATAATAATCATAATGTTATTTGTTAAGTGCTTATTACGTGTCAAGCACTGCACTAAGCACTGGGGTAGATGCAAGACCATCAGGCCCCGCAGTGGGATCCCAGCCTAAATAGGAGAGAGAACAGGAATTGAATCCCTGTTTTCCAGAGGGATTCAATGAAATTTTACTGAGGGATTCAGGAATTTACTGAGGGAACTGAGGCACAGAGAAGTTCAGTGACTTGCCGAAAGTCACAAAGCGGACAAGGGGTGGAGTCAGAATTAGAACTCAGGTCCTCTGGCTCTCAGATCTTTCCATTAGACCACACTACTAGCAGCAGTAGCAGCAACATTCCTTAACACCTATAATAAGCAGGACACTGCACATGGCAACTACTGTGAACTATACGAAGCTCCTACTGTGTGAGGAATTTTTTATTCCAGTGCTTAGAACAGTGCTTTGCACATAGTAAGAGCTTAATAAATGCCATCATTATTATTATTATTATTCGGTGTCTACTGTGTGCTGGCCAGTGTACTTCACAACCAATGGGGAACTGTAATAAGCAGGGAACTCTATCATCAGAGAAGCAGCGTGGCTTAGTGGAAAGAGCCTGGACTTGGAAGTCAAAGGATATGGGTTCTAATCCCAGTCCCACCACTTTTTTTTAATGGTATTTGTTAAGCGCTTACTATGTGCAAAGCACTGTTCTAAGCGCCGGGGGGATACAAGGTGATCAAGCTTTTTTTAATGGCATTTATTAAGCGCTTACTATGTGCAAAGCACTGTTCTAAGTGCTGGGGAGGTTACAAGGTGATAAGGTTGTCCCATGGGGGGCTCACAGTTTTAATCTCCATTTTACAGATGAGGTAACTGAGGCACAGAGAAGTGAAGTGACGTGCCCAAAGCCACACAGCTGACGGTTGGAAGAGCCGGAATTTGAACCCATGACCTCTGACTCCAAAGCCCGGGCTTTTTTCACTGAGCCATGCTGTTTCTCTGCTTGTCAGCTGTGGGACTTTGGGCAAGTCACTTCACTTCCCTGTGCCTCAGTTTCCCTCATCTGTAACAGCGCTTTGCACTGTTAATGGCTTAATAAATGCCATTTATTATTATTATTATTCTCTGTGCCTCAGTGACCTCATCTGTAAAATGGGGATGAAGACTGTGAGCCCCACGTGGGGCAACCTGATCACCTTGTAACCTCCCTAGCGCTTAGAACAGTGCTTTTCACATAGTAAGTGCTTAATAAATGCCATTATTATTATTATTATTCTCTGTGCCTCAGTGATCTCATCTGTATAATGGGGATGAAGACTGTGATCCCCACGTGGGGCAACCTGATCACCTTGTAACCTCCCTAGCGCTTAGAACAGTGCTTTTCACATAGTAAGTGGTTAATGCCATTTATTATTATTATTATTATTATTATTATTATTATTCTCTGTGCCTCAGTGACCTCATCTGTAAAATGGGGATGAAGACTGTGAGCCCCCCATGGGACAACCTGATCACCTTGTATCTATCCCAGCGCTTAGAACAGTGCTTGGTGCATAGTAAGCGCTTAACAAATAGCAATCATCATCATTATCGAGAAGCAGCGTGGCTCAGTGGAAAGAGCTCGGGCTTTGGAGTCAGAGGTCAAGGGTTCAAATCCCCGCTCTGCCACTTGTCAGCTGTGTGATCTTGGGCAAGTCACTTAACTTCTCTGGGCCTCAGTTACCTCCTCTGTAAAATGGGGATCAATACCATGAGCTCCGTGTGGAACAGGGACTGTGTCCAATCTGATTTGCCTTTATTTCCCTGCCCAAAGTGAGTTGAGAAGCAGCGTGGCTCAGCGGAAAGATCCCGGGCTTTGGAGTCGGAAGTCATGGGTTCAAATCCCGGCTCCACCCCTTGTCAGCTGGGTGACTTTGGGCAAGTCCCTTAACTTCTCTGTGCCTCAGTTCCCTCATTTGTAAAATGGGGATGAAGACTGTGAGCCCCCGTGGGACAGCCTGATCACCTTGTAACTTCCCCAGCGCTTAGAACAGTGCTTTGCACATGGTAAGCGCTTAATAAATGCCATCATTATTATTATTTAGAGTCTAGAGAGATGACCTCTAGTAAAATGGGGATTAAGACTGTCAGCCCCACGTGGGACAGCCTGATAACCTTGTATCTCCCCCAGTGCTTAGAGCAGTGCTTTGCACATAGTAAGCGCTTAACAAATACCATTATTATTATTATTATTATCAGCATCATCAATGGTATTCATTGAGCACTGATTATGTGCTGATTATTAGACTGTGAGCCCACTGTTGGGTAGAGACTGTCTCCGTAACTTGTACTTCCCAAGCGTTTAGTACAGTGCTCTGCACACAGTAAGCGCTCAATAAATACGATTGATTGATGTGCAGATCACCGTACCACGCCCTTGGGAGAGTCCAATACAGCACAGTCGGCAGATTGGTTCCCCACCTTCACAAATTCACAACAACCCTCCCTCTCTGCTTTCCGATTGCACGTTAACGCCCAGGGCAGTTGTAACTGCCATTTTGTGGTTTCTGGATTCCCAAGCCTTTTTGGGGAGGCCCAACCTTCCCCCCCCGTCAAATAATCTGGATTTTCCACCTTCCTCACGACCCTTTTATTGGGGCAGGTTGGTCAACCCGGCTTCAAACTCTCATTTAACCTCATCCCCAATTTCCCTTTCACTGTGCTCTTCCTGATTTCCACGCAGGGTTAATTTATTTCCATCCCAAAGCGTTCCCTGCCCTCCCACTGACTGGAGGCTGCTGTTTCTTTACAACTCCTTTTTCTAAAAGCCTCCATCCTTCCACCTGCAGCCCCCGCCTCGGCGTTTCCCAGTGAGTGAGTCTTTTGCAACTTGGAATTGCTAAAAAGGTGAGAAGCAGAATGGGAGGGGAATGGATACAGCCCGGGGAGGGGGTTGGAAAAGGATCAAACTCCCACCCACCTGGGAGGTGAGGCGGCCACGGGATTGGGAGAGGTCGGGGCTACTTGGGAGGGAAAATTGGGAATTCCTGGATCGTCTTTCCCAAGCCTTAAGGCGGGAGGAAGGGGAGAGGGGCCCAGTTATCTGGTGGCTGCTTCCAGGGGAAGGAAAAGAGCCGCAGGGACTGGGAGACTTCCAGGGATGGAGCAGAAAGCTGGTAAGCACATCTCTCTATGTTTTCATTCATTCAATCGTATTTATTGAGCGCTTACTGTGTGCAGAGCACTGTACTACTACTCCTAATATTTGTTAAGCGCTTTTGTGCCAGAATTAATTAATTAATTAACAAATTAGTATTTGTTAATAACAAGGTATTTGTTAAGCGCTTATTATGTACAAAGCACTGTTCTAAGAGCTGGGGGGGATACAAGGCAATCAAGTTGTCCCACATGGAGCCCATGGTGGGTAGGGACCGTCTCTATATGTTGCCAACTTGTACTTTCCAAGCGCTTAGTGCAGTGCTTTGCACACAGTAAGTGCTCAATAAATACGATTGATTGATTTCCACTGAACCACGCTTCTTCTCTCTAAGCGCTTGGGAAGTACAGGTTGCAGCGTGGCTCAGTGGGCTTTGGAGTCAGAGGTCATGGGTTCAAATCCCGGCCCCACCACTTGTCAGCTGTATGACTTTGGGCAAGTCACTTCTCTGGGCCTCAGTGACCTCATCTGTAAAATGGGGATGAAGACTGGGGGCCCCCCTTGGGACAACCTGATCACCCTGTAACCTCCCCAGTGCTTAGAACAGTGCTTTGCACATAGTAAGCGCTGAATAAATGCTATTATTATTATTATTATTATTATGTTGGCAACATATAGAGATGGTCCCTACCCAACAGCGGGCTCACAGTCTAGAAGATTCCTCCTTGAAGCTTTGGAGAGACTGTTTTGGGACATGAAGGACGGGGTTATAGGGCCTCAGGAAGAAATCAATCCTGCCAAACTAATCAATCAATCAATCAATCGTATTTATTGAGTGCTTACTGTGTGCAGAGCACTGTACTAAGCGCTTGGGAAGTACAACAAACTAAGGCGATCTCTAATCTTTATCTGGCTCCTGAAATTTTTTCCGGGCACCACCCCCAGTTAATCAATGATACTTATTGAGGCCTCACTGAATGCAAAGAGCTGTAGCGTTCAGAACAGTGCTTTGCACATAGTAAGCGCTTAACAAATACCATTATTATTATTATTATTATTATATAATAATAATTCACCAGTTAAGATTGCCCCCAAGGCGATAAAAATCAATGTAAACTTCATCTTTGGACAGCCAGTTTGTACATCGAGCTCAGCTTTCTAGCAGCCGGGACGGATAAACCGGTTGGTAACCCCGACCATCACTGGTTTGAACCACTGATTTTTGCTCATTTATTCAATCCTATTTATTGAGCGCTTACTGCATGCAGAGCACTGGACTAAGCGCTTGGAAAGGACAATTAGGCAACAGATAGAGACGGGCTCCCAGTCTAGAAAAGGGAGACAGACAGCAAAACAAGTGGACAGGTGTCAATACCATCAAATACTGAGTGCTCTGCACCCAGGAAGAGCTCAATAAATCTGATTGAATGAATCAAAACGGATCAATAGAATTATATAATCCTGGGGGTTGGATTATGTAATCCTGGGTGGGTTGGGGCGATGGAAAAGTTGGATGCCAGGCTGCTCCCTCCCCACTGGCCCTGCTCTTTCCCTCTTAGAGCGTTTAGAACGGTGCTTGGCACATACTAAGCGCTTACAAATAGCATTATTATTATTATTATTTATGGCGGGGCCAGAGGGGCAGGAGCTTAAAGTGGGGGACCATTTTCTGCAGGTGGTTTCGGGGCGATTTGTTACGACAACATGACACCTGTCCCCGTGTTTTGTTGTCTGTCTCTCCCTTCTAATAATAATAATAATAATAGCATTTATTAAGCGCTTACTATGTGCAAAGCACTGTTCTAAGCACCGGAGAGGTTACAAGGTGATTAGGTTGTCTCCATGTTTTGTTCTGTTGTCTGTCTCCCCCTTCCAGTAATAATAATAATAATAATAATGGCATTTATTGAGTGCTTACTATGTGCAAAGCACTGTTCTAAGCGCCGGAGAGGTTACAAGGTGATCAGGTTGTCTCCATGTTTTGTTGTCTGTCTCCCCCTTCCAATAATAATAATAATAATAATGGCATTTATTAAGTGCTTACTATGTGCAAAGCACTGTTCTAAGTGATGGAGAGGTTACAAGGTGATCAGGTTGTCTCCATGTTTTGTTTTGTTGTCTGTCGCCCCCTTCCAATAATAATAATAATAATAATAATTGCATTTATTAAGTGCTTACTATGTGCAAAGCACTGTTCTAAGTGATGGAGAGGTTACAAGGTGATCAGGTTGTCCCACGGAGGTCCCGCAGTCTTCATCCCCCTTCATTTCTCCCTTCTAGACTGTGAGCCCCCCTTCTAGACTGTGAGCCCCCCTTCTAGACTGTGAGCCCGCTGTTGGGTAGGGACTGTCTCCATATGCTGCCAACTTGTACTTCCCAAGTGCTTAGTACAGTGCTCTGCACACAGTAAGCGCTCAATAAATACGACTGAATGAATGAATCCCCATTTTACAGATGACGTAACTGAGGCCCAGAGAAATGAAGTGACTTGCCCAAAATTGGCGGAGCCAGGATTTGAACCCCTGACCTCTGGCTCCAAAGCCCGGGCTCTTTCCACTGAGCCACAATGCTTCTCTAGACTGTAAGCCCAGTGTTGGGTAGGGACCATCTCTATATGTTGCCAATTTGTACTTCCCAAGCGCTTAGTACAGTGCACTGCACACAGTAAGCGCTCAAATACGATTGAATGAATGAATGAACAGTAAGCGCTCAATAAATACGATTGAATGAATGAAAGTAGTGAGGGGTGGGGCTGAGTCTCTCAACTGGACCACCTGCCTGTCAATCATAGTATCAAGTCCCGCCCCTTTTACATTTCTCTGCCATTTTCTCTGCCCTTCAGGCATTTTCTTTGCCCTTCTGGCCGCCCCTCCATTCCTGCCAGCGGAGTAAGGGAGGGTGGGGGCGGCCCCTGGGACCCCGGTCCACCTAGGGGAGGAGAGCCTTGGCTCTGGTGAAAGGGGCCCCCCATGGGCCCAGGTATTATAGGCCTGGGCGCTGACTCTCCGTGACCTCTGACCCCCAGGACCCTCCGGCCTGTGCCACTGTCACCCCGTCTCCAGGCATCCCGAACCATGATCCAGGCCCAAACTCCGCCGGAAGGCCGCAACCAGAATCGGCCCAACGTAAGAGCCGTCGTCCTCCCATCCCCGGTCAACTGTCGGCCCAGGGTCGCCCTCCCATCCCCGGTCCACCGTTGGCCCAGGGTCGCCCTCCCATCCCCGCTTGACCATCGGCCCAGGGTCGCCCTCCCGTCCCCGCTTGACCGTCGGCCCAGGGTTGCCCTCCCATCCCCGCTTGACCGTCGGCCCAGGGTTGCCCTCCCATCCCCGCTTGACCGTCGGCCCAGGGTCGCCCTCCCATCCCCGGTCCACCCCTGGCCCAGGGTCGCCCTCCCACTCCGGCCCAGCTCCTTAACCGGGGCTGCCCTTTGACCTTCACGTTTGATGCCCATACTGCCTCCTCCTCCCCTCATCCTGGTCAAGTTGGGCTTCTCCAGGGGCCCAAGTACTGTTTCAGGGTGGGGTCTTGCCCCTCAACCCAGTCCCTTCTTCAGCATGATGCTTACTTCGCCCCTGCACCCCCTGGGATGAGGGAGGAGAGCCTGACCTTGGGTTTCCGTTCCTAGCCCGGGATGTGGCCGATGGCCTTTGGTGTAAAGCTGGAGACCGTCACCCCGTTTCTTGGGAAGTACCGGCCCTTCGTGGGACGCTGCTGCCAGAGCTGCACCCCAAGGAGCTGGGTAAGGCGGTTCAGGGGATCTGGTGGAAAGTCTTTCGGGGAGCTGGGGAGCTGAGGAGGGCAGATTCCGTTCCCTGTCAGGAAACGGGCCGTGGGGAGTGTGGGGCACCGCACAGAGTTCTGCGGCTGGGATGGGGTATTGGGTCAGACCCCAAAGAAGCAAATTGAGCTTTGAGTCAGGCATCCCAAGACCCTCTCCGGTCAGATCTCCCTTGGTTCTGGAAGCTAGGATTCGTGGCAGCGGTCCAGACACGAAAAACCACCCGGGAGTACGAAGCTCAGGGTTTCTAATCCTGGCTTCACCACTTTGTTGTTTTTATGGCATTTATTAAGCGCTTACTATGTGCAAAGCACTGTTCTAAGCCCTGGCGGGGTTACAAGGTGATCAGGTTGCCCCACGGGGGGCTCACAGTCTTAATCCCCATTTTACAGATGAGGTCACTGAGGCCCAGAGAAATGAAGTGACTTGCCCAAAGTCACACAGATGACAAGTGGCAGAGCTGGGATTTGAACCCATGACCTCTGACTCCAAAGCCTGGGCTCTTTCCACTGAGCCACGCTGCTTCTCCACTTGTCTGCTGTGTGGCCTTGGGCAAGTCATTTCACTTCTCTGGGCCTCAGTTACCTCACCTATAAAATGGGGATTGACACTGTGAGCTTCCCCATGTGGGACAGGGTGTCCAACTCAATTTACTTGTATCCACCCCTGTGCTTAGTACAGTGGCTGACACTTAGTAGGCACTTAACAAATACCATAATTATTATAATGCGGGGGTCACCATGCCTACGGCGCTCCACATTGAGGAAAACTTGCGCTGTAGTATTCACCCATTTGGATAATAATAATGATGGCATTTGTTAAGCGCTTACTATGTGCCAAACACTGTTCCAAGTGCTGGGGTAGATACAGAGTAATCAGGTTGTCCCACTTGGGGCTCACAGTCTTAATCCCCATTTTACAGATGAGGTAACTGAGGCACAGAGAAGTTGTGACTTGCCCAAAGTCACACAGCTGGTAATCGGAGGAGCTGGGATTAGAACCCACAACCTCTGACTCCCAAACCCGGGCTCTTTCCACTAAACGACGCTTCTTCTCATTGGCACGAGAATAATAATAATAATAATGGTATTTGTTAAGCGCTTACTATGTGCAAAACACTGTTCTAAGCACTGGGGAGGTTACCAGGTGATCAGGTTGTCCCACAGGGGTCTCCCAGTTTTAATTCCCATTTTACAGATGAGGGAATTGAGGCCCAGAGAAGTTAAGTGACTTGCCCAAAGTCACACAGCTGACAGTTGGCAGAGCCAGGATTTGAACCCATGACCTCTGACTCCAAAGCCCTTGCTCTTTCCACTGAGCCACGCTGCCATTTGTCATAGTGGAAAGAGCGTGGACTTGGGTTCTAATTCTGGCTTTGCTACTTGCCTGCTGTATTTCAGAACTTTTCTGTCTCCATTTTCTCCCCTTTAAAATGAGGATTCAATAGCTGATCTTCCACCTGCTTTGACTGTGAGCCTCAAGGGGGTCAAATGCAAACACCTGCAAAAATTAATTAATTCAGTTGTATTTATTGAGCTCTTTCTATGTGCAAAGCTTACTGTAATAAGTGCTTGGGAGAGTACAATATTACAATAAACAGACACATTCCCTGCCCACAATGAGTTTACAGTCTAGAAAAAAACACATTTTAGCAGAACTGAGTCTGTTACACATACACTTCTGAATCAATCAATCGATGGTATTTATTGAGCGCTCACTATGTGCAGGGCACTGTATGAAGCTCTTGGGAGGGTACAATACGGTAGAGTTAGTGGACATGTTTCTGGCCAGACATGTTGTGTCTGTTGTTGTATTTTCCCAAGTGCTTAGTATAGTGTTTTGCACAGTAAGCGCTCAATAAATAGGATTGACTGAATGAATGGTCAATAATGTGCTTACTGTTTAGAGGGAGAGACGGGCATTAGTATAAATTTATGGTATCTAAACATTTGCTTTGCTCTCAGGGACCTGTATTAAAGTGATTGGTCAGTGGAGCCACCAGATTAATAACTGTGGTATTCATTAAGCACTGGGGCAGATATAAAATAATTGGGTCCCACATGGGGCTCACATTCTAATTCAGAGGGAGTACAGGTATTGAATCCCCATTTTGCAGATGAGTGAACTGAGGCACAGAGAAGTTAAGCGACTTGGACGGAGTCGCACAGCAGGCAAGTGGCAGACAGCGGGACTAGAACCCAAGTTCTCGGACTCCGAGGCCTATGCTCTTTCCACAGGGCCATGCTGCTTCTCAGTTATTATACAATTATTGCTTCTGACTTCTTCTCTCACAATTATTGCTTCTGACTTCTCCTATAACACCTAACTGCCATCATGGGGATGCTTCCCTTCATCCTTCACCTGTTCCTCACCCTGCTCCTCTTTACTCTCCCTAAAACCTGGCTCTCTCCAAATGACACTGTCTCCCCTGCCGCTCTCTCCCGAAGGGGTCTCATCTTATCCCACTCCCCAAGACTCACTGGGAAAGGGGGGAGGAGTCGGCTTCCTTCTCACTTCGTCACACTTCCCTCATCCTTCTCTTTCCTTCCATCTGCCTCTACTCCAGATACCAGTCACTGTCGTCTACCATCCCCAGATCTTTCCTCCAACTTTCTGAACAGTTTTCATCAACCAGTCGTATTTATCGAGAACTTACTGTATGCAGAGTACTGTCTGTGGGAGAGTACAGGAGTTGGTAGATAGGATTCCTGCCCTCAAGGAGCTTTCAGTCTAGAGACCGACGTTAAAATATATAGCGGGCATGCACGTAAGTGCTGTAGGGCTGAAGGTGAGGTGACTGTGCAAATGCTTTGCACATAGTAAGCGCTTGCTAAATGCCATCAAAAAAAATCCAGGTGGCAAAGGCCACGAAGAAAGGCGAGGGAGCAAGGGAAATAAGGGCTTAGTGGGGGAAGGTCTCTCGGAGGAGATGGGATTTTAGTGAGGCTTTGAAAGTAGGGAGAGTGACTGTTAAATACGATAGTGGAGGGAATTCCAGGCCTTAGGCAGGAAGTGGGCGAGGGGTCGGTGGCGAGTTGGGGAAATCGAGTTACGGCGAGTAGGTTGGTGTTAGAGTTGTGAACGTGCTGGGTTGTAGAAAGAAATCAGAGAGGTTAGATAGGAGGGGGCAAGGTGATAGCTTTAAAACCAATGGTGAATAGCTTCTGTTTGATTCAGAGGTGAATGGGCAACCACTGGAGGCTCTTGAGGAGGGGAGAAACATGGACCGAACAGTTTTTTTAAAAAATGATCCCGGCAGCAGAGTGAAGTGTGGACTGGAGTACGGTTCCCTTCCCCATATTCCTTCTCTCCATCCCTAAATTGATCCTTGCGGCTTCAATATCCATGTGGATGTTCCCGACGACCCTTCCACTGCCCGTTTGCTCTCCCTCCTCGGTTCTGCTGACCTCTGATTTCCGCCCCACGTGACCTACGCGCCAACCTGGGTAGATACTCAATCTCATTATCCTTACTCATTGTACAGTCTCTATCCTCACCAACTCTGAATTCCCTCTACCCAACCACAACCTCCTTAACTGCCTTTTTTAAAAACTGTATTTATGTGCCTGTCACCGTACTCAACACTGGGGTAGATACAAGTTTGCCAGGTCGGACACAGTCCCTGTTGCACAGATGATCACAGTTTTAATCCCCATTTTCCGGATGAGGTAACTGAGGCACAGAGAAGTAAAGCGACTTGCCCACGGTCACACAGCGGATAAATGGCGGAGCCAGGATTAGAACCCAGGTCCTTCTGACTCCCAGGGCTAAGCTCTATCCACTAGGCCATGCTGCTTCTCATAACTGTGGGTTTTGTTAAGCACTTATGACGTAGAAGATCATCAGGTCGGGCACTGTCCCTGTCCCAGATGGAGCTCACAGTCTAAGGTGGAGAGAGAATGGGTATTGAGTCCTCATTTCACAGATGGGGAAACTGAGGCACACAGAAGGTATATACTTGCCCAAGGTCACACAGCAAGCGAGTGCAGAGCTATGATTAGATCTGGGTCCTCTGATCCCTGGACCTATTCTCTTTCTACCAGGCTGCCGTGCTTTTCTCAGCTCCGGCGGTCACGATGGGGAGAGATTCTTCTCTGGGATTTGGGGGTGGGGGAGCCAGGGGCTAACTCAGTGGAGGAAAAAGGGAATGGGAAGGGCATCATCCCTCCACTCCTCTTACCGTCATCGTCATCACCGTTAGTAGTTGGCCAAAGTGTGCGGAGCCCCGGACTGGAGAAGTCCTGGTTCTTGCCCCGGAGTAGCTGACAATGTAATGATCCCAAAATTCCTTGTCCGTAGGAGTCCCTCTTCGACAAGAACATCGCCACCATGGGCTTTCACAATGTGATCCTCGTAACAGAGAACAGTACCAGGTAACTCAGGGGAGGCCGGGGACGGGGCTGGGGGGCGGACCCTGGCCCCCACGGTGGTGTAGACCCCGCTGAGCTGTCCAGTGGTGACGAGGACGGGAGAGGAGTCCGGAGGCTCTCGTTTCATCCATTTCCTCTGACTCTTTTCCCCCTCTCCAATGGGGAAATGGGCCCCTGTCCTCTCCCTTGCCCCCCGAGGCTGGCGGGGTCAGAAGATTGTGGAGCGCTCAGTGGAAAGAGCACAGGGCTGGAAGTTGGATATTCCAGCTCTGACACTGGCCTACTGGGTGACTTTGGCCGAGTCCCGATCCTCTATAGGCCTCAGTTTCTCAGTGGGCCTCCGGCCCGCGCCTCGTGAGGGCCAAGTGAGGTAACTGATGGGAATGTGCCCCGAACAATGGAAGTCCTTGGCCCATTGAAGGCCCCAGTATTGTGCCTCGGTGGTCTGGGTGCTATAGTTTGACTCTGAAGGTTTCTCCCACCTCCCCCTTCCTTCTGTGGCCCACGCGGCCCCCGTTCCGGCGGGGATTTTGACCCAGGTACCGTGGCTGGCTGGTGCGGCGCTTCTGCTGTGTCATGTGTGTGCTAGGGTGGAACATCCCTCCCCCTGACGGAACTGTGCGGGACAAGATTGTCGGCAGCAAGCGGTAGGTAGGCCCTTTTTCCCGAGGACGGGGCAGGGTACGCGGAGCACTTTTCTGAATGGAAATGGATCCCCTCTCCCGGTTCCGTCTTCCTTGTCCCGCGCCGCCAACCCGAGACCCTGCCTCCCAACTGGCCCTTCATGAACCCGGGGGTCGGACGCGTCTTTTATGGGCTGGGCCAGAGCTCCAAGGTGGCCCAGAGGACCACGACCCAGTGGGTAGAGCGCAACCTGGGAGTCAAGAAGATCTGGATTCTAATCCCAGCTCTGCCATTTGTCTGCTATGTGATCTTGGGCAAGTCACTTAAATTCTCTGTGCCTCAGTTACCTCGTCTGTAAAATGGGGACTAAGACTGTGAGTCCCGTCTGGGTCAGGGACTGTGTCCAACCTGATTTGCTTGTATCTACCCCAGTTGGCACAGAGTAAGTGCTTAACAAATACCACTATTATAATAATAACAATAATCATGATATGAATTAATTTTAATAACCTGGGGGAATGGATGGTGAGGGCAGGGAATGTGACTGTTATAATGTTGTATTGGACTCTCCCAAGTTATTAGGTCAGAGCTCTGCACACAGTAAGTACTCAATAAATGCGATTGATTGATTAAATGTGGGCTGGAAGCCAGGATTCCTGGGCTCTGCTGTTTTCTGCCCAGTGCTTTCTGCTTCATTGTGGTTCCCAAACGGGCACAGTAGAGATGCCCACCTCAGTCTTCCTTGGCCTTCCTGCCCCTACTTCGCCATCTATTTTGGAGGGCAGGGAGAAGCGGCAGTTGGCTTTAAAGGATTTAGAGGTCTTCAGCGGGCCATCGTCCCCAGCGTCCCCCCGCCATTCCCTCCCCTCACGCGTGTTCTCTCGCTTCAGAAACCGCCAGCGGTCCAGGGCGGGCTCCTCCATCTCCTCCCTGATCCCTCTGCAGGGTGCAGGAAGCGCTGGCACTGAGGGGCCCTCAGGAGGCCGGCGACGGGGCCAGGCTGAAGTCCTGGACCGCGGAGGCGAGGCACATCCTAGGCCAGATCCAGGCCTCGCTCTCTCCGCCTCTGCTCCGGTGCGTCTGTGACTCCTACGGCAGATTTGGTCTGGGGGACCCAGCTGCCAAAGAATAGCATGGCTGGGGTGGGGACGGGGGTGAGAGAGTATGGGGGGAGGTGAACTTGACCGGGCCGGAAGAACGGGAGGGACTGTTGCTGCCTGGTGGGGTATGGACCCCTCGGACTTCTGTGCCGGGGCTTCCCTGAACGCAAGGCCTTCCTGGCTGGGGCGTGGGAATCTGTGGGTGGTTTGGGGTCCTTTCCTCATGCTCCCTGCCTCTCATCATTATCATCAATCGTATTTATTGAGCGCTTACTATGTGCAGAGCACTGTACTAAGCTCTTGGGAAGTACAAATTGGCAACATATAGAGACAGTCCCTACCCAACAGTGGGCTCACAGTCTAAAAGAGTGGGCTCTCCAGCCAAGCCCTCTCCCTGGCCCTGTTAGCCCTTCAGCTGTGGTACATTGACCCCATTAATATATTTATTCCACCCTTGTGGTGTTACTGGCTGATGCTGGCTTTTTTCCTCTTCTTCCTCTCACCATGTAGATAGCTGGATTAGGCAGCTGGATTATTTACTTTTACTGTACGGTTTCGAGCACCCAATGCAAGCGCCGCGCATACCGCAGGCACCCAATAAATACCACTGAGGCGGAGGAGAAGGATGATGATGATAAAAAAATCCTTCCCGTTCTCAGATTCTTCAGCTGGCTCCTGCTGCGGTTTCTGAAGTCCGTCTTCGTAAACGTTCAGCTCCACCAGGGACAGCTCGCCATGGTCCACCAGGCTTTAGAGGTGGTGAGGATTCTGGGATGTCGGACGTCCGGCCCCACTGGGGAAACGTTTCCTCCGGAAGCCCAGTCTTCCTGCTGCCCCCAAGTCTCCCTCCCCTCCCACCCTGTGTTCTGGAGACTCCAGACCCCGGGAGACCCCCCCCGCAGTTGTATGGGGGTGCTCAGGGGAAGATCTGTATGGGCTGATGCGGCCCATCCTCCTGTCCGCTTGTCCCAGCCGAGACTTCGGGGACCCCGATTCCGGGATCGGTGGCCAAGGGGACTTCCTGTCGCAGGCTCTTTCCTCCTCTCCCCCTCAGCCTGGCGTTCCGCTCGTCTTCCTCTCCACTCACAAGTCACACCTGGATGGGCTTCTCCTTCCCCTCCTCTTGCTGTCCCAGCAACTAGGGGTGGTCCATGTGGCCTGGGACCCCCAAAGTTGCTCTCCCGTCCTCAGGTGAGACTCCCACCCTTCCAGGTCGGCGGGGCTGGGCTGGCCGGGTGAGCTCCTCCGGTGACCTCCCTGCCCTGTGTTCCCTCTCAGGGCCTTGCTGAGACGCCTCGGTGGCCTCTTCCCGCCCATGGGGACCGACCTTTCGCCGGGCGGCCCCGGGGGGGACCTCCCGGGGGTGCTTCTTCACGCAGTAAGTGCCGCTGGGCCGGGGAGCGGGGCCGGGTCTGGCCAGAGCCCTGCTCTGAGCACCCACCTGCTCTCCCCAGGCTGTGGAGCAGCTACTGATCAGCAGGCAGCCTCTTTTGGTTTTCTTAGAGGGGCCGTCTGGAGGAGGGTCCCGGCTCTCTGCCCACGGCCGGGCCTGGCTGAGTTTGGTCCTGCAGGCCACCCGGGAGGGCATGGTCTCTGACGTGGCCCTGGTGCCCGTGGGCATCGCCTACGACCTAACTCCCGGGGCGCCGCCCGCCGATTCCCAGGTAAGGAGACTTCCTCGGCGCTCAAACTGCTCCAATCCTCTCGCCTCCCGCTGGGTCAGGCCGACGGGGACGGCGGGAGGCAGGGGGAAGCTGGAATGGAGCTGGCTCCCGGGCGGTGGTGGCGGCCCAATCCCTGCATTCATTCATTGTCGTATTTATTGAGCGCTTACTGTGTGCAGAGCACTGTACTAAGCGCTTGGGAAGTACAGGTTGGCAACATATAGAGACGGTCCCTACCCAACAGTGGGCTCACAGTCTAGAGCCTGCATCAGCCACTCAGTCACTCCCCCAGCCAGTCGGTGGTATTTATTGAGCGCTTACAGTGTGCAGAGCATTGGGCTAAGCTCTCGGAAGAGTATGATAAATCGATAAATCGACACAGTCCCTGCCCTTGAGACATTAAAATAAATTACCGGTGGGGGAAATAACCATGTGTTTTCTATTTATTTATTATTTATTTAGTTTTATTTCTATTTATTTCTATTTTATTTTGTTAATGTTTTGTTTATTTTACTTGTACATATCTATTCTGTTTAATTTTATTTTGTTAATATGTTTTGTTTATTTTACTTGTACATATCTATTCTATTTTATTTTTGTTAATACATTTTGTTTTGTTCTCTGTCTCCCCCTTCTAGACTGTGAGCCCACTGTTGGGTAGGGACCGTCTCTATATGTTGCCAACTTGTACTTCCCAAGCGCTTAGTACAGTGCTCTGCACACAGTAAGCACTCAATACATACGACTGATTGTTGGGGAGTGGGGTGAGTGCCTAAAATAACAATGGTGGCATTTGTTAAGCACTTACTATGTGCGAAGCACTGTTCTAAGCGCTGGGGAGGTTACAAGGTGATCAGGTTGTCCCACGGGGGGGCTCACAATCTTCATCCCCATTCTACAGATGAGGTAACTGAGGCACAGAGAAGTTGAGTGACTTGCCCAAAGTCACACAGCTGACAATTGGAGGAGCAGGGATTGGAACCCATGACCTCTGACTCCAAAGCCCGGGCTCTTTCATTCATTCATTCATTCATTCAATCGTATTTATTGATTCTAGACTGTGAGCCCACTGTTGGGTAGGGACTGTCTCTATATGTTGCCAACTTGTACTTCCCAAGGGCTTAGTACAGTGCTCTGCACACAGTAAGTGCTCAATAAATATGATTGATTGATTAGAAGCCACTGAGCCACGCCGCTTCTCATATGTGCCTATGTGCATGGGGGCTATTTCCCCTTCCACTAGGAAGGGAAAATAGGGTGGGGAGATGAAAGGTTAGTCAGGGACGGCTTCCAAGAGGAGATGGAATTTTTTTGTTTTCTTCCCCTGCATCGTTTGCCCTCCCGCCCGTCCCATGCAGGGCTCCGCATCCCCACTGGGGCTCTGGTCGGTGACTCTGGCTGCTTTGCGGGGCCTGGCGGGACGCCTGGGCTGTGTCCGTGTGGATTTTTCCCAGCCCTTCTCCCTGCAGGTGCCGGAGGGGAGGGAATGGGGTGAGCGTGGGTGGGTGGGTATTGTATGTGCGGGAGGGCGCGTGTGCAGGGGAAGGCCGAGGCCCTGTCGGGGCAGCGGGCCTGATCACCCTGTGTCTTGGGCAGGAGTTCATGGCCAACATCCCGAATCGCAGGCCCGGCGGACGGTCCCTGGAAGAGCTGCTGCTGCCAGCCCTGCTCGGCCAGGGGTAACGGGCTCCGGGAGGAAGGGAGGGCTTCCCCGGGGGACTCCCCAACCCGCCGTGCCCCAGCCCCAGTGATCCCGACTTCTCCAGTACTCATCACCCTCGGGGGCGTGGGGAGGGCAGGGCGCTCGGACATCCTGTGGAGTAGCGAAGGTTTAAACAGCATTAGATCCTGGGTATCTAAACCTCTGCTTCCCGTCTGTGCTCCCCCTCTCTCTGTTCCATGCTCTCTGGTCGTCTGCTGTCCCTCTGTTCCCTGCTTGCTCTTGGCCCTGATCTCCTTTGGTGGTTTTTGGAGATGAAAGGGATCTCTGTAAGACATATAGATTAGAGAAGCAATGTCGTGGGTTCAAACCCCGGCTCCGCCAACTGTCAGCTGGGTGACTTGGGGCAAGTCACTTGACTTCTCTGGGCCTCAGTTCCCTCATCTGGAAATTGGGGATGAAGACTGTGAGCCCCCCGTGGGACAACCTGATCACCTTGTAACCTCCCCAGCGCTTAGAACGATGCTTTGCACATAGTAAGCGCTTAATAAATGCCATTATTATCATTATTGCCCTGTTGCCTTGGGTCAGGCGTGTGTCCATCCTCACCAGATAGAGTGGTCAGCCGCAATTCGCCTCTATTCCACCCCCTCCAGCGGTGCTGGGCTCGTCCGCCTCCCTGCTCCCCGTCTCCCGTTTTGTCTTCTGCCCCAGGCCCGTCCCTTCCGACTGCGAGCGAGCCCCAATGTGCATCCCAGTGCCTGGAGCCCTGGGGAGACCGGAGCAAGCTGACGGTTTCCTCTTAGACAGTCTGAGCTGCCATATCCTGCATGGTGAGTGGGTCGTCGATTTGCGGGCTGGGCTCGGGGCTTGGGCACAAACAGTGACTGGCAGAGGCCGCCCTTGCCCTTGGGGACTGAAGCCCAGGGGGGACTAGGCGACATGAATTGACCAGTATACCATCACTGAGGCTCAGTGGAAAGAGCCCGGACTTTGGCGTCAGAGTTCATGGGTTCAAATCCCGGCTCCGCCAATTGTCAGCTGCTTGGCTTTGGGCAAGTCACTTCACTTCTCTGGGCCTCAGTTCCCTCATCTGTAAAATGGGGATTAATCAATCAATCGTATTTATTGAGGGCTGACTGTGTGCAGAGCACTGTACTAAGCGCTTGGGAAGTACAAGTTGGCAACACATAGAGACGGTCCCGACCCAACAACAGGCTCACAGTCTAGAGGGGGGAGACAGAGAAGAAAACCAAACATATTAACAAAATAAAATAAATAGAATAGATATGTACAAGTAAAATAAATAGAGTAATAAATACGTACAAACATATATACATATATACAGGTGCTGTGGGGAAGGGAAGGAGGTAAGGCGGGGGAATGGAGAGGGGAAGAGGGGGAGAGGAAAGAGGGATTAAGTAGGGATTAAGACTGTGAGCCTGCCGTGGGACAACCTGATCACCTTGTAACCTCCCCAGTGCTTCGAGCAGTGCTTTGCACATAGTAAGCACTTAATAAATTCTGTTATTATTATTATTATTTGTCAGCTGTGTGGCTTTGGGCAAGTCCATTTCACTTATCTGGGCCTCAGTTCCCTCATCTGGAAAATGGGGATTAAGACTGTGAGCCCCATATGGGACCACCTGATCACCTTATAACCTCCCCAGCGCTTAGGGCAGTGCTTTGCACATAGTAAGCGCTTAACAAATGCTGCCATTATTATTATTATTATTCTTCTCTGGGCCTCAATTCCCTCATCTGTTAAATGGGGATGAAGACTGTGAGCCCCCCGTGGGACCACGTGATCACCTTGTAACCTCCCCAGCGCTTAGAACAGTGTTTTGCACATAGTAAATGCTTAATAAATGCCATTATTATTATGATTTTCACTGTCATATTGAGCACTTACTGTGTGCAGAGTTTAATATTTAATTTAATGATTAAAGAATCCAAGAAGAGCTCTACAAAATGCCAGGCAGGGAGGGACCCCCGGACAGCCTGGTCCTAATGCTCAGTGGGGGCGAGATGAGGGAGATGGGCCAGGCGGGAGCTCAGGTCAGACTGGAACCCAGTCCCATGGGAGGAGCCAAAGTGGGAAGATTCCCCTACCCAAAGCGGGAAGAAGCAGGGCCAAACGCAGCATCTGTGGGATTCCCTCCGTCCCTCAATCCATCAGTCGATGGTATTTTTGAAGCCTCGGTCCCTCAATCAATCAATCGATCGTATTTATTGAGCGCTTACTGTGTGCAGAGCACTGTACTAAGCGCTTGGGAAGTACAAACTGGCAACATAGAGAGACAGTCCCTACCCAACAGTGGGCTCACAGTCTAGAAGGGGGAGACAGACAACAAAACCAAACATACTAACAAAATCAATCAATCAATCATATTTATTGAGCGCTTACCGTGTGCAGAGCACTGTACTAAGCGCTTGGGAAGTACAAGCTGGCAACATATAGAGTCGATGGTATTTTTGGAGCACTTCCGAGCACTCTGCTAAGCGCTTGTCGAGAGTTCCATGCCCGCGAGGAGTTTACGGCCTCCCCCGGTCCCCTGTGCCCGCTGCAGCCAGCGTCTCGAGCTCGGCGGTGATGGCCGTGGCGGTGATGGCGGCTCTACTGCTCCACAAGCACCCGGAGGTGGGAGAGGGGCAGGGGTTGGGGCCGGGGGGCTTGCGGCGGGAGGGTTCGGGCCCAGAGTGCCCAGTAGCCAGAGGGCCAGGGGCGCGGGAGAGGAGGGTCCCCCGCAGCTGACCCCTCCGCCTCCTGTTGCCCCGGGGTGCCGCGTCACTGGAGGGTGGTTATTGTTCGCCGGCGCCCGCCCAGGGCCTGTTCCTGTCCAAGCTGCTGGGCGAGTTCTCTTGGCTGACGGAGGAGACGCTGCTGCGGGGCTTCGACGTGGGCTTCTCGGGCCGCCTGCGTCACCTGGTGATGCACGCGCTGCGCCTGCTGCGCGGCGGCATCTCCCTGTGGCGCCTGCCCCGAGGCGACGTCCTGGTGCTGCCCAGGGCCGGCCCGGCCCGCCTCCGGCTGGCCCACCACGGGGCCGCCCTGCTGCCCGTGTTCCTCTGCGAGGCCGTGGGCGGTGAGTGGCACTGCGTCCCCTTCCCCTCCCCGCTTCTCGGGACTTACCTGCCTCGGAGCCGGGGAGCATCGCGTCCCCCCCGTCCCGTCCCTCCCCAGGCCCCCAACCCCGTCTGGCCTTCAGCCCCCCAGGCTTGTGAGCCCCTGGGGAGAGAGGGCATGAAGACCCTGGGGCGGTGGGGATGCCGGGGGGCGCTTGGACAATAATAATAATAATAATAATGATGGCATTTATTACGCGCTTACTATGTGCAAAGCACTGTTTTAAGCGCTGGGAAGTGACTGGACCACCCCTGAAGCAGCGTGGCTCGGTGGAAAGAGCCCGGGCTTTGGAGTCAGAGCTCATGGGTTCAAATCCGGGCTCTGCCAACTGTCAGCTGTGTGATTTGGGGCGAGGCACTTCACTTCTCTGGGCCTCAGTTACCTCATCTGGAAAATGGGGATGAAGACTGTGAGCCCCCCGTGGGACCACCCGATCGCCTTGTAACCTCCCCTGCGCTTAGAACAGTGCTTTGCACATAGTAAGCGCTTAATAAATGCCATTATTATTGTTGTTATTATTAATCTGGAAAATGGGGATGAAGACTGTGAGCCCCCCGTGAGGCCACCCGATCACCTTGTAACCTCCCCTGCGCTTAGAACAGTGCTTTGCACATAGTAAGCGCTTAATAAATGCCATTATTATTATTATTGTTATTATTAATCTGGAAAATGGGGATGAAGACTGTGAGCCCCCCGTGGGACCACCTGCTCACCTTGTAACCTCCCCAGCGCTTAGAACAGAGCTTTGCACATAGTAAGCGCTTAATAAATGCCATCATTATTATTATTATTATTATTATTATTATTATCACCTTGTAACCTCCCCTGCGCATAGAACAGTGCTTTGCACATAGTAAGGGCTTAATAAATGCCATTATTATTATTATTATTATTATTATTAATCTGGAACATGGGGATGAAGACTGTGAGCCCCCCGTGAGACCACCTGATCACCTTGTAAGCTCACAGTGCTTAGAACAGTGCTTTGCACATAGCGCTTAATAAATGCCATTATTATTATTATTATTATTAATCTGGAAAATGGGGATGAAGACTGTGAGCGCCCCGTGGGACCACCCGATCACCTTGTAACCTCCCCAGCGCTTAGAACAGTGCATTGCACATAGTAAGCGCTTAATAAATGCCATTGTTGTTATTATTATTAATCTGGAAAATGGGGATGAAGACTGTGAGCCCCACGTGGGACCACCCGATCACCTTGTAACCTACCCAGCACTTAGAACAGTGCTTGGCACATAGCGCTTAAGAAATGCCATTTTTTTTTTAATTATTGTTGTTATTATTACTCCCTGGGCATATGCACGGGTTCCTACTTCGGGGTCTGCCCAGCCACGTGCTGCATCACGCCCTTAGACGGTTTGGGGGCCATTCATTCATTCAGTCATATTTATTGAGCGCTGACTGTGTGCAGAGCACTGGACTAAGCGCTTGGGAAGTCCAAGTTGGCAACATCTAGAGACGGTCCCTACCCAACAGCGGGCTCACAGTCTAGAAGGGGGAGACGGAGAACAAAACATATTAACAGAATAAAATAAATACCCCCCCTCCCTCTCTGTCCGTAGCCTGTGCAGTCCGGGCCCTGCTGGTTTCGCGCCTGCCCCCGGGCGGTCCCTGGGAACTACAGAGTTTGGAGTTGCTGAGCCAGAGAGATCTGCACCAACAGACCCTGCTGCTGCTGCATCTGCTGCCCCGGGACTACCTCTTGCTGCAGGTCAGACCGGCCCCGTCCACCCAGCGCCCCTCGCTGTAATAATAATTGAGGTATTTGAGCGCTTACTATGTGCAAAGCACTGTTCTAAGCGCCGGGGAGGATCCGGAGTGATCAGGTTGTCCCATGTGGGGCTCACAATCTTCATCCTCAGTGACAGATGAGGTCACCGAGGCCCAGATGGTATCTGTTAAGTGCTTACTATGTGCTGGGTAGTGCTGGGGGGGATACAAGGTGATCAGGTTGTCCCACATGGGGCTCCCGTCTTAATCCCCATTTTCCAGATGAGGTCACTGAGGCCCCAGAGAAGTGACCTGTCCAGAGTCACACAGCTGACAAGCGGTGGAGCCGGGATTAGAACCCATTCATTCATTCATTCATTCAATCGTATATATTGAGCGCTTACTGTGTTCAGAGCACTGTACTAAGCGCTTGGGAAGTACAAGTCGGCGACATATAGAGACGGTCCCTACCCACCAACGGGCTCACCGTCTAGAAGGGGGAGGCAGACAACAGAACAGAACGTGTGGACAGGTGTCAAGTCGTCGGAACAAATAGAATTAAAGCTAAATGCACATCATTAACAAAATAAATAGAATTCATTCAATCATATTTATTGAGCGCTTACTGTGTTCAGAGCACTGTACTAAGCGCTTGGGAAGTACAAGTCAGCAACATACAGAGACGGTCCCTACCCAACAACTGGCTCACAGACTAGAAGGAGCACAGGCTTGGGAGTCGAGGCTCAGTGGAAGGAGCACAGGCTTGGGAGTCAAAGGTCAAGAGTTCGAATCCTGACTCTGCCACTTGTCTGCTGTGTGACCTTGGGCAAGCCACTTAACTTCTCTGTGCCTCAGTTACCTCCTCTGTAAAATGGGGGTGAAGACTGTGAGCCCCCCGTGGGACAACCTGATCACCTTGTATCCCCCCCAGCGCTTAGAACAGTGCTTCGCACATAGTAAGCGCTTAACAAATGCCATTATTATTATTATAGAAGGGGGAGACAGACAACAAAACAGAACATGTGGACAGGTGTCAAGTCGTCAGAACAAATAGAATTAAAGCTAAATGCACATCATTAACAAATAGAATAGTAAATATGTACAAGAGTAATAGAGTAATAAATCTATACAAACATATACACCCCCCCACCTTACCTCCTTCCCTTCCCCGCAGCACCTGTATATATGTATGTACGTATTTATTACTCTATTTTACTTGTACATATTTATTCTATTTATTTTATTTTGTTAATATGTTTTGTTGTCCGTCTCCCCCTCCTAGACTGTGAGCCCGTTGTCGGGTAGGGACCGTCTCTATATGTTGCCAACTTGTACTTCCCAAGAGCTTAGTACAGTGTTCTGCACACAGTAAGCGCTCAATAAATACGATTGGATGAATGAATTTCCACAGGTGCTGTGTCCTCTGACTCTCAAACCTCTGCTCTTTCCACTGAGCCACACTGCGTAGCCACAGGCCCACCCTCGCTGGCCCCCGGATCCCATAGTTTGCCCCGCTGTCTCCCCTTCCAGCTCTGTTCTCCTTTCCCTCTCGCCAGCCCTGCCAGTCGTTATACTGCTACTGCCAGGAGGTACTCGACCGTCTCATCCAGTGCGGGCTTCTGGTGGCGGAGGAGGTATGCTCAGAAGGACTGGGCGGCCCTTGCGTGGCGGGTTTGGGGGGTCCAACCTCCGTCTCCCCCTGATTCTCCCCGGGCTCCGGAGCGGGGGGCCGGGGGGCCTGGGAGAGCAGCAGTGAGAGGTTACGACCTCTTTCCGGGCCAGCAGAGACGAGGGCTTGGCTTGGTAGCAAGCACTGCATCTCTGGAGAGACCCCCAACCCCCAGCCCTGCATGGGGGCCGTCAGCCCCGTCCACCCTTCTCTCAACCAGAGAGTCCGTAAGTGGTATTTATTGAGCGCTTAAACTACGTGCAGAGCACTGTATTGAAGACTGGGGAGAGTGCAGTGCAACAGAATTGGTAGACATGTTCCCTTCCCATAGCGAGACATTTATTATTATTATTATTATTATGGTATCTAAGTGCTCACTATGTTCTGAAGTGCTAGGGCAGATAGAAATTAATCAGGCTGGACACAGTCTCTCTCCCAAAGGGGGCTCAAAGTCCAAGTAAGAGGGAGAACGGGTATTGAGCCCTCATTTTACAGTTGGGGAAACAGGCACAGAGAAGTGACTTGGCAGGTCCCACAGCAGAGTCAGGTTTAGCACCCAGATCCTCTGATTCCCAGTCCGATGCTAATAGTAATAACTGTGGCATTTCCCGAGCGCTTATGAAATTCCAGGGACTGTACTAAGCACTGGGTGGGAATCCAAGCAGATTGGGTTGGAAACAGTCCCTGCCCCACATCGGGCTCACGGTCTTAATTCCCATTTTACAGAGGAGGTAACTGAGGCACAGAGAAGAGAAGTGACTTGTGCAGGGTCATACTGCAGACAAGTGGTGGAGCTGGGATTAGAACTCATTACCACCTAACTCCCAGGCCCCTGCTCTATCCACTAGGCCATGCTGCTCCTTAAATAAATTAAAATTAATTAAAATTACAGATATGCTCTTTGGGGAGAATATCAAGTGCTGAAAAGGTATATATTTAAGTGCGTAGGCAACATGGAAGGGAAAGGGAGTAGGGGAAAGGATGGCTTAATCTGGGAAGGGTTCTTGGAGGAGATAATAATAATAATTGTGGTATTTGTCAATCACTCATGTGCCAAGCACTGTACAAAGTGCTGAGTTAGATACAGGATAATCAGATCCCACGTGGGGCTCAGTCTAAGTAGGTATTTAGTATTTTGCAGATGAGGGGACTGAGGCCCAGAGAAGTAAAGCGACTTGCCCAGGGTCACACAGGAGGCAAGGAGTAGAGCTGGAACTAGAACCTATGCGACGGTAGAGATGTGATGCGTTCTGTCACCTATTAAAGGGGAAGAAGTTCCCGGGCAAGGGGTCAGCGGCGAGGTAGATGCGATTGAGGTGAACAGTCAGGTTGGCTTTTGAAGAGCAGACTGTGCGGGCTGGGGAGTAGGAGGAAATCAATGAGGTAAGGAAGGAGGGGGCGAGCTGATGGAGTGCTTTAGAAGAGTTTCTGTTTGATGCGGAGGTGGACTGGCAACCACTGGAGGTTCTTGAGTGGAGAGATGTCAACTGAATGGTTTTTTTTTTTTTTTTAAGAAAAGCAATCTAGTTGGCAGACTGAAGTGTGGAGTGGGGAGAGAGAGGAGGCAGGGAGATTAGCGAGGAAGTTGATGCAGGAATCATGACCTGATAAGTGCTTGGACCAGTGAAGTACCGTTTGGGATGGAGAGGAAGAGGTGGAGTTTAGAGATGCCGTGGAAGTAGAACTGACAGGTTTTGGTGACGGTTTGAACGTGCAGGTTGAATGAGAGAGGTGAGTTGAGGATGACACCAAGGTTAGGGGCTTGGGAGAGAGGGAGAATGGTGGTGTTGTCTACAGTGGTGGGGAGGACAGAGTTCAAAAGGGGAGATTACTGTGACTAAGTGCTCACTATGTTCTGAAGTGCTAGGGCAGATAGAAATTAATCAGGTTGGACACAGTCTCTCTTCCAAAGGGGGCTCAAAGTCTAAGTAAGAGGGAGAACAGGTATTGAGCCCTCATTTTACAGTTGGGGAAACAGGCACAGAGAAGTGACTGAGGCACAGAGCACGGAGAAGTACAGGCACAGAGAAGTAAGCTTTTAGACTGTGAGCCCACTGTGAGCCCACTGTTGGGTAGGGACTGTCTCTGTATGTTGCCAATTTGTACTTCCCAAGCGCTTAGTACAGTGCTCTGCACACAGTAAGCGCTCAATACGATTGATGATGATGATGAATTCGGTTTTGGACACGGAAAGCTGGAGGAGCCGATGAAACATCCGAGTAGACGTCCTGAAAGCGGGATGAAATGCGAGACTGCAGAGGAGGAGAGAGGATTGGAGGGCGATTTAGGGATCGGTCTCTCGTCTCTCCTGCGTTCCCCCCGCGCAGGCCCCAGGGACCCGGCCGGCCTGCGACACTAGCCGCCGCCGCTTCCAGGAGAAGCTGCTGTGGCGAGCCACGGACGACTTCAGCGACAGCGACAGCGACTACGCCGACGAGGCCGACGGGCGCTGCTTCACAGTAACTGTCGGGCTGAGGGGGGCGGGGGCTGAGGGCCAGTCGCCCAAGGATCCTGCCCGGGGAGGGGAGGACACTGACTCTCCTTCTCCGTGGCCAGCTCAGCCAGCAGACCCGCTGCCCCGACTTCTTCCTCTTCCTCGGCCGATTACTCAGGCCCCTGCTCACGGCCTTTGCCCGCGCTGCTGTCTTCCTCCAGGAAGGGGAACTGC
This sequence comes from Tachyglossus aculeatus, assembly GCF_015852505.1. Classification (NCBI taxonomy): domain Eukaryota; kingdom Metazoa; phylum Chordata; class Mammalia; order Monotremata; family Tachyglossidae; genus Tachyglossus; species Tachyglossus aculeatus. The sequence goes on from NC_052082.1 coordinate 35,872,569, forward strand.
CGGCTACAGGTGCCCAGCTCCTCTCGGCTTCCAAGCCCCCGACCTGGGTTTCCCCAGGGACCGGGCACCTCCTTCCCTCCCTCCTGCATCTTCCCAGGGGCTGGGGTTGGAGGGAAGAGCCGGCTGAGGGTAGCGACTGTCTCCCTACAGAGTCAGGGCTCGCAGGGCAGCTGCATCCGTTCTTGCTGAAGACAGCCCGGGAGGACGGCACCTTTGGTGAGTGGAGGGGCAGCCCTAGCGCGGCTCAGTGGGAAGAGCCCAGGCTTTGGCGTCAGAGGTCGTGTGTTCAAATCCTGCCTCTGCCCCTTGTCAGCTGGGTGACTCTGGGCAAGTCCCAACTTCTCTAGGCCTCAGTGACCTCATCTGTAAAATGGGGGTGAAGACAGCCCCACACGTGGGACAACCTGATCACCTTGTAACCTCCCCAGCACTTAGAACAGTGCTTTGCACATAATAAGCACTTAATAAATGCCAGCATTATTATTATTATTACCGCAGGCCTAGGGATGCAGCAGCTGGAAGAGGCCTCCTGCTCCCTGCAGGTTGGGAACAGGGCAACACCAGGAGAAGGAAGCTTTCTCTGCCTCACGCTTGCAGCCTTGATTTTAGCGGGATCAGCCGGGTTGGGGGTCTCCGGAGCAGCGAAGCAGGTTGGGGGGGGACGAGGTTCCCCTGCCTAACCCCTACTCTACCCTGGCTTTTTCTTCCAGAGTGTGCCAGCTGGGAGCTGGCTGTCAAGGCTGTGCGCACATTCAGGGAGCTGGGGGTGAGTCCGGGCAGACGGCTCCTCATTCTGGGGAATCGGCGCCCAGCCGTACTTCTCCCCAGCCCACGTAACCCATTCCCCCCCCCCCCTCCCCGACCTCTTCCCCTCAGCCCCTGTGCCCAAGACCCTAATCCAAGCCCAGTTTGATAAGGGCCCGGCCCCTCTTTCCCCTTACCTCCTGCCGTCCCCCAAGAGAAAAGCTGCCCCCAGACTGTCTGTCCTATGTCTGGGGTCGGTGGTCCTTCACCTGGGGTTGGGTCGGGCCAACCCCCATGCCTTGTCTCTCAGGTGCTGCGGGAACACCCGGCCCCCGAGGGCCCCCAGCTTTGCTTGGCTCCCACCTTCACTGAACGAAAAAACCAGGAGCAACTGGAGCACGTCATCCGCCAGTTCATCTTTGCATAGAGGGTGGGCCCTCGTCCCCACCATTCCCTCCCCTCTGGACCCTAGGCCTTGGACCACCTTCGTAGTGGGGGCCGGGGGACGCCATCAGGTCAGCCATCTGCGGTCGTGATCCTCCCCCACATCTTTAACCCCTCAGCTGTTGCCCGTGAGATGCTGTGGAGGGTAAAGGAAGCCACAGAGCTGACTATTAAAAGAGTTTATTGTCTTCCATTGAGCTTGATTGGGGATTGCGGCGAGGGTGACCAGTCTGAAGTGGGCAGTGCCCAGCTGGCAGTGGAAGCCGGCTGGCACTGAGAGCCTGCCTGCTGGCGAACCGGTCCCATCCTCCAGCGTTTGGGGCCGGGAGTCGTTGGCTTCACACCACGTTGTTGACAATGGTCCCCAGCCCTTCAATATCACACTGGACCTTGTCTCCCTTCTGCAACTCAGAACGGTCGACATCAGAGGGGCCTGCTCCTCAGCTCTCAGGGGGCGGGAGGGAGACGGGGTCAGGACCCTCCCCCCATGGACTGGCACGGTGGGGGAAGAGCCGTGGCCACCTCAGACTGGGCGTCTTACCTTGAGGAAGACAGGCGGTTTCCTGAACACCCCGACGCCTGGAGGGGTCCCAGTCAGGAAGACGTCCCCGGGATACAGGGTCACAAACCTGCCGTGGATGGAGCAGGCCCGTCAGCCCCGCAGGGTCGGCCTGCCTCCTCCCCTCTCCCCTCCCCTGGTCCCCCTGCAAGTGGGCGAGAGAGAGACGGGGGGCTGTCCCACTTACTGAGAGACCCAGGCGACCAGAGCCTCGGTCTTGAAAACCATCTGGTTGGTGTTGCTGTTCTGGACCAGCTCCTCGTTGATACGGCACTGGATGCTCAGATTGTGAGGGTCTGAAATGAGGGGAATAGGTACTTTAAAAGAGAAAGAAAGCATGCAGCCTAGAGGGCTCTGAGCAGTCTCTTTGGGGCCCGCCACCGATGAGCCTCCCCCTCTGCCCAGTTGCTGGGCACCACTGGACTGCCTCCAGTCCCCGGTGTGAAGTACGGTGGAAGTCGAGCTGTTTGAAGCTCAGACTTGAAGTGCAAGAAGGGGGGCCACCTCACGCAGCCACCGTGTTCACCCGGGCAGCAGGACGATTCCGAGGGCACCCGCATCTCCCGGCGTCACCCCTGGGGCCACGTTCCTGCTCCCTCGCTGGAGTCCTTGGACAGGAGCAAGGAAACTGCCCGAGGGAGCCTAGCTGAGCCAGGAGGACCGGGCCGAGCGGGGAAGCTCGTACCTGCTACGCTGTCCCTAGTCACCAGAGCGGGGCCCAGGGGGCAGAAAGTGTCAAAGGTTTTGCCCAGCAGCCACTGCTTCCCGTTGCGCTTCATCTGCCAGTCCCGGGAGCTGACGTCGTGGGCCACCGTGAAGCCGGCCACGTGGCTCATGGCCTCCGCAGCCTGTGGGGGTGAGGAGAAGCCCCAGTCTCAGGACCGATGAGGCCGAGGATGAGCCAGGCTGGGCCGTGTCGGTCGGGGGACAGGGGCTGCAGGCCCTTCCTGACTCTGGAATCAGTCAGGGGCCCACCTAGAGAGGGAAGGTGTACGTCCCACGACCGTTTTGGAGAGCCACTGTCCCCACTTGCGGGCAACCCTCCGTGGAGAGACGTTTCAGACCCCTCCGGACACAGGTGAGTCCCTTGGGGCCAGGCCCCACCGTAGCTCTCCACCTCCTTCCTCTGGAATTTGGCTCGGGCTGGTCAATGCACAGCATGGATCTCATTTAGTCTTTGCCACACCTCTGGTTGGGGGGCAGGTTGTTACTAATGTTCCCGTTTTAGGACTGAGGAAACTGAGGCACAGAGAGCCCCCGCAGCAGTTCCGCAGACCTCCCGGACCCTTTCCCCATGAGGTCACGCTACCTTTCTGCCCCGATTACCTTTATGTTCTTCCCTTCCTTCCCAATCACGAATGCCAGTTCCACCTCCCAGTCCACTTCCTGTTGATGATAATAATAATAATAATTAATAATTAGGGCATTTATTAAGTACTTACTATGTGCCAAGCACTGTTCTAAGCGCTGGGGAGGTTACAAGGTGATGAGGTGGCCCCACGGGGGGGCTCCCAGTCTTCATCCCCATTTTCCAGATGAGGCCCAGAGAAGTCAAGTGACTTGCCCAAAGTCACACAGCTGACAAGCAGTGGAGGATCTGAGATTTGAACCCATGACCTCTGACTCCAAAGCCCGGGCTCTTTCCACTGAGCCACGCTGCTTCTGTGTTGATGAGAAGAGGGGGTGGTAAAACGCTGCATGCCAGGCGTCCCTGGGGCCCCAAGGGAGAAGCCCCTTCCTGACCGCTGCTGGGAGAATCAATCGATGGTATATGAGCGCTTACTGGGCACAAGGCACTGGACTGAAGATTTGGGTGGGTCCAATAATAATAATAATAATAATAATAATGATGGTATTTGTTAAGTGCTTACTATGTGCAAAGCACTGTTCTAAGCACTGGGTGGTAGAAAGGATCCCTGCCGACGAGGAGCTTAGAGACTAGAAGGGCGGACAGGTATTAAAATAAATTACACGCAGGGGAAATGGGAGAATATTGGGATATGTCCACTGGGGTTGTAGGACTGGAGTGACTATTAGGTGGCTAAAGAGTAATAATAATAATAATGGCATTTATTAAGCGCTTACTATGTGCACAGCACTGTTCTAAGCGCTGGGGAGGATACAAGGGAATCAGGTTGTCCCACACGGGGCTCACAGTCTTAATCCCCATTTTACAGATGAGGTCACCGAGGCGCAGAGAAGTTGCCCAAAGTCCCACAGCTGCCAAGTGGTGGAGCCGGGATTTGAACCCATGACCTCTGGCTCCGAAGCCCGGGCTCTTTCCACTGAGCCACGCTGCTTCCCTGCTACTGCACAGGTGATGCAGAAGAGAGAGGGAGAAGGGGGAAATGAGGGCTCAGTCAGGGAAGGCCTCTTGGAGATGTGATTTTAGGGTTTTGGAGGAGGTGGAGGAGTGTCGGAGGTGAAGGAGGAGGGCATTCTGGGCCGGAGGGAGGATGTGGGCAGGTTATCTCTAGTGCTTTCCCAAAGCGCCCTCACATTAATAAACTCGTGTCTGCCCTCCCAACAACCCTGCAAGGTAGGTAACGAGGAAAGGCAGGTATTGTTCTCCCCGCTTGGCAGTTGAGGAAACTGAGGTACAGAGAAGTCAAGGGCCTCCATCGTGGTCACACGGCAGGTGGCTCGGCCACTTTACCGCTCAGTGCCAGGGCTCCTCGGGCACGATCGGGCGCGACGCGGGGGCTGGAGGGCCGCTTACCGTGCTCAGCGGGGGCAGCACAATGTCATTGTAGGGGCCCACGATGGAGCTGGGGAATTTGCTGAAGATGATGGGCTCTGTGGGCACGGGCGCGTTCTGCTCCTGGCAGTGGTCCACGTAGTTCATGCCCACACACACCACCTTGTCTGGCCGAGTGATGGGCGACAGGAGGGTGACGCCGGACCGCTTCAGGGCTGGCTGCCCGGACTCCAGGGCCCTAGGGAGCCGAGAGACACAGGTGAACCCAGGCAGGCCTCGACACCCAAGTGAGGGGCTCCGCTGGGCCTCGTAAAGTGCCCAGTGACTCAAGGAGGAGAGCGCCGAGCGGGCGCCACTTAAGTGTCTTTGCCTAAATGGTTTATCGTCCATGTGAGAAAAATACCACCGAACACAACCTGCCCCTTGCCCCTCTCCCGGTATCTCAGCTGAGTCCCCTGGGATGGATCCCCTTGGCCCCGGAGGGCAGGGCTGGCGCACTGGGAGGGAGCGAGGAAGGGAAGAAGGCCGCTGCTGGGAGAAACTGGGAGCCCGTCAACGCAGGGGCTACTCCAAGCACCCTACCCACCCCGGGGCCATGTCTAGGTCTGAGGATGAAGGCCGAGGGCGGACTTGCAATTCTGGGGGAGCGACTGGCACATCTGGGGCACGTTACAATCCTCTCTACGGCTCACTTTCCTGTAGAATGGGGCTAAGACTGTGAGGCCCGTGGGGATCAGGGACCGTGTCCAATTTGACTAGGGTGTGTCTTGAATTGCAGGCGCTTAATACATGCCATTATGATTGCACGGGGCAAGGGAAAACCAGAGCTGATAGTTGGGGACATATTGACTCCTTGGGGACAAACGAGGCAATCATGCACCTCATGGGATTGACATCCTGGGGCCGGAACCGTCTGCCCTAGAGCCTTTTGGGGGAGGACGGGCAGCTGAAGCCCGCCGTTCCCCCTAGAGCTGGAGAGGGGGCAGAGATGGGGGCCACCATGGCCATTCAACCCCTTGCCCCCGGGCCAAGCCCCCAGCCGACTCCGGACCCTGCAGGGTCCCCCTCGTTCCTTCCAGGCTGCTGGACCAGCCGGAGGCTCCTTTCTCTCCCTGTCCCCGGTGCCCAGGACGACGAGCTGTCCAGACTGACTGTGCCCGTCCTGAGCCCGGCCGTGGCCAGTGGCCCTCAGCAGTGGCAGAGACAGAAGCCAAAGGGCCAGCTGAGCTGGGGTCAACTAGGGTGGCGGCAGCGCCTGGTCAGCTGGCTGTCCTCCACACCGCTGCTGGACACTGACAAAGGAGGCGAGCGGGTGGACTGGACTGCTCACCTCAAGGACACCGTGGCTAGGGATGACAGTAGTCTCTAGCCTGGCAATAATAATAACAACGATGGTATTTGTTAAGCGCTTCCTAAGTGCCAAGCACTGTTCTAAGCGCTGGATAATGGTATTTGTTAAGCACTTACTATATTCTAGATGCTGGGGCAGATACAAGGAAATTGGGTTGGACGCAGCCCCTGTCCCACATGGGGCTCACAGTCTTAATTCCCTTTTACAGATGAGGGAACTGAGGCACAGAGAAGCGAAGTAACTTGCCCCAGGTCGCACAGCAGACAAGTGGCAGATACCGGGATTAGAATCCCGGTTGGGGAGGTGATGGGAGGGAGAGGAGGCGATAGGATGGTGAGGAGGGGATGGGAGTGGAGTAGCAGCACTGGTTGGGGGGAGGTGCGTGGAGGGAAAGAGGGAGGGGGGAGGAGGGGGAAAGGGAGGAGGAGGAAGGTCAACTGGCAACCAGGCAGCAAGGAGGGTAAGATGATAATTCCCTGGCTCCCTACCGGACCCGGAGACCTAAACGGGAAGAGTCAATAATCTCTTACCCAGCTCTCCCTTGCCTCCTCTTTTCCGCTCTCCCCACTCATTTCCCTCAAATCTCCACCTCCCCATTCCCTCTAGACTATAAGCTTGTCATGGATGGGGAACACATGTGCCAACTCAACACATGTGTTGAGAAGCAGCGTGGACCCAGCTCCGCCACTTGTCTGTTGCATGGCTTTGAGCAAGTCATTTAACTTCCCCGTGCCTCAGTTCCCTCATCTGCAAAACGGGGATTAAGCCTGTGAGCCCCATGTGGGACCCGGACTGTGTCCAACCTGATTAGTTTGTAGTTTGCTTCACACAGTGCCTGGCACATAGTAAGCGCTAAACAAATACCATCAAAAAAACCCAGCTGTACTCTCCCACATTTCTTTTGAAATGTGGTGTTGACGAAGGCTTTTGCGAATACCAGAGACTGCCCAAAAAACAAACGGATTTTGCAGCAAATTATGCCAAAGTGGTCTTCGGAAGGCCAAATGACTCGCTTTAGATTAGCATATTTTGGACACATCATCGGGAGGACTAATTCCCTGAAGAAGACACTAATGCTAGGAAAAGTCCAGGGAAAATGTGGAAAGGGGAGACCAGCAGAAACCATAACTGTGACAACGGAAGAACCGTTAGCAAGGTTACAGATTATGGCAGAAGAAGGGACGTTCTGGAGAAAATATATCCATAGAGGCGCTATGAATTGGAAATGACTCCACGCACTTAATAATAATACTCTCCCAAGTGCTTATCACAGTACGCTGCACATGGTAAGTGCTCAATAAATACCATTGATTGATGAGCCCCATGTGGGACAGACAGTGTCCAACCTATCTCAACCTACCCCAGCATTTAGAACAGTGTTTGGCACATAGCACTTAATACCATAAAAACCAACAACAACAAAATGATAACTTGAATTCCTAGGGTATTTGTATTTCCCCAAGTGCTTTGACAGGAAGGGAGAAGCAATTATCCCCACTTCACAGGGCAGGAAGCTGAGGTTCAGAGAAGTTAAGTGACCTGCTAAAGATCCCAGAGCAGGCCTGAAGCAAAGCTGGGACTAGAACCCAGGTGTCTTGATTCCCGGACCCCTGATCTTCCCACCAGGCGACACTCCCTCCACCGGGTCAGAGCTCTCGGTAACGGGACGGTGCCCGGCAGAGGACGGGAGTCGGAACCACAGAGGCCCACACGGGCCCTGGATCAAACACCACTGAGTCCACCCATCCTCAGGAAGGATAATGACCAACACGCCAAGCAGAGGAGAATCTACGGGGTCCCTAGGGGCCGTTGGGGCAAGGAAACCTGGCACCCCTCCCCTTGGGTTGAGGGGACTGCTGCGGTCCGGGCCGTGACCCCCCCAGGACCCAAAGGGGTGAGACGGAGCAGGAGACTGAAGGATACGACCGTCGCCGGCCGGCCGGGGTGCCACTTTTACCTCTTTGCCACAGACAGCGCGGCTTCTCCCTGTTCCAGGAACTCTCGCATGGTCTTGGGCAGACCGGGGTCGAAGGCATTGAGGTCGATGACGCCTCCGCCGCTGGCTTCCTCCAGCCCCAGTCGGGTCCCCGGGAGGTGAGGGGCCTGAAACTGGACCAGTCTCATGCCTCTGGAGGGCTGAACCGACACACTTCGCCTCCGGCTCCAGCTCAGAGCGCTGAGGAAAGTCCGGCGCACCTGTACCAGCATCAGAATCTGAGTCTGGAGATGAAGAACACCGTGACAGCCCGCTGGCCGGAGGGCTTGCTGTCCCCTCTCCCCTTCCCCACCATCCTCGGTGACTCCGGATGAGACGGAAACTCCCGACCCTGGCTTCTGGCTTCCCACCAGCTCCTTCCAACTTTCTTTTCCTCCCTCTTCTGCCGCAACATCCCAGCTGGCACTTCTTTTTCCTTCCAAGTTCACGTCCTGGCTGGCCCACACTCATCACTCTGCCATCTCGGATCCCCTCTCAGACGTTCCCCTGACCGGACCATCCTCAGCCTCCCTATCTTCAAAGGCTAAAACAGTCACCTCCCCCAAAAGACCTTCCCTAACCACCACCCTAGTCGGGTCATTCAACCATCCACCCCCAAATCCATTCATTTTTGCTTACTTTTGTATCTGGGCTCTTGCTCCCACTGAGTGTATACAATGTGTCTTTCTCTTTTTCCCAAGTAGACTGCAAACTAAGTTCCCAGGGACTTTTTTTGTGTTTTTTTTTGCATAGACCACACAGAGCTAAACAGCATGGCCTTGTGGAAAGAGCACGGTAAGAGTTGGAAGATTCCTGCTCTAATTATAGCTCGATTTAGGGACTTTAACCTCTCTGTGTGACAATTTCCTCATCAGTAAAACCGGACTATGATACCAGATCTCCCCACCTTTTTAATCACGTGAGGCTCACATGGGTTAAGGACTGTGCCTGATTTGATAATGCTCCCCGATTTCATAAGGGAGCAGCGTGACTTAGTGGAAAGAGCCTGGGCTTGGAAGTCAGAGGTCATGGGTTCTAATCCCGGCTCCGCCGCTTGTCAGCTGTGTGACCTCGGGCAAGTCACAACTTCTCTGTGCCTCAGTTCCCTCCTCTGTAAAATGGGGATTAAGACTGTGAGCCCCATGTGGGACAACCTGATTACCTTGTATCTACCCCAGCGTTTAGAACAGCGCTTGGCACATAGTAAGCGCTTAACAAATACCAACATTATTATATTATTATAATGTTGGATCTGCCCCAGTATTTAGCAAGAATAAGAATAATAATGGTGGCATTTGTTAAGTGCTGGGGATGTGCCATGCACTGTTCTAAGCGCTGGGGGGGATACAAGGTAATCAGGTTGTCCCACGTGGGGCTCACAGTCTCCATCCCCATTTTACAGATGAGGGAACTGAGGCCCAGAGAAGTGAAGTGACTAACCCAAAGTCACACAGCACACAGTGGTGAGTCCTGGATTAGAACCCACAACCTCTGACTCCCAAGCCCGGGCTCTTTCCACTAAGCCACGCTGCCTCTCTGTTCAATAGTTAGAACTTAATAAACAACATTTAAAAAAAAGTAGCCAGAGAAGAAATGCTATTGACACTAGTTTTAATATTAAATTTGCCCTGGGCAGATTTGACGCAAAATAAAAAATGTTTCCTGTAAAATGTATATTTCTGGAAGAGAAGCAGCGTGGCCTGGTGGAAAGAGCATTGGCTTGGGAGTCAGAAGGTCCTGGGTTCTAATCCTGACTCCGCCACTTGTCTGCTGTGTGACTTTGGGCAAGTCACTTCACTTCTCTGGGCCTCAGTGACCTCATTTGTAACATGGAGATTAAGACTATGAGCTCCATGTGGGAAATGGACTGTGTCCAACCTGATTAGCTTTTATCCATCCCAGTGCCTGGCACCTAATAATCACTTAGTAAATATTCATTCAATCATTCAATCGTATTTATTGAGCGCTTACTGTGTGCAGGGCACTGTACTACACGCTTGGGAAGTACAAGTCGGCAGCAGATAGAGACGGTCCCTACCCAACAACGGGCTCACAGTCTAGAAGGGGGAGACAGACAACAAAACAAAACATGTGGACAGATGTCAAAATCCTCAGAACAAATAGAATTAAATATGAGAGAGACACCTGTTTGCTGCAGGCCAGCTCTTCAAGACTTATTTTAGAGTCTGTCAGCTGTCTGTAAGCAAACTGAGGGCAGGGATCATGTTTACCTACTCTGTTGTATCATCATCAATCGTATTTATTGAGCGCTTACTATGTGCAGAGCACTGTACTAAGCGCTTGGGAAGTACAAATTGGCAACATATAGAGACAGTCCCTACCCAACATTGGGCTCACATGTGCCCAAGCACTTAGTACAGTGCTCTAGTCGGAGTGAACACTTAATAAACATTATCGGTAGAGAAGCATTGTGGCTTAATTGGAAAGAGCCCGGGCTTGGGAGTCAGAGGTCATGGGTTCTAATTCCGGCTCCAGCACTTTCATTCAATGGTATTTATTGAACGCTTACTGTGTGCAGAGCACTGTACTAAGCGCTTGGGAAGTACAAGTTGGCAACAAATAGAGACGGTCCCTACCCAACAGTGGGCTCACAGTCTTGTCAGCTGGGTGACTTTGGGCAAGTCGCTTCACTTCTCTGGACCTCAGTTCCCTCATCTGCAAAATGGGGATGAAGCCTGTGAGCCCCCCGTGGGACAACCTCATCACCTTGTGACCTCCCCAATCAATCAATCGTATTTATTGAGCGCTTACTGTGTGCAGAGCACTGGACTAGGCGCTTGGGAAGTACAAGTTGGCAACATATAGAGACAGTCCCTACCCAACATCATCATCATCATCATCAATCGTATTTATTGTGCGCTTACTGTGTGCAGAGCACTGTACTAGGCGCTTGGGAAGTACAAGTTGGCAACATATAGAGACGGTCCCTACCCAACAGTGGGCTCACAGTCTAGAAGGGGGAGACAGAGAAAAAAACCAAACATATTAACAAAATAAAATAAATAGAATATTTATAAATTAATACAGTCTCTACTGTGCATGTGTGCGTGTGTGATTGTTTTGTGTGGGCATCCTCTGCTGTGGAATAAAATAAAATAGAGCAATAAATATGTAACCAGCGTTTAGAACAGTGCTTGGCACATAGTAAGCGCTTAATAAATGCCATTATTATAATTATAGGGCTCGGAGGAGGGGGATACTATAGGGGAAACTGAGGCCGAGGGTCTGGGATTGGGGGGAAGGCCCGTTGTCTCACCTGTCCTGGCGCTCAGCAGGGACGGCCGCGGCCCGATCAAGTCCGACTTTAACCTCCAGCCAAGGAACTACAACTCCCGTGAGGCCCCGCGGCCGGCTTGACCCTCCGGCCAAGGAACTACAAGTCCCGTGAGGCCCCGCGGCCCGTTGGCGGCCGCTTGACCCTCCAGCCAAGGAACTACAACTCCCGTGAGGCTCCGCGGCCCGCAGCCCTGCGGACCCACGTGACCGGGGCAACCAATGGAAGGGCGGAGAGCCGCCCCTTCGTCCTCGTGGCGGGTCCAATGGAAAGAGCCGGGGCTTGGGAGTCGGAGGTCGTGGGTTCGAATCCCACCTCCGCCTCTTGTCCCCTGGGTGGCTTTGGGCAAGTCACTTCACTTCTCTGGGCCTCAGTTCCCTCATCTGTCTAATGGGGATGAAGACTGGGAGCCCCACCTGGGACAACTTGATCACCTTATACTGTCAGCTGTGTGACTGTGGGCAAGTCACTTAACTTCTCTGGGCCTCAGTGACCTCATCTGTAAAATGGGGATTAAGACTGTGAGCCCCGCATGGGACAACCTGATCACCTTGTAACTTCCCCAGCGCGCTTTGCACATAGTAAGCGCTTAATAAATGCCATTATTACTATTATTATTATTATTATATCCTCCCCAGCGCTTAGAACAGTGCTTTGCACTTAGTAAGCGATTAATAAATGCCATTATTATTATTACTATTATTATTATTATTAGAAGCAGCGTGGCTCAGTGGAAAGAGCACGGGCTTTGGAGTCAGGGGTCATGGGTTCAAATCCCTCCTCCACCGTCAGCTGTGTGACTTTGGGCAAGTCACTTAACTTCTCTGTGCCTCAGTTACCTCATCTGTAAAATGGGGATTAAGACTGTGAGCCCTCTGTGGGACAACCTGATCACCTTGTAACCTCCCCAGCGCTTAGAACAGTGCTTTGCACATAGTAAGCACTTAATAAATGCCATTATTATTATTATATCCTCTCCAGCGCTTAGAACAGTGCTTTGCACATAGTAAGCACTTCCACTTTCTCACTCACTAGTAAGCACTTAATAAATGCCATTATTATTATTATTATTATTATTATTATTATTATTATATCCTCCCCAGCGCTTAGAACAGGCTTTGCACATAGTAAGCACTTAACAAATGCCATCATTATTATTATTATCATCATCCTTAACCACTCTCTCACTCACTAGTAAGCGCTTAATAAATGCCATTATTATTATTATTATTATTATTATATCCTCCTCAGCGCTTAGAACAATGCTTTGCACATAGTAAGCACTTAACAAATGCCATCATTATTATTATTATCATCATCCTTAACCACTCACTCACTAGTAAGTGCTTAATAAATGCCATTATTATTATTATTATTATATCCTCCCCAGCACTTAGAACAGTGCTTTGCACATAGTAAGCCCTTAACAAATGCCATTATTATTATTATTATTATCACCATCCTTAACCACTCTCCCACTCACTAGTAAGCGCTTAATAAATGGCATTATTATTATTATTATTATTATTATATCCTCCCCAGCGCTTAGAACAGGCTTTGTACATATTAAGCGCTTAACAAATGCCATCATTATTATTATTATTATCATCATCCTTAACCACTCTCTCACTCACTAGTAAGCGCTTAATAAATGCCATTATTGTTTTTATTATTATATCCTCCCCAGCGTTCAGAACAGTGCTTTGCACATAGTAAGCATTTAACAAATGCCATCATTATTATTATTATTATCATCATCCTTAACCACTCTCTCACTCACTAGTAAGCGCTTAATAAATATTATTATTATTATTATCATTATTATTATTATTATTATATCCTCCCCAGCGCTTAGAACAGTGCTTTGCACATAGTAAGCACTTAACAAATGCCATCATTATTATTATCATCATCCTTAACCACTCTCTCAGTCACTAGTAAGCGCTTAATAAATGCCATTATTATTATTATTATTATTATTATTATATCCTCCCCAGCGCTTAGAACAGTGCTTTGCACATAGTAAGCACTTAACAAATGCCATCATTATTATTAGTATTATCATCCTTAACCACTCTCACTCACTAGTAAGCGCTTAATAAATGCCTTTATTATTATTATTATTATTTTTATATCCTCCCCAGCGCTTAGAACAGTGCTTTGCACATATTAAGCGCTTAACTAATGCCATCAATATTATTATCATTGTCATCATCCTTAACCACTCTCTCACTCACTAGTAAGCGCTTAATAAATGCCTTTATTATTATTATTATTATATCCTCCCCAGCGCTTAGTACAGTGCTTTGCACATAGTAAGCACTTAACAAATGCCATTATTATTATTATTATCATCATCCTTAACCACTCACTCACTAGTAAGCGCTTAATAAATGCCATTATTATTATTATTATTATATCCTCCCCAGCGCTTAGAACAGTGCTTTACACATAGTAAGCACTTAACAAATGCCATCATTATTATTATTATTATCATCATCCTTAACCACTCTCTCACTCACTAGTAAGTGCTTAATAAATGCCATTATTATTATTATTATCATTATTATATCCTCCCCAGCGCTTAGAACAGTGCTTTGTACATAGTAAGTGCTTAACAAATGCCATCATTATTATTATTATCATCATCCCTAAGCACTCTCTCACTCACTAGTAAGCGCTTAATAAATGCCATTATTATTATTATTATTATATCCTCCCCAGCTCTTAGAACAGTGCTTTGCACATAGTAAGCGCTTAACAAATGCCATCATTATTATCATCATCCTTAACCACTCTCTCACTCACTAGTAAGCGCTTAATAAATGCCATTATTATTATTATTATTATTATTATTATATCCTCCCGAGCGCTTAGAACAGTGCTTTGCACATAGTAAGCGCCTAACAAATGCCATTATTATTATTATTATTATTATCATCATCCTTAACCACTCACTAGTAAGCGCTTAATAAATGCCATTATTATTATTATTATTATATCCTCCCCAGCGCTTAGAACAGTGCTTTGCACATAGTAAGCGCTTAACAAATGTCATTATTATTATTATTATTATTACCATCATCCTTAACCACTCACTCACTAGTAAGTGCTTAATAAATGCATTATTATTGTTGTTGTTATTATTATTATTATTATTATTATTATTATTATTATATCCTCCCCAGCGCTTAGAACAGGCTTTGCACATAGTAAGCACTTAACAAATGCCATCATTATTATTATTATTATCATCATCCTTAACCACTCTCTCAGTCACCAGTAAGCGCTTAATAAATGCCATTATTATTATTATTATTATTATATCCTCCCCAGCGCTTAGAACAGTGCTTTGTACATAGTAAGCGCTTAACAAATGCCATCATTATTATTATTATTATTATCATCATCCTTAACCACTCTCTCACTCCCTTTCAACCCCCCCAATTCAGTCACCAGATCCTGTTCTATGTTCACAACCTCTTAATCAATCAATCATATTTGTTGAGCGCTTACTGTGTGCAGAGCACTGTACTAAGCGCTTGGGAAGTCCAAGTTGGCAACATATAGACAGTCCCTACCCAACAGTGGGCTCACAGAGAGCCTGAACCGGGAGGCCGGAGGACCCGAGTTCTAATAACGGCTCTGCCAATTGCTTGCTGTGTGTCCTTGAACAAGTCGCTTAACTTCTCTGGGCCTCAGTTTCCCCATCTGTAAAATGGGAATTAAATGACCGTTCTCTCTCCCACTCAGGTTGTGAGCCCCATGTGGGTCAGGCGCCATGTCCGCCCCGATTAACTTGTATTTACCCCAGTGCTTAGAACAGTGCTTGACACATATATTCATTCAATCGTATGCAGAGGCACTGTACTAAGCGCTTGGGAAGTACAAATCGGCAACGTAGAGAGACGGTCCCTACCCAACAACGGGCTCACAGTCTTGAAGGGGGAGACAGACAACAAAACGGCAGCGTAGCTCAGTGGAAAGAGCCCGGGCTCTGGAGTCAGAGGTCATGGGTTCAAATCCCGACTCAGCCAACTGTCAGCTGTGTGACTTTGGGCAAGTCACTTCACTTCTCTGGGCCTCAGTGACCTCATCTGGAAAATGGGGATTAAAACTGTGAGCCCCCCCGATCACCTTGTAACCTCCCCAGCGCTTAGAACCGTGCTTGGCACATAGTAAGCGCTTAGCAAATTCATTCATTCAATCGTATTTATTGAGCACTTACTGTGTGCAGAGCACTGTACTAAGCGCTTGGCAATTACAAGTTGGCAACATATAGGGATGGTCCCTACCCAACAGTGGGCTCACAGTCTAGAATACCATCATCATTATTATTATTATTATTAATAAAACAAAACAAAATAAAAAAAAATACAACAAAACAAAACAAGACAAAAACAGGTAGACAGGTGTCAATATTATCAGAATAAATAGAATTATAGCTATATACACAGCATTACTAAAATAAATATAGATGGTATGTACAAATAAATAGAGTAATAAATATGTAGAAATATATACAAGCGCTGTGGGGAGGGGAAGGGGGGAGGGCAGAGACGCGGAGGGGGGAAGGAGGAGGGGAGGGAAAAGGGGATGCTCAGTCTGGGAAGGCCTCCTGGAGGAGGTGACACATAGTAAGCACTTAGTAAATACTATAATAATAATAATGATGACATTTGTTAAAGCACTATGTGCCAAGCACTGTTCTAAGCGCTGGGGGGACACGAGGTAATCAAGTCATCCCACATGAGGCTCACGGTCTTAATCTCCATTTTCCAGGTGAGGGAACTGAGGCACAGAGAACTTAAGTGACTTGCCCAAAGTCACCCAGCTGACATGGCAGAGTCAGGATTAGAACCCATGACCTCTAGCTCCCAAACCCGGGCTCTGAGCCACTCTGCTTCTATTACCACACCGGTCCAACCACTTATCTTATCCCTCCCTGACTACTGTGTGCACACAGTAAGCGCTTAATAAATGTTATTATTATTATTATTATTATTATTATTATTATTATTATTATTGCATCAACCTCCCCCTTGATCTCTCTGCCTCCTGTCTCTCCCCACTCCAGTCCATGCTTCACTCCGCTGCCCGTGTCGTTTTTCAAAAAATCATACGGCACACATCTCCCTGCTCCGGGAAAACCTTCAATAGTTGCCCACCCTGCTTCCCATCCAGCGGAAAGTTCTCATCCTAGAGAAGCAGCGTGGCTCAGTGGAAAAAAGCCTGGGATTTGGATTCAAAGGTCATGGGTTCGAATCCCGTCTCTGCCACACGTCTGCTGTGTGACCTTGGGCAAATCACTTCACTTCTCTGAGCCTCGGTTACCTCATCTGGAAAATGGGGATTAAGACTGTGAGCCCCACGTGGGATGATCTGATGACCTTGTATCCCAGAGTTTAGAACAGTGCTCTGCACATAGTAAGTGCTTAACAAATGCCATTATTATTATTATTATTATGGGTTCAAATCCCGGATCCACCAATTGTCAGCTGGGTGACTTTGGACAAGCCACTTAACTTCTCTGGGCCTCAGTTCCCTTATCTGTAAAATGGGGATTAAGACTGTGACCTCCCCAGTTCTTAGAACAGTGCTTTGCACATAATAAGCGCTTAATAAATGCCATCATTATTATTATCATCGGCTTTAAAGCACTCTCTCCCTCCCTCCTCCCCTTTCTCTTCTCCCCCTACATTCTCATCTCATCTGACAGAACACTTCTGAACTCCCATCTCCTCCTCCCATCCTCCTTCCTTGATTAATCTCTCATTTCTCTCCTTATGGGCGGGGAACTTGTTTATTGTGTTATGTTGTGTTGTTTATTCTGTTGTATTGTGCTCTCCCAAGCACTTAGTACAGTGCTTTGTACACAGTAAGCACCCAATAAATACCACTGATCGATTCAACCTATATACCCCCACAACCTATATACCCCCAATTGCCACTTCCATACGTTGTGGCTCAAGTGGATAGAGCCCGGGCTTGGGAGTCGGAGGTCATGAGTTCAAATCCCAGCCCCGCCACTTGTCAGCTGTGTGACCTTGGGTAAGCCACTTAACTCCCCAGTGCTTTGCACATATAGTTAGCACTTAATAAATACCATCATCTGTGCCTCAGTTACCTCATCCGTAAAATGGGGATTAAGACCGTGAGCCCCACAGGGGGCAACCTGATCACCTTGTATCCTCCCAGCGCTTAGAACAGTGCTTTGCACATAGTAAGCTCTTAATAAATGTCATCATTATTATTCTCTGTGACTCAGTTACCTCATCTGTAAAATGGGGATTAAGACTGTGAGCCCCACGGGGGGGCAACCTGATCACCTTGTACCCCCCAGCGCTTAGAACAGAGCTTTGCACATAGTAAGCACTTAACAAATGCCATTATTATTATTATTATTATCTGTGACACCTAATTATTTTCCCTTAAACAATTGCATTTATTTACAACTTAGTGTTTCCCCAACTGTAACTTTAACGTTACTCTCTTTCCTTTGTCTTCTCTAACCTTCCCTCCTAATGATAATAATAATTGTGGTATTTGTTAAGTGCACATTATTTGCCAAGAACAGTACTAAGCACTGGGGAAAAGACTTTTGCCACCCGGGGACCACTGAGGGCCCCTGCTCCTGGTTTGCTTGTCTACTTAATGATAATAATAATAATAATGGCATTTATTAAGCACTTACTATGTGCAAAGCACTGTTCTAAGCGCTGGGGAGGTTACAAGGTGATCAGGTTGTCCCACGGGGGGCTCACAGTCTTAATACTTCAGATTACTTCAGGAACGAGCGTCCTATTAATAACAATAATAATAATAATAATAATGATATTTGTTAAGCGCTTACTCTGTGCAAAGCACTGTTCTAAGCACTGGGGAGGTTACCAGGTGATCAGGTTGTCCCACGGGGGGGCTCACAGTCTTAATCCCCATTTTACAGATGAGGGAACTGAGGCCCAGAGAAGTTAAGTAACCTGCCCAAAGTCACACAGCTGACAGTTGGCGGTGCCAGGATTTGAACCCATGACCTCCGACTCTGAGCCCCTTCCTTCCTCTCCCCCTCGTCCCCCTCTCCATCCCCCCCATCTTACCTCCTTCCCTTCCCCACAGCACCTGTATATATGTATATATATTTGTACATATTTATTACTCTATTTATTTATTTATTTATTTTACTTGTACATATCCATTCTATTTATTTTATTTTGTCAGTATGTTTGGTTTTGTTCTCTATCTCCCCCTTTTAGACTGTGAGCCCACCGTTGGGTAGGGACTGTCTCTATATGTTGCCAATTTGTACTTCCCAAGCGCTGAGTCCAGTGCTCTGCACACAGTAAGCGCTCAATAAATACGATTGATGAGGATGATGATGACGACTCCAAATCCTGTGCTCTTTCCACCGAGCTACGCTGCTTCTCTAAGCATTTACCGTGTGCAGAGCTAATATGTGTCCTAATAGGCGTCCTAAATCCTAAACTTCTCTGTTCATGCCCCGTTCGGTCCCCCCTTCTGACATCCCGTTCTCCAAGGGGCCTAGTTTCCTTGCTGGCCCGGCTGGCTTCCAGAGCCATTTTTTACTGGCCCTTTCTGCAGGAGCCAAAACCTTCCTGCCTCCTGTAAATCACGGCTCCACTGGCCATTAGTCTTTATGGGTGAGTCCAGTTATCGTTCTCCCTGGGTGCCAAAATTCAGTTCGCACCCTCCGGTTGGGCGCTGCCCCACTGGCCCTCCCACGCCGGCCCGGCGGCTGAGCCTTTGAGATCCGCTTTCAGAGGGTTCAAGCCTAATTGAACCCCAGGCCCTGGTCACCAGTATATCTGGGTGAGGACCTGCCCTTTCTGCGGACCTCAGGGGCCCCCCAGGGACTGCGTGTCCTCCCCCACAAAGAGGTCGCAGTGTTTGTCCACTCCGCCTTTAGTGGGACGATGCCGGCCAGAGACAGGCTAAAGGGGAATACCGATCGGTTCCCGTCAGCCGCTGGCCTATCTGGGACCACCTGGCTATGGAAATAATAATAACGATGGCATTTGTTAAGTGAGCCCACTGTTGGGTAGGGACTGTCCCTATATGTTGCCAACTTGTACTTCCCAAGCGCTTAGTACAGTGCTCTGCACACAGTAAGTGCTCAATAAATACGATTGATGATAGTAGTAATAATAATATTTGTTAAGCGCTTACTAGTAATGATAATAATAATAGTAATGGTATTTGTTAAGCCCTTACTATGTGCAAAGCACTGTTCTAAGCGCTGGGGAGGTTACAAGGTGATCAGGTTGTCCCCCGGGGGGCTCACAGTTTCAATCCCCATTTTACAGATGAGGTCACTGAGGCACAGAGAAGTGACTTGGCCAAAGTCACACAGCTGGCAGTTGGCGGAGCCGGGATTTGAACCCATGACCTCTGACTCCAAAGCCCGGGCCCTTTCCACTGAGCCATGCTGCTTCTCACAGTGCTGCTTACTATGTGCGAAGCACTGTTCTAAGCGCTGGGGAGGATACAAGGTGATCAGGGTGTGCCACTTGGGGATCACAGTCTTATTCCCCATTTTACAGATGAGGTAGCTGAGGCTCAGAGAAGTTAAGTGACTTGCCCAAAGTCACACAGCAGACATGTGGCAGAGCCGGGATTGGAACCCATGACCTCTGACTCCCAAGCCCGGGCTCTTTCTACTGAGCCACGCTGCGTCTCCCATGAAGACTTGCTCTGGAATGCAAAGGAGGAAGAGTAAATGATGATGATGGCATTTATTAAGTGCTTACTATGTGCTAAGCACTGGAGTAAAGGCCTCATGGCCAAGTGCAAAATATATGGGACTAGGATTCAGGATTCCTGCATCCAGATAATAATAATGGCATTTATTAAGTGCTTACTATGTGCAAAGCACTGTTCTAAGTGCTGGAAGGTGATACAAGGTGATCAGGTTGTCCCACGTGGGGCTCACAGTCTTCACCCCCATTTTACAGATGAGGTAACTGAGGCACGGAGAAGTGAAGTGACTTGCCCAAAGTCACACAGCTGACAACTGGCAGAGCCGGGATTTGAACCCATGACCTCTGACTCCAAAGTCCGGGCTCTTTCCACTGAGCCACGCTGCTCAGTTACCTTGGGCAAGTAAGTCACTTAACCTCTCTGTGCCTCAGTTTCTTTAGCAATAAAATGGGCACAAAATATCTGTTCTGCCTCCCTTTTGGACTGTAAGTTCCGTGTGGGACGGGGACTATGTCTGATCTGACTATTTTGGGTCCACCCCAGTGTTTAGCCCAGAGCTTGGCATAAAGTAAGTGCTTACCAGCATTATTATTTTCTGTCTCCCCACCGTGTCGGTGGCAGCCACAGTGCTGTGGTGTGGGTCTGGGGTATTCTTGGTTCCAGGACTCTCTGACTCTTCCTCAGCCTGTGGGGCTGCACGGATATGAGACGATCAGGTCAGAAAAATGGGAACATCCCCATTTTAAAGAGGAGGGGAACTGAGGCACAGAGAACTTAAGTGACTTGCCTGAGTCTCATGTCGGAAAAGTGGTCGGGCCCGTCCCCCTAACTTTCAGGCCCGAGCTCTTTCCGTTAGCCCAGGCTGAGGGTTTTCTCCGACAGCTGTAGGGGAAGCCTTTTAATAATAATGATGATGGTATTTGTTAAGCACTTACTATGCGCAAAGCACTGTTCTAAGCACTGGGTGGGTATACAAGGTGATCAGGTTGTCCCACTTGGGGCTCACAGTCTTAATCCCCATTTTACAGCTGAGGTAACTGAGGCCCAGAGAAGTTAAGTGACTAGTCACACAGCTGATAAGTGGCAGAGCCGGGTTTATTCATTTATTCAATCGTATTTATTGAGCGCTTACTATGTGCAGAGCACTGTACTAAGCGCTTGGGAAGTACAAATTGGCAAAATGTAGAGACAGTCCCTACCCAACAGTGGGCTCACAGGGATTAGAACCCATGACCGCTGACTCCCAAGCCCGTGCTCTTTCCACTGAGCCACGCTGCTTCTTTTGTCCCATCCCCAGATTTCCACCCCCCGAGGGGCTCTGGACCAAACTGGTCCTGATCCGGCATGGATTTGGGGGATCAGTAGAGCTGGGTTCTAGTTCCTCTTCTGCCCCTGCCCTGTTGTGTGACTCGAGACGGTTCACTGCCTCACTGCCGTTCAGTTTCCTCATCTGTAAAATGGGGATAATAACCCCTCCCTCTTCCTACCTCACAAGCTGGATTCCAGGAACTTTCTGTTCGCTCCCGGGAACTCTTGCTGACTCTACTGGTGAGAGGGCCCCAGCCCCCAGGAAACCAAGCCTGTGGTTACACACTGCTGTGGAAGTAAGGGCCACGGGCAACCCGAAGCGGCCTCTTCTGAAAAGGATTGGCTAACTGAGTCTCCCCCGCAAGATGAGTCATGTGCTGAGTGTGGAGACCAGGCACGGACGGGGGCATTGACCGCCAAGAGTCCAGAGGTCTTCAGGCAGGGAAATTTGGACGCCTCTGTTTCTTTTTCAAGTTTATTTTATTAAAATAGACCGGGGCTGGGTGTCATGAGAGAACTGGGAATAGGAACAAAGTCCCCAGGCCAGTGTTCTGGGGGTGGGGAGGGGACTCCAGAGTAAAGGTGACTGCTAACCAGACATGCGACCCAGCGGAGAGGGACGAGGGCAAACGGGGGGAAGAAGGGGGCTGAGGGAGGGTGGTGGACCTGAAGGGATGAGAAATGGAGGGGGGAGAGTGAAGGGCGGGGAGGAAGAAACGGAGGACGAGTCAAGGTGGATAAGCACAGAGAGCCCGCATCTGGCTGAAGGCCCCAGGGGGACAGAATCAGCAGGATGGCCAGGGAGTTTGGGACAGCGCTGGGCTCTGCGTGGTCTCCCTGCCGGACTCTTGTAACCCCGGAACAGCCTTAGGGTGGAGGCGAGGGAGTTGGGCGCTCAGTTCCCTTGGCCAGGGGCCACTCCCGGGGGATGGGGCGATGAGGGGCTCCTTCTGGGGTCGGGAAAGAGGAAACAGGTGGGCCCTGCAGGTCTGCAGTGTGAGCCATGGAGAGAAGGGAGGCAAGATGCAGGAAGCGATGGAATGTTTTCAGTCGGAATGTTCCCCCACTGCCTTTTCCTTTTCCTCTTCTTCTTCTTCCTCCTCCTCAAGCTTCTCGATCTAACTAGGGGCTAAAAACCCTTCTTCCATCCGCCCCACCCCACCCCCAGCTGTGCAGGTCCCAGATTTCTGTTCGATGAGAGACCCCTGAAGCTGGGGGAGGCGAGCAGATAGTGGCCTTGTCCTGGAGCTCTGCAGCCAGCCCAGGGCCAGTTCACTGGGAGGAGGGTGAGCTACCAGGAGGGGGTTTTCACCCCAGAGAACAAATGTGCTAGCTTTTGTAACTCTCCTTTGACTCAGTAGCAGAGGACTGGGGGAAGCCAGGAGGAAATTGTTGGCCTAATGTAGACCAGCTGGGTCCTTTTATTCCTTATGGTACCTTCCGGGCCTCTTTCCTCTGAGGGTCTCAGGAAGGACTTGACTCATCTCTCTCATTCAATCCACTTGTTCAGTGTGTCACCAAATCCCGTCAGTTCAACCTTCCCAACATGCTAAAATTTGCTCTTTCCTCTCCATCCACACTGCTATCAGGTTAATCTAAGTATTCTAATGCGGTTTTACTGTAAGGTCGTTGTGGACAGGGAACCTGTCCACCACCTCTGTTGTACTCTCCCAAGTGCTTAATACAGAGCTCTGCACATAGTAAGTGCTTCCTAAATTCCACTGATGGATTGCTGCATCAGCCTCCTTACTGAACTCCCTGCCTCCTTCAATCCACACTTCATTCTGCTGCGCAGGTCATTTTTCTATAGAAATGTTCAGTCCATGTTTCCCCACTCTTCAAGAACCTCCAGCGGTTGTTCATCCATGTCCTCATCAAACAGAAACTCCTTCCCATTGGTTTTGAAGTAATGTCACCTTGCCCCCACCTACCTTACCTCCTTGATTTTCTACTACAACGCAGCCAGTCTATAATAATAATAATAATAATAATAATAATAATAATGGCATTTATTAAGCGCTTACTATGTGCAAAGCACTGTTCTAAGCGCTATGATTGACTAAATGTACCTCGATCTTGTCTGTCTCACTGCCAGCCCCTCAGCCACATCCTGCCTCTGGAATTCCCTCCTTTTTCACATCTGACAGGCCATCACTCTCCCCATTTCAAAGCCTTATTAAAAGCACACCTCCTCCAGGAAGCCTTCCCCCACTAAGCCCTCATTTCCTCTTCTCCCACACCCTTCTGCATCCTCCTTGCCCTTGGATTTGCAGTCTTTATTCACTCCACCCTCAGCCCGACAGCATTCGGGTACATATCCGTTCACAGTTATGTCAGTCTCCCCCTCTAGACTGTAAGGTCACTGGGCAGGGAATGTATCTACCAACTCTGTTAAATTGTACTTTTCTAAGTGTTTAGTACAGTGCTCTGCACACAGTAAGCGCTCAGTAAATATGATTGATTGATTGAGTCACTGCCCCCTCCAGCCCATCCAACTTGAACCAGGAGGAACCAGGATTTGGAAACCCTTTATGGCCGTTTTCTGAGTCTGCTCTCCCTGCCCTGCTCCTTTCTCTGTCAGTCTGTCCCTCCATCCGTCTGTCTGTTGCCCCTCTGACCATCCTTCTACTTGTTGCCGCCCCTTCCACGGGGCCACATTTGTCCCAAATAGGCCTCTGCCCCAGTCAGTAAGGAGCCTGAAGGGCATGGTGGACTCGTGGTCAGAATCGAGTGTCCAGGGGGTTTATGCTTTTGGATCCAGATTGCAGTTCCTGTTCCTCTGAGGAAAAGCAGTAGGGCCAGGCTGTGAGGAACCCTCAGGGGCAGGAGGGATTCCTCCCCTCCGACCCTCTGCGGGTCCCTGGGCCGCGCTGGTGAGCTCCCTGGTGGGGTTTGGGGAAGGCGTTGGGCACAGCTGCTGCTGCTGCTGCTGGCTAAATTTTCCCTTGCGGGATGTGTCTGCCTTTGGAACTGTTTGTGCTTTTCAGAAGGGATAAGGGTGGGGTGCCTGGGCCTACCTCAGGGGAACCGGGTCTCCCCTTTTGGTAGAAACGTGCCATCCTCTTCATCTCCTCCAGCGCCCGACCGGAGCTGCTCCATTAGCCGGTCCCCTCCCCTGCCTCCATCCCCCGGGCAGCTGCTCGCCCAGTCTGGACCAAGAGACCAATCACACCCCATGTCCCTGGCTAGTCGCATCAACCCTCCCCGGGCCAAGGAACCAGCCCCACTCCATGCCATTCCTTAGTCACATTAACTACATACTTGCCCTCACTGGTCCCAAAGACAAGCCCCACTGCAGGCCTCCTCACTGTATGAACACCTGTCTGAAACCTGAGTCAGGTAGGGGCAGTCCCTTTTTTGGGGCGTGGGAGAAGACCCTCCCTGATGGGAGCTCTGGACCCTCAATGCCGCTCACTTAGGTGTCAATATGGGAGTTTGGAAGAGTGTCCCCACCCTGAGTGTATGGGAGGAGAGGGGGGTTGTCCTCAGTTCTGGCTGGTGGGGTCTCTTCCTTCTCTTGCTCAATAGCACACCCGGGTCCCTGAGTTGATAAAACCTCCTTTTTCTTTCTCCTCCTCCTCCTCCTTCTCCTCCTTCCCGCCCCCCGCCACCCCCTTCTCTCCAAGTGCAACGGTGTGACTCCCCACAGGTCAGAGGAGGGTGTCCCAATGGTGTCCAGCCCATTTCCCAGGGATTCAGCTCCAGGGGCCGGTCAGGGACGGAAGTTTGGACCCTGCGGCTTCCAGGAGGACGTGAGGCCCTTGGCCGGGAGCTGCCGAGGATCAGGGCTTCAGCCCGGCCAGACTCCCACCCCATGTGGAATCATGGGACAGGAGGGCAAGATGAACAGGAAGAGGCTGGGATGGGGAATCTGGAAGAGAAATGAGACCTGCCCCTCAGGGCCTGGAGATCACACCCCTGCCTAGCTATACTCTGGGAGAGGAAGGGGCAGTCTCTTCTGGAGGTCATGTTGTCCCTTTGGTCAGCCAGATCACTGTCCTAGGTGGGGGCCCAGTTCTCCACTAAGACAATGGACACCTCTGGCTGACGCCAGAAGAAATCCCAAGCATTCCAGATCTTTGCCCATTTGACCCCAAGACCAGAGCTTCTGTTGTGCAGTCTACTGGTGTGACTTACTGTCCACAGACCATGAGGAAGAGACCCTTTCCACCTCCTCCTCCTCCTCCCCCTCCTCCCCCTCCTCAGAAAACCCCATCCCACATTCTCTCCCCTGGTCTGTCTCAGTCACTTAGTCTCTGGTTTGCCCTTTCCAAGTCCAGCGGTCCCCTGGATATGTGCATCTGGAGCAAACGTTTTGAACAGTTTTTTTTTCTTGAAATCTATAAAAACTGTTTCTGGTGGCGGCAGTGGCTGGCCGCAGCACAGCCATTTTGACAGAGCCCCAGGAAGCCGGGCCACGGCGCCGCTAGATCACGTTCTCAAACAGCTGCATGGAGCTCATGATGTTCTCGTCCTGTGATGTGAATGAGAGAAAAAACAGGGAGTGTTGAAACTGTGGGGGGCCAGTGACCGTTCCCCACTCCCACCCTAACTGGAGAGAAAGGTCAGAGGGGCGGGCCCCAAAACCAATGACTGTGCTGGTAATGGGGGGCAAACTGTCATCAACGAATGAGTGAATGAGTGATGTGAGTTTTCGTTGGAAGATGAGGCTGCTGGCAATGAGGACTCATAGATGTCCCTGCATACTTGCACATTTGAGGTGGTCACCAAGCCCCTTTTCAGTTCCTGTTCTTAGATCCCGTGATATTGTCAGACTACTTTTCTCTCTCTCTCTCTCTCTCTCTCTCTCTCTCTCTCTCTCTCTTGCTCCCTCTTTCATACACACACTCTCAGAAGCCCCAGGCCCCAATAACAGAACTCAGTAGAACCACGCCTGGCCTGCCCCAGGCTGCTTTTCCAGCCTCACAGAGTCAACAGGAGATGTGGGAGAGAGCTAAGCTCTGGGGCGGAGGCATGAGAGGCGGGGAGGCGATGAGGCGCGTGGCATCAGGTTCGGAATTCCCGAGGACCCTTGGAAGGGAAGAGTCAGGAGGCAAGAAGCTCACCTTTTGACAAGTCTCCAGAAACTCCTCCATTGTAACCACTCCGTCCTGATTGCGGTCCATTTTCTGCAACACAAACCCCCGCGCCTTGAGATGGTGGACCCTCTGGGATGGAGCAGGCCTGGACGAGGGGCTCTAGAGTGGGCTTTCTGAGTCTAGGCTCAGCTGTTGGCTGGGGCTGGGTGGGTCTCTCCCTTGGATGGGGCCAGGTGGGCTTCATCCCCAGCCACACAGAGTTTACACACAAAAGTGCTTGCAGTGTTTCCTCTCTCCCTCTCTCTCAGACTTTCCCTTCTCCTGCCCCCACCCCAAGCCCAAGGTTTCTACCTGCCCTGGGTGCCTCTCTCTCTCAAGTTCCCTCTCCCCAGTTAGCCCATTTCCCTCAGCCTCCAGATCTACCTTTCCCAGCTAGTTTTTCTCTCCAGGGCTCACCATCTCGTAGGCGTCCTTTCCACGGGACGTTACCTGAAAGAACCTCTCCACGTGTTCCAGGGGGGCCTCATCCCTCAGAATGGGGAAGGTGTGGCGACCCATCATGTCATAAATGGACTTCATGATAGCCAGCATCTCCTGGAGGAGAAGGAGGAGGAAGGGGAGGAGGAGGGAATTGAAGCTAGGGGAGTCCCTGTGCCGCTGGGGATGGGGAGGTCCCCTTAAAAAGATGCACAAGCCAAGAACTCTTCCCTCAAGCAGGGTTGAGAGCGGCTTCTTGCTGTGGCTCTGGAGTTATTGGTGTTAATAATGGTATTTATTCTTCGTAATGGCATTTGCGAAGCACCTACTATGTGCCAAGCACTGTTCCAAGCACAGGAGTAGAGCTCTGCACAGAGTAAGTGCATCATAAATACCACTGATGAGATGATACAGGGTAATCGGGCTATTATAGAATTTTCTTGGTTGTTTCGTTTCACTTAACTTCTCTGTGCCTCAGTTACCTTATCTGTAAAATGGGGATTAAGACTGTGAACCCCATGTGGGACAACCTAATCTCCTTGTAAACTCCCCAGCGCTTAGAACAGTGCTTTGCACATAGTAAGCGCTTAATAAATGCCATTATTATTATTATTATTTCCCAGGGTCTGTCCTTCTGCCACTTTGAGGCCGCGAATTCCCTGGGAGTCAGGGATCTGGTGTGAGTCCAAAGCCCTGGCTTTCCGGCACCTGGGACAATACTTTGCCTAAAGCAAGAGACTGGCAAATAACAGAAACTGAGCAAAAGCTATTGAGCAAAACAAGCTCAATAGCAGTAATAACTATAATCCCGATAACGATACTAATAACGGGTCCTGCTACACAGCAAGCGGCTAGTAAACACCAGACGTAATGGGGCAAAACAATCCCAAAACGATAATTCCAATATCATTCATTCAATCGTATTTATTGAGCGCTTACTGTGTGCAGAGCACTGTACTAAGTGCTTAATCAGTGTTGATAACAGGTTCTGCTCCCGAGGGCCAGCGGTCAGGGAGACGCACACCCTCTCTCAGCCATCTCCCAGGCCCAGGCCCACCCGGAAGCGCGAGGGATTGGCCAAACTAGGCCCAACCCTGCCACAGAGTCCTCTCCCATATTTATTTATTTATTTGTACACATTTATTCTATTTATTTTATTTTGTTAATATGCTTTGTTTTGTTCTCTGTCTCCCCCTTCTAGACTGTGAGCCCGCTGTTGGGTAGGGACCGTCTCTAGATGTTGCCAACTTCTACTTCCCAAGCGCTTAGTACAGTGCTCTGCACACAGTAAGCGCTCAATAAATACGATTGAATGAATGAATGACCTGGCCGCTGGAGGTGACACCCTGGGAGGTGAAGAGAAGTGATGCCCTTACAACTCCCGCTCCCTGAGGGTCTTAGATACGAGTTTGGGCCCCCGCACACGTGGCCTCGGAGGAAGCCACCCTTCTACTCTACTTCTACTCTGAGGCCTGCTTGAGGACAGAGGAAATAGGGGATGGGGGCAAGCCTACCTCCCCTAAACCCGGCCCGCCTGATCCCAGAGCCCTCTTCCAATCAGCGGTATTTGTTGAGCACTTCCTGAGTGCCGAGCACTGAACAAAGCGCTTGGAAGAGTAAAATACAACAGAGTTGGTGGGCACGATCCATCCACAGAGAAGCAGCGTGGCTCAGTGGAAAGTGCCCAGGCTTTGGAGTCAGAGGTCATGGGTTCAAATCCCGGCTCCGCCACCTGTCAGCTGTGTGACTTCGGGCAAGTCACTTCACTTCTCTGTGCCTCCGTTCCCTCATCTGTAAAATGGGAATTCAGACCGGGAGCCCCCAGGGGGACAACCTGATCACCTTGTAACCTCCCCAGCGCTTAGAACAGTGCTTTGCACATAGTAAGCGCTTAATAAATGCCACTATGATTATTATCATTATTATCCTTGCCCACAAGAAGATTCCAGTCTAGATGTGTCTCCCGCTTTTGACTGTGAGCTCATCGTGAGCAGGGAAAGTGTCTGTTTATTGTTATATTGTACTCTCCCAAGCACTCAGTACAGTGCTTTGCACTCAATAAACACGACTGAATGAATGGATGAATGTAGAATTCATCTACGAATGAATCTTTGGAGTCTGTACACACCCTCACTGGTTGCAAATCCAACTCGGGGCTCCCCGGGCCCTGACCTTCCTGTGCCTCCCAGTCTCTCTCCTCCCCATCCCTAGAGCCTCCCCACCATCCCTGCCACTGCCGCTCCATCCCCCCACCCCCCAGCCTCAACACAAACACAAACCGCAGCCCGTCCGGGTCACCTCCTTCGTGATGTAGCCGTCCTTGTTAATGTCGTACAGATTGAAGGCCCATTTCAACTTCTCGTGGACTGTGCCGCGCAGCAGGACGGAGAGGCCGACCACAAAGTCCTGTAACCAGAGCACCGAGGAGGGTGGGGATCACGGAAGCCAAATGACCAGTGGAGCCCAAGAGCCCCAGAGCGGGATGGGGAGATAGGAGATCGGCAGGCCCGGAGCTCTGGGTAGACTGCCCACCTTCCCATCAAGTTAGCAACGTGGGAGGCCGGCTGAGGGCTGGCAATCAATCTTCTTAATAATAATAATAATGATGATGTCATTTGTTAAGTTCTTACTATGTGCTGAGCGCTGTTCTAAGCGCTGGGGAGGATACAAGGTGATCAGGTTGTCACACGTGGGGCTCACAGTTTTCATCCCCATTTGACAGATGAGGGAACTGAAGCCCAGAGAATAATAATAATAATAATAATAATGATGGTATTTGTTAAGCACTTACTATGTGCCGAGCACTGTTCTAAGCGCTGGGGAGGATACAAGGTGACCAGGTTGTCCCACGTGGGGCTCACAGTCTTCATCCCCATTTGACAGATGAGGGAAGTGAGGCCCAGAGAATAATAATAATAATAATAATGATGGCATTTGTTAAGCACTTACTATGTGCCAAGCACTGTTCTAAGCACTGGGGAGGATACAAGGTGATCAGGTTGTCCCACGTGGGGCTCACAGTCTTCATCCCCATTTGACAGATGAGGTAACTGAGGCCCAGAGAATAATAATAATAATAATAATGATGGCATTTGTTAAGCACTTACTATGTGCCAAGCACTGTTCTAAGCACTGGGGAGGATACAAGGTGATCAGGTTGGAGCTTACAGTCTTCATCCCCATTTGACAGATGAGGTAACTGAGGCCCAGAGAAGTGAAGTGACTTGCCCAAAGTCACACAGCGGACAAGTGGAGGAGTTTTCTATGTGCAGAGCACTGTACTAAGAGTTTGGAGCATCATACTAAGTGCTTGGGACACTTCCAGGTATGGCCCCTAAGCCAGCACCCCTGGTACCCCTGGGTTACAGCCAGAACCCAACTAGACAGGTGGCAATGGACTCCCCAATCAATCAATTTATTGATTGATTTATTGATTTAAGTGCATTGGACTGTGCACTTGGGAAAGCCCAGTACAACAGAGTGGGTAGAAATGAGCCCCGCCCACAAGGAGCTTACAGTCTAGACGGGGAGACAGACTTTAAAATAAATTACGGATACGTACATAAATGCTGTGGGATTGAGGGTGGGATGGATATCAAATGCTTAAAGGGTACAGATCCAAGTGAGAGGGCAATGCAGAAGGGAGAGGAGGGGAAAAGAGGGGAAAAGAGGGAAAGGCCTCTTGGCGAGATGTGATTTTAGGAGGGATCCGAAGGCGGAGAGAGTGGTGGTCTGTAAGCAGCAGAGTGGGAGGGAGTTAAAAGCAGGAGGTCTCCTCTCTCCCCTCTCTGTCCCCTGAGTAAACTCCTTCAGGAACAGTCAGGGAGTACGTGAAAAGGAAAAAGGGAAGAGAGAGCAGGCGGGAAAGGAAAAATGAGAAGAGGAGGGGAAAATTGTGTGGGACGAAGAGGCTGTGTGGCCTTGTAGAAAGAACCTGGGAGTCAGGAGACAGGCCTGAGTTCTTATTTTGGCTCTGCCATTTGCCTGTTGTGTGACCAGCACTTAGTACAGTGCTCTGCACACAGTAAGCGCTCAATAAATATGATTGAATGAATGAGCATGGGCAAGTCAACTGATTTCACTGGGCCTGAGTTTCCACATCTGTGAAATGGGGATTCACTACCTGTTTTCCCTTCCACTAGGACTGGGAGTCCCACGTGGGAGTGGAACAGTATTCGATCAGATTACTATGTATCTACCTCAGCGCTTGGTACAGTGCTTGGCACATTATAAGTGCTTAACAAATGGCACAAAAAAAGGGATGAGATGGGAAAGGAGAGAGGGAGAGAGGGGGAGAGAAAGAGTGGAAGAGAAAGAGAGAGCAAATCTAATGCTAACCTTCTCACTGAGCCTCCATCTCACCTATCTACCAACCCTTCACCCACATCCCACCATGCCCTCCCTCCTCAAATCCGACAATTACTCTCTCCCAGTCTTCACAGCCCTATTGAAGACACATCTCCTTCAGGAGGCCTTCCCTAAGCCCACTGTTTCCTCTTCTCCCACGCCCTTTCGCGTTGCTCTGACTTGCTCCCTCTGTTCTTCCCCCTTCCCAGCCCCACAACATTTCAGTACATACCTGAAACTTATTTTTTTATATTAATGTCTGTCTCCCCCGCTCTAGACTGTTAGCTCGTCGTGGACAGGGAATGTGTCTGTTTATCGTTGTACTGTATTCTCCCAAGCTCTGTACACAGTAAGTGCTCAGTAAATACGAATGAGTGAACTGAATGAATGAGTGAAGTCGGGAAGGTCAAGGTCCTGGGGAGACACAGGATAATGGGACCCAAACTAAAAGTTGGATGGGGCTGGAGTTTTTATTTCCCCAAAGCTCTTTGATATCAGTTATTTCCCTCTAATGTTACAACATCCCTGAAGCAGGGAGGACAGGTATCTTATCCCCATTTTACAGAAGAGGAAACAGGAGCCCAGAGAGGTTGTGATTTGCCCAAGGCGTCGGCCGAAAGGCCAGAGGCTGGACTAAGACTCCCTGATTCCTCAACCTTGTGGGCAGGGATCATGTCTACCAACTCTGTTGTATTGGGTTCTACCAAGTACAGCTGTCCACATGTTTTGTTTTGTTGTCCGTCTCCCCCTTCTAGACTGTGAGCCCACTGTTGGGTAGGGACCATCTCTATATGTGTTGCCGACTTTCCCAAGTGCTTAGTACAGTGCTCTGCACATAGTAAGCGCTCAATAAATACGATTGAATGAATGAATGAATGAATGCCTCTCAATGGAGGCCAACGGGGCTCTGGGCGATTCCTCCCGGCCCCTTCTGGCCACTCCGGCACCTTGAATCCGCCCGTCAGCCCCGGGACGGGGGGCGGTTTATCCTATAGTAATAACAATAGCTTTATTTAACGATGCATCTAGCTTTACTTCTATTTATTCTGATGACGACACCTGACTACATGTTCTGTTTTGTTGTCTGTCTCCCCCTTCTAGACTGTGAGCCCGTTGTCGGGTAGGGATCGTCTCTATCTGTGGCTGAATTGTACTTTCCAAGTGTTTCATAATAATAAGAATAATGATGGCATCTAGTAAGCGCTTACTATGTGCAAAGCACTCTGCACACAGTAAGCTCTCAATAAATATGATTGAATGAATGAATGATAATAATAACAACAGTGGCATTTGTAAAGTGCTTACTACATGCCAGGCACTGTACTAAGCACTGAGGTTGGATCTCTAGACTGTGAGCCCACTGTTGGGTAGGGACCGTCTCTATATGTTGCCAACTTGTACTTCCCAAGCACTTAGTACAGTGCTCTGCACACAGTAAGCGCTCGATAAATACGATTGATTGATTGATCGATACGAGCAAATTGGGCGGGGCACAGTCCCTGTCCCATATAGGGCTCACAGTATTAATCCTCATTTTCCAGTTGATGAAACCGAGGCCTAGAGAAGTGAGGTGACTCGCCCAAGGTCACACAGGAGGTAAGTGGTGGAGCCAGGATTAGAACCCAGGTCTTTTTTGTCTCCCGGGCCTGTGCTCTAGCCACTAGGCCATCCCGCCTCTCCTCAGGTTCCCCAGGTGTTGGGACTAACGTGGGTAAGATGGGTAGGGAGGAGAGGGGAGGAGAGGGCAGGGGAGGGGAAAAGGGAGACGAACTGGGCAGGAGAGGATGGGCAGAGAAGATTTTGCATCGATCACCCCAATCCCTCCAGCCTCCTCCTCGTCCCTGCCATCTATCCAATTACAGGTGGAGAAATGGAGGTTCAGTGAGACCTAATCCCTCCGGCTGGCTCTCTGCCAGTCGTGCCCTCTCCCCGTTTGCCCAGACGAGGTGAAAGCAATAGCTCCTCAGAGCCCCCGTGCTGCTTGCTATTACGCCGTCACCGCCAGCCCGGATATCTGAACTCCCACAGGCTGTTTCGGCGTCTTTCCCTCCCAGCTGCCCTTGACCCTCCTCTGGAGCCCGAGATAGAAGCAGCATCGGCAGTGAGGGGCCCAGGAAGGATTTCCTGGTCTTGCGGGTTTGGCCGGAGCTATTTTAAAGCTCTGCTCTCCAGGCCCAAAGGCCGGGAGGCGGAGGGGGTGGGGAGAGGTGGGAAGGCAGTGGCGGCCAGGAGGCTGGCTAGGTGGGGCATCTCTCAGAGCATGCCAGGGGGACCGCTGCCATCCCTTCACTGCTGCTCACACTTAAGAATAATAATAGCGATGGCATTTGTTAAGCGCTTACTATGTGCAAAGTACCGCTCTAAGCGCTGGGGAGGATACAAGGTGATCAGGTTGTCCCATGTGGAGCTCACAGTCCTCATCCCTTTTAGACTGTGAGCCCACTGTTGGGTAGGGACCGTCTCTATATGTTGCCAACTTGTACTTCCCAAGTGCTTAGTACAGTGCTCTGCACACAGTAAGCGCTCAATAAATACGATTGATTGATTGATTGATTGATCCCCATTTTACAGATGAGGTAACCGAGGCACAGAGAAGTTAAGTGACTTGCCCAAAGTCACACAGCAGACAGGTGGCTGCCCCTCAGCCTTGGCCTGCTCGGTGAAACCCCTGCCCACAGCTCTTAGAGCCCT
This sequence comes from Tachyglossus aculeatus, assembly GCF_015852505.1. Lineage (NCBI taxonomy): Eukaryota > Metazoa > Chordata > Mammalia > Monotremata > Tachyglossidae > Tachyglossus > Tachyglossus aculeatus. The sequence goes on from NC_052082.1 coordinate 35,906,212, forward strand.
TATGGCCTGTCTCCCACAGTCCTCTCTCCTACCCCATCCTATCGTCCAAACTTTGGCTTCCCCCAACTCTCACCGACGCAGCTGGAGAGGCAGCCCCCTAGGGAGCATGGGACTGGACTTTGGGGGTGGGGACGGAGGTCCAGTCTTCCTTTCGTCTGACGCTGAGGTTGGGAGAGAGACAGCGGCGGGTACCGGCCATCGGCCACCCTGGTGCCACGGTGGGGGGATCGGCCTACGTAGCCCAGCTGGGAGCTGAAAATTTTTTGTGTTGCCTTCAGGTTCACAAGTTTGGAGCCCTCTGGGTGAAGTCAGGCATGCCCGCGTGCGTACACACACACACACACACAGCAGAGGATGCCCACACAAAACAATCACACACACGCACACATGCACAGTAGAGACTGTATTTATCTTACTTGTACGTATCTATTCTATTTATTTTATTTTGTTAATATGTTTGGTTTTGTTCTCTGTCTCCCCCTTCTAGACTGCGAGCCCGCTGTTGGGTAGGGACCGTCTCTATATGTTGCCAACTTGGACTTCCCAAGCGCTTAGCACAGTGCTCTGCACACAGTAAGCGCTCAATAAATACGATTGATTGATTGATTGATTGATAGAGACACACACACACATAACAGCCCATTGTTGGGTAGGGACCGTCTCTATATGTTACCGACTTGTCCTTCCCAAGCTCTTAGTACAGTGCTCTGCACACAGTAAGCGCTCAGTAAACACAATCGAAGGAATGAATACAATCAATCATATTTATTGAGCATTTACTGTGTGCTGAGCACTGTACTAAGCAACTGGAAGAGTAAACAGACACACTCCTTACCCACAGTGAGTTTACAGTCTAGAGGAGTGCATACAACAAACAGCAGGTGCACATAGTAACAACACACACACACACACACAGCAGAACAAGCACATACATATGCACACATAGTAAACAGAGTTGCAGCCTGCTAATAATAATAATAATACTGATGGCATTTATTAAGCGCTTACTATGTGCAAAGCTGGGGAGGTTACAAGGTGATCAGGTTGTCCCATGGGGGGCTCACAGTCTTAATCCCCATTTTACAGATGAGGTAACTGAGGCACAGAGAAGTTAAGTGACTTGCCCAAAGTCACCCAGCTGACAATTGGTGGAGCCGGAATTTGAACCCATGACCTCTGACTCCAAAGCCCGGGCTCTTTCCACTGAGCCACGCTGCTTCTCTTGCAGCATGACTAGAGCCCGGGCTTGGGAGTCAGAAGGTCCTGGGTTCTAATCCCGCTCCACCACCTGTCTGCTGTGTGACCTTGGGCAAGTCACTTAATTTCTCTGTGCCTCAGTTACCTCATCTGTAAAATGGGGAGGAAGACAGTGAACCCTGACATGGGACAACCTCGTTACCTTGTATCTACTCCAGTGCTCAGAGCAGCCCTGACACATAGCAAGCACTTAACAAATTATTATTATTATTGTTGTTATTAATAAACACACCCTCATTAGATACACATATCACATGTATACACCCAGTAAATACACACATAGACAAACCCAGAAGGCAGATGCTCACACACATACAGAAGACTTAGTTACAACATACACAGTAGCCACACTGACATAACCTGCACAGCTGATGCATACATAGGGTAGGCAAGCTCACACAAAGGACACAGTTTTAGTGGACCCAAAGTGGACAAGTAACACACACAGCAGACACACTTATAGAGTAGATAAGTCTACAGCTAACAACCAATCAAGCGATGGTATTTATTGAGGGTTTACTGTGTGCAGAACGCTGTACTATTTGTGAGCCCGCTGTTGGGTGGGGACCGTCTCTATATGTTGCCAACTTGTACTTCCCAAGCGCTTAGTACAGTGCTCTGCACACAGTAAGTGCTCAATAACTGTGATTGAATAAATGAATGAATGTACTAAGCGCTTGGGAGAGCACAATATAACAGAGTTGGTAGACAAATTCCCTGACTACAAAGAGATTACAGCCTAGAGGGTGAGAATGGAGCTGATACACAGTAGACACAAGCAACCGATGCGCACAGCAAACACACGGAGCGCACACAGCTGACACACATATAGCAGTCACACAGTAGAATCACACACGTGACACATATAGGGAATACAAGCGCACACAGCTGACACACTTAGCAGTCACACAGTGGACATCTGCACACATAAGGCATCTGCATGTGGCTGACACACTCAGCTGACAAACACAGTAGACACGGAACACACATTAGGTAGACAAATGCCCACAGCTGACACCTTGAGAAGCAGCGTGGCTCAGTTGAAAGAGCGTGGGTTTGGGAGTCAGAGGTCGTGGGTTCTAATCCTGACTCCGCCCACTGTTAGCTGTGTGACTTTGGGCAAGTCACTTCACTTCTCTGAGCCTCAGTTCCCTCATCTGTAAAATGGGGATGAAGACTGTGAGCCCCCCGTGGGGCAACCTGATCACCTTGTTAACCTCCCCAGTGCTTAGAACTGTGCTTTGCACATAGTAAGCGCTTAATAAATGCTATCATCATCATTATTATTATTATAGCCATCAATCAGTCAGTCAGTAGACACGTATGTGATAGTTCACAAGCTCACATAGCTGACACACCTATGTCACACAGTTGGCACATGAACCCAACACATACATAAGAGTAGACAAGCCCACGCAGAAGACGCATACATAGCAGTCCCTCAGTAGACCCACTCCCCAGAAGCCCACGTGCAGCAGACACATGTGGACTCATTCCCACTGGTTTCTAGCCTCTGGACCCGTAGCCATCCCTTCCCAGGGTCTCAGGTGGGAATCTTCGGGAAAGGCAGCGCCGTGGGCTCCGGGATAGGGTCCATTTCCGTCTGACGGGCGGCCCATGGGGCCGGGAGCCAGGACCCACCTCGAAGTGAATGGCCCCGTTGCCGTCTGCGTCAAAGGCGTTGAAGAGGAAATGGGCGTACATGGTGGCATCTGTGAGGAGAGCGAGAGGGTCAGTCCAGGTCACAGCGGGGCCCCGCGGTGGCCCCAGCGGGCCGGGAGGGGAGGGTAAGGAAGGGGACACTGAGGCGGGGTCCGCGGTGGGCCCAGTTTCAGAGAGCGGCTCCAGTCCCCCGAGGGCCAGGCCCACCAGAAACCCCAGGGCCTCCTCGCTCTCCCATGCCACCACCCAGATGAAGTGGACTCTGAAGCCGTTCTGTAGAGTCCCCGGCCTGATGACCCCCGCCTGGTGAGAGAGGGGGCTTCCCACAGGGGGCAAGGGGCTGTGGCCACCACCCCAAGGGGACACCTTCCCTCTTGGGCCCCGCAACCAGGGCCACCCTAGCCAAAGAGAGGCACTGGGGGACAGGACCCGGGCAGTCTTGGGAGGGTCACGGCCCCTCCGAGAAGGGTCAGGTCTGCGGGCGGCCGACTCACCTCCCTGAGGGAAGAACTGGGAGTAGATGAGCTTGAAGGTTTCTTCGTCTACCAGGCCGGTAGGACATTCCTGCGGGAAGGAGGATTTCTTGGTCACAGTGGCCCGGCCCGGCCCAGCTTCCCTGGCCGCTCCCCGCAGGGGCTCACCTCCTCTCCCGTGACCTGTGGCATCACGGCTGACCTGTCACCTATCTCCACTCCCCGTCGGGGGCTTCCCTCCTGTGGAAGCCCCTGTAACCCTTTTATTTATCATAAATGTGGTCTCTCTGGCTAGACCTGGGTGGTGCAGCGTTAAAGGATTTACTGTTTCCCTTGTCCCAGGACTGTCTTCTCCATCCTGGAAAATATTCCAGTAGTAACCCTGAGGAACCCATCCTCACCCTGTTCCGTTCATGGGCCCTAGCCGGGGTAAGGAGGCTAAAAACTCAAGGCGGTGACCCCTCTAGTCCCTCGGAGGGATTGGGAGGTGGGGCGAGAGGGAGGTTTGGCCACCTCAGATTTGGCCCGACTACAACCCTGCAGCAATTCCCGCCCCTCCCTCCTCCTCTGGCACCCTGACAGCTCAGCTCCCATGACTCAGTGCCTCTGCCAGCCCTAGTCCTTGGGGCCAGAGGGAGCGTGGGCAACCCTGGGCAAGGCGGGGCTGTGAGGGCAGCCCCGGGCAGGGAGGTTGCGGGGTGGTGGGGCGCTGGGAACAGTCCGGTCAGGGGTCATCAAAGACGAAAGAGGCCGCAGGTTCGGCCCTGGGCGGGAGGACGGTGAGGAATGCACTGGGTAGGGAAAATGGGAGGGGTAGGGGACCACCGTTTGGGTGGGGGCAGCTGGGTCAGCCCTGGTAAGGGGAAGCGGGCTGGGACGCTCACGTTCTTGAAGCCTCGGTACAGCGACTGCAGTTCCTTCTTGGTGAACTTGGTCTGGGCCTGCAGCTGGTCCAGGCCCTCCGGCTGGTGTCGCAGGGTTGAGAGCTCCAGCTCGCCGTCACTGCTGTCTGGAGGGACAGAGGGCATTGAGGAGTGCCCGGGGAGGGGGTCTCCCCCACATAGGAGGGGGTGAACGGCAGGCCGGACCCCCAGCCGGGCTGGGGCACGTCGGGGGAAATCTGGGCACGGATCACCGGGGCAGGCTCCTCACGGGCCCCTGCTCTTCCACGCTCAAAGAAGGGCTCTTTGTTCCTTGGATTGCATTGCTGGGGAAAACCAGTGGTCAGCACTCCCCGCCCACCCCCTCAACCCTCACTTCCGGCCTATGAGGACCCCCTATCCAGGGGCGAGGTATGGCTCACGAAAGCTCTGCTCACAAAGGCCCCCTCCCCAGCCTTCTCGGAATCCGCGCCCAACACCGTAGAGATTACTGGATTGTACGTTCTCGTGGTCAGGGGCTGTGACCACCGACTCTGTCGTCTCAATCGATTCATGGTGTTTTTTGAGCTCTTACTACGTGCAGAGCTCTGTACTAAGTACCAGGGAGAGGGTACTACAACAGAATTAGCAGACCGGTTGCCTGCCCATAATGAATTTACAGTCTAGAGGACTCTCCCTAGTACTTAGTACAGTGCTCTGCACACAGTAAGCACACAATAAACGCCAATGATGGTCGACTGAGTGATTCCAAAATTGCTTGCTCCCATACACTCACTGGGAGCTGAAATCCATGGCTCCAGAGGTGGAGAAAGGGATATGGGGGGAGGCGGGGAGGGAACCGCTCCCTCTTTCCCAGCCAGCCAGCGGGACCCTAGGGGATGGAGCTGGAGGCCGGGACGTGTCGGAGCCTCAGACCTACAGCTCCCAGGGAAGAGAGGCCGCATCCCATCAACTCTATCCTCTCCACTGTCCGGCAACATTATTTCTCCCTCCTTACCGACTCCCCTTCCACTGCCCGCACCAGCTGTTTCAGATGTTAAATTCCCCCCTCAAAACCCCTGTACTTCCACCCTCCATCACTTGTTTCTAATGATCTGGCCGCATACTTTATTGATAAAATTGACACCGTCAAGTGTGATCTCCCTAAAATCTCCCCTGCTCCTCTGCAGGCCTTCCCTCCTCCTGCCCCTTCTTCAACTCTCTCATCTTTTCCAGCAATATCTCAAGAGGGGTTCTCCCGCCTCCTCTCAAAATCTACCCCCATCCCTTTGTACCTTATCCCCTCCCTCCTTCCCTCCCTGACCACAATCTTTGATTCTTCACTCTCCACAATGGCTTCCACTCTTGCCCAATGCTTTCAAACAAGCTCATAATAATAATAATAGTAATGTCTCCTCATCCGAAAAAAACCCCTTCCTTAACCCCATGACTCCCTCCAGTTATCACCGCTCTCCCAACTCCTTGAGCGAGTTATCTACATTTGCTCCCTCCACTTCTTCTCCTCCAATTCTTTCCTTGACTCCCTCCAGTTTGGCTTCTGACCCCTTCACTTCCCCAAAACTGCCTTCGCTAAGGACACCAGTGATCTCCTTCTTGCCAAATCTAATGGCCTCTGTACCATTCTAATCCTCCTCAACCTCCCACCTGCCTTCACCCGGAAACATTATCCAGCCTTGGCTCCACTGACACTGTCCTCTCCTGGTTCTCCTCCCATCTCTCCGGCCATTCTTCCGCAGTCCCTTTCTTGGGCTCCTCCTCTGCCTCCCACCCCCTGGGGCTCTTCAAGACTCAGTTCTGGGCTTCCTTCTATCCTTCATCTCCACCTTATTTGCTCCCATGGCTTCAACTCCCAACTCTACACAGATGATTCCTACATCTACATCTCCAGCCTGTTCTTTCTCTTTTTTTGCAGTCTCGTTTTCCTTCTGCCTTCAGGACGACGTGGCGAGCCCAAAACAAGCTGCCTGATTAGTGACTGTTTATGATCCCACGAATAACAACAAGGAAAAACTGGTGAAGCCACTGATGGGCTGTACCTGAGACAGGTGATGACTGCCACACAGAGCCACGGATAAAAGGCGGTCGCTTTGAATCGCAAGAAGGCACACAGAAAGCAAAAAAGAGACATGCGGAGTGAAAAACCTGGAGTAGAAACAGCACAGAGAAGCAAGCATTAAAGAAGTGAGCAGCAGGAGAGCAGCAATCGAAAGCAGCAGAAGGCGGAGGAACTTAGAAGCAGAAAGAAGCGCCGGCAGAGCGGGGTCCCTGGACCAGCAGACTGGTGTTGGACCCTTGGTGGAGTGGAGTGAGTGAGAGTGTGTATGTGTTACTCCCTTGCTCATGAGTAAAGTAAAAACAAAGTAAAAACTTTTCACAGTAACCTTGGTGGTCTGTGGTGTGGTTTAACTCTACTACACGTCACCGAGGCTCATCCGCTCCAGAAAAGTCCTGAAACCAGCCAGGGGGGCCGGGGTTTGCGATCTCAATTTGGATGTCCCACCAACACCTCAAACAAAATGCATAAACCGCCCCCACCAATTAAACTCCTTGTCTTTCACCCAAATTCTGTCCTACTCCTAACTTTCCATTACTGTAGACAGAACCACCAGTCTCCCCATCTCACGAGCCCATAACCCGGGCACTATTCTCAACCCATTTCTCTAACACTACCCACATGGACAATCCGCCACCATTCATTCATTCATTCAATCGTATTTACTGAGCGCTCACTGTGTGATCCTGTGGGTTGTACCTTCATAAAATGGTTAAAACCCACCTCTCCATCTAAATTGCCACTACGCCGATCCAAGCACTTATCTTATCCCACCTTGATTTCCACATCAGCCTCCTCTTTGACTTCCCTGCCTTCAGTCTTTCCCCACTCCAGTCCATATTTTACTCTGCTTCCCGGATCATTTTTCTACAGAAGCATTCAGGTCCCATTTCCCCACTCCTCCAAGAACCAGCAGTGATTGCCCATCCAACTCCTCATCAATCGGAAACTCCTTACCATCGACTTTAAAGAACTCAATCACCTTACCCATTCCTATCTTACCTCACTGATTTTTCACAACCCAGCCCTCACATTTCGCTCCTCTGACACCAGCAGCGTGGCTCAGGGGAAAGAGCCCGGGCTTGGGAGTCAGAGGTCATGGGTTCAAATCCCGGCTCCACCGCTTGTCAGCCATATGACTTTGGGCGAGTCACTTCACTTCTCTGGGCCTCAGTGACCTCATCTGGAAAATGGGGATTAAGATTGTGAGCCCCATATGGGACAACTGGATCACCGTGTATCCTCCCCAGTGCTTAGAACAGTGCTTTGTACATAGTAAGCGCTTAACAAACACCAAAATTATTATTATGACTTTCTGTACCTTGATCTTGTCGAACTCTCAGTTGACCCTTCATCCGCGTCCTGCCTCTGGTCTGGAACTCAACTCTGTCATATAGTGCACATATTCCACCTGTCACCAAAGCCTGTCTGTTCTACCTTCACAACATCACAAAAGTCTGCCCTTTCCTTTCCGCCCAAATGGCTACTACACTAATCATTCATTCATTCAATCATATTTACTGAGCGCTCACGGTGTGCAGAGCACTGTACTAAGTGCTTGGAAAGTACAAGACCAGGGGCAGGACGTGGGCTGGGGGTTGACGGCGGGACAGGTGAGAACGGGGCACGGTGAGGAGGTTAGTGGCAGAGGAGTGGAGGGTGCGGGCTGGGATGTAGAAGGAGAGAAGGGAGGTGAGGTAGGAGGGGACTAGGGGATGGACGGCTTTGAAGCCAACAGTGAGGAATTTTTGCTTCATATGAAGCATATTAGACTGTGAGCCCACTGTTGGGTAGGGACTGTCTCTATATGTTGCCAATTTGTACTTCCCAAGTGCTTAGTACAGGGCTTTGCACACAGTAAGCGCTCAATAAATACGATTGATGATGATATGAAGGTTGAAAGGCAACCACTGGAGATTTTTGAGGAGGGGAGTGACACGTCCAGAGCATTTCTGTAGAAAGATAATCTGTGAAGCAGGGAGAGACAGAAGGATGCGAGATCAGAAAGGAGGCTTAGGCAGTAATCCAGTCGGGATAGGATGAGAAACTGTACCAACAAGGGAGCGGTTTGGATGGAGAGGAAAGGGCAGATCCTAGCTCATCTCGACTGCATCAGCCTCCTCGCTGACCTCCCTCCCTTCTGTCTCTCCCCAGTCCAGTCCGTACATCACTCTGCTACCCAATCATTTTTTCTCAAAAAAGCTCAGTCCAATAGTTGTCCATCCACTTCCACATCCAACAGAAGCTCCTTACCATCAATCAGCTTTAAAGCCCTCGATGGGCTTGTCTCCTCCTTCCTTACATCCCTGATCTCCTCCTTCGGCCCAGCCTGCACACTTTGTTCCTCTAGCACTAGCCCTGATCTCATCTGCCTCACCAACAACCTCTTTCCTACATCCTCCCTCTGACCTGGAATTCCCTCCTCTTCCCATATACACCGGGCAACATTATTAAAGACCTTCAATAAGGTCCCATCTCCTCCAAGAGGCTTTCCCCAATTAAGCCCTCTATCTCTCCCTCTCTTTTCTGTGTCATCTGTGCATTTGGAACCATGATCTTTGGACATGTGGCATTCCCCCACCCTCAATAATAATAATAATAATAATAATAATAATAATAATAATGGCATTTATTAAGCACTTACTATGTGCAAAGCACTGTTCTAAGCGCTGGACCCCACAGCACTTATTAACAATTATTTATTTTAATGTCTGTGTTTGTTCCCCGCTTCACCCCATCATGGACTCCATACCATGGACTCACCACCACTGCCTGAGGCACTTTGGGGTACAGCCTAATACTTAAGAAATTTACTCACCCATATATCCACTTTCCTTCCCCCTCCTCGTCCAAATTATTTTAGCACCTGTCTCCCCCAGTAGCGCTTCGTCCAGTGCTCTGCACACAGTAAGCGCTCAATAAATACGATTGAACGAGTGATTGTGATTGTGCCTATTAACTCAAGTCTATAGGCGCTTAGTACGGTACTCTGCATAGTTGACACTTAATAGAACAGTGCTTTGCACATAGTAAGCGCTTAACAAATACCATCATTAATAAATACTGTTGATTGATTGATTCATCCATTTGATTGTATTTATTGAGCGCTTACTGTGTGCACAGCACTGTACTAAGCACTTGGAATGATTGACTGGGATGGGCCGCGTATCATCTGGGTGGGGAGCCCTGTTCTGTGCACCTACGTTGGGCAGAACACTCTACCAGGCATGGACTGTATGCAGAGCACTGAATAATAATAATAATAATGATAACGATATTTGTTAAGCACTTACTACGTGTCAAGCGCTGGGGTTGGACATAGTCCCTGTCCCACAGGTGGCTCAGTGGAAAGACCCCGGGCTTGGGAGTCAGAGGACATGGGTTCGAATCCCGGCTCCACCACAAGTCTGCTGTGTGACCTTGGGAAAGTCACTTAGCTTCTCTGGGCCTCAGTTCTCTCATCTGTAAAATGGGGATGAAGACTGTGAGCCCCACGTGTGACAACCTGACCACCTTGTATCTCCCCCAGCGCTTAGAACAGTGCTTCGCACATAGTAAGCGCTTAACAACGGACTGTGAGCCCCACGTCGGACAACCTGATCACCTTGTATCCCCCCCAGCGCTTAGAACAGTGCTTCGCACGTAGTAAGCACTTAACAAATACCATCATTATTATTATTATTAATCCCCATTTTACAGGTGAGGTTAACTGAGGCACAGAGAAGCGAAATGACTTGCCCAAGGTCACACAACAGACAAGTGGCAGAGCTGGGATTAGAACACAGGCCCATGTTCCATCCATTAGGCCACGCTGCTTCTCATGGATGAGTGGCAATCTGAGGAGAGCGCTATCCTGGGCATCTACTGCACGCGGAGCACTGTACTAGATGTGTATTGGATCCGGGGGCGGCTGACCCTACCAATCCTGGTTTTTCTCCTACTATCCCCTAGCATGCACGCTTTATTCCTCCCAAGCCTGCCTACTCCTCGTTCCTCATTTTCATCTCTCTCATCACTGACCTCTTGTGTGTTCACATTCATTCAGTCGTATTTATTGAGCGCTTACCCCGTGCAGAGCACTGTCCCTTCTGCCTAGAATTCTTTCCATTCGTTCATTCAGTCGTATTTATTGAGCGCTTACCGCGTGCAGAGCACTGGAAAGTCCAAATCGACAGTACTTTGGTGCCCCACTGTGTAGTTTTCTTGCCGCGTAAGCCCATGACTTTGGCGTTATCCTTGACTCCCCTCATTCAACCCACAAAGTCCGTGTTTTGATGTCTCTCTCCCTGCTTCTAATAATAATAGTGATGGTATTTGTTAAGCGCTTACTATGTGCCAAGCACTGTTCTAAGCCCTGGGGGAGATGCAACGTGATCAGGTTGTCCCACGTGGGGCTCACAATCTTAATCCCCATTTTACAGATGAGGTAACTGAGGTCCAGAGAAGTGAAGTGACTTGCCCAACGTCACACAGCCGATAAGTGGTGGAGCCGGGATAATAATAATAGTAATAATAATGGCATTTATTAAGCGCTTACTATGTGTAAAGCACTGTTCTAAGCGCTGGAGAGTTTACAAGGTGATCAGGTTGTCCCACGGGGGCTCACAGTTTTAATCCCCATTTTTTTTACAGATGAGGGAATTGAGGCACAGAGAAGTGAAGTGACTTGCCCAAAGTCACACAGCTGACAAGTGGCAGAGCCGGGATTTGAACCAATGACTTGTGACTCCAAAGCCCGGGCTCTTTCCACTGAGCCACGCTGATTTTAGACTGTAAGCCTGTTGTGGGCGGGGATTGTCTCTCTTTATGGCTGAATTGTAATTTCCAAGCGCTTAGTACAGTGCTCTGCACACAGTAAGTGCTCAATAAATACAAGTGAATGAGTGAATGGATGTTAGACACCTCACCTAATACGAGCTGTTTGGAAGCCTAATCAAAAGTCAACCCCTATCTGCATTTCCATTATCATATGAGAAGCAGCGTGGCTCAGTGGAAAGAGCCCGGGTTTGGGAGTCAGAGGTCATGGGTTCTAATCTCCCCCTTCTAGACTGTGAGCCCATTGTCGGGTAGGGACCGTCACTATATGTTCCCGACTTGGACTTCCCAAGTGCTTAGTACAGTGCTCTGCACACAGTAAGCGCTCAATAAATAGGATTGAATGAGTGAATACTCTATCTCTGCCACTTGACAGCTGTGTGACTTGGGGCAAATCACTTCTCTGGGCCTCAGTTACCTCATCTGTAAAATGGGGATGAAGACTGTGAGCCCCATGTGGGACAACCTGATTGCCTTGTATATCCCCAGCGCTTAGAACAGTGCTTGGCACATAGTAAGCGCTTAACAAATGCCATCGTCATCATTATTATATAAACACAATGCAGTTTCTGCTAACTTAGACAACACCACTTCTCTCCCAGCCCACAGGTCTTACTTCCTGGTACTAAGTCAGTGGAAAGAGCCCGGGCTTTGGAGTTAGAGGTCATGGGTTCAAATCCTGCCTCCACCACTTGTCAGCTGTGTGACTTTGGGCAAGTCACTTCACTTCTCTGGGCCTCAGTTCCCTCATCTGGAAAATAAAATGGGGATTAAGACTGTGAGCCCCCCGTGGGACAACCTGATCACCTTGTAACCTCCCCAGTGCTTAGAACAGTGCTTTGCACATAGTAAGCGCTTAATAAATGCCATCATTCTTCTTCTTCTTCTCTGGGCCTCAGTTCCCTCATCTGTCAAATGGGGATGAAGACTGTGATCCCCCCGTGGGACAACCTGATCACCTTGTAACCTCCCCAGCGCTTAGAACGGTGCTTTGCACATAGTAAGCGCTTAATAAATGCCATCATTATTATTATTATTCTCTGGGCCTCAGTTCCCTCATCTGTCAAATGAGGATGAAGACTGTGAGCCCCCCGTGGGACAACCTGATCACCTTGTAACCTCCCCAGTGCTTAGAACAGTGCTTTGCACATAGTAAGCGCTTAATAAATGCCATCATCATTATTCTTCTTCTCTGGGCCTCAGTTCCCTCATCTGTCAAATGGGGATGAAGACTGTGAGCCCCCCGTGGGACAACCTGATCACCTTGTAACCTCCCCAGCGCTTAGAACGGTGCTTTGCACATAGTAAGTGCTTAATAAATGCCATTATTATTATTATTATTATTATTAATAAATACGATTGAATGAATGAATATGAGTTCGCTTCTAGACTGTGAACCCACTGTTGGGTAGGGACCGTCTCTATACGTTGCTAACTTGGACTTCCCAAGCGCTTAGTCCAGTGCTCTGCACACAGTGAGCGCTCAATAAATACGATTGAATGAGTCAATGAATATGTTGCCAACTTGTACTTCCCAAGCGCTTAGTCCAGTGCTCTGCGCACAGTAAGAGCTCAATAAATACGATTGAATGACTGAGCCGCTTCCTTCCTCTCCCCCTCGTCCCCCTCTCCATCCCCCTCATCTTACCTCCTTCCCTTCCCCACAGCACCTGTATATATGTATATATGGTTGTACATATTTATTACTCTATTTATTTATTTTATTTGTACATATCTGTTCTCTTTATTTTATTTTGTTAGTATGTTTGGTTTTGTTCTCTGTCTCCCCCTTTTAGACTGTGAGCCCACTGTTGGGTAGGGACTGTGTCTATATGTTGCCAACTTGTACTTCCCAAGCATTTAGTACAGTGCTCTGCACACAGTAAGCGCTCAATAAATACGATTGATTGATTGATTGAATGAATGAATATGCTGCCAACTTGTCCTTCCCAAGCGCTTAGTCCAGTGCTCTGCACACAGTAAGCGCTCAATAAATACGATTGAATGAATGAATGAATGAATGAATGAATGAATGAATGAATGAATTCATCTGCCCTAGGAAAGCCGGCCACTGCGCCACCTGGCGGGAGCCGAGCCGCGTGTCACCGCCCCCGCCGCCGGCCGGCCGGCCCCTCTCCTGCGCCCCCTTCCGGCCGCTCTGGGCTGCACTGCCCCCCCCCCCGACCCCTGCCGGCCCCTCTCCTGCGCCCCCTGCCGGCCGCTCTGGGCTGCACTGCCCCCCCCCCCGCCGGCCCCTCTCCTGCGCCCCCTGCCGGCCGCTCCTGGCCGCGCCCCACGTTGACAGCCGCGAGGGAATCTTCCACTGTTAGGAGACAAATCTTCGTTTTTCCCGGGAAAATTGCACCCTCTGACCCGCTGCTCCAACCCGAGCTTGGGGAATTCCGCCCCAGGACTACACTGAGGACTCCCTACCCCTTTCCTAGGGGAGGAATCCAGAGCCAGGCTAGTCCTACAGTTGCTACCAGGACCTCCACCTATTATAATAATAACGGCATTTATTAAGCGCTTACTACGTGCAAAGCACTGTTCTAAGCGCTGGGGAAGTTACAAGGTGATCAGGTTGTCCTACGGGGGGCTCACAGTCTTTATCCCCATTTGACAGATGAGGGAACTGAGGCACAGAGAATTGAAGTGACTTGCCCAAAGTCACACAGCTGACAATTGGAGGGGCCGGGATTTGAACCCATGACCTCTGACTCCAAAGCCCAGGCTCTTTCCACTGAGCCACGCTGCTTCTCTATTGTACTTCATTCATTCAATCGTATTTATTGAGCGCTTACTATGTGCAGAGCACTGGACTAAGCGCTTGGGAAGTACTTTCCCTTTGGTTTAGTGGAAAGAGCCTGGGCCGGGCCATCAGGAGGACCTGGGTTCTAATCCTGGCTCTGCCTCTCATCTGCTGGGTGACCTTGGGTAGGTCACAACTTCTCTGTACAGTAATAATAATAATAATGATGGCATTTGTTAAGGGCTTACTATGTGCAAAGAACTGTTCTAAGCGCTGAGGGGATACAAGGTGATCAGGTTGTCCCACGTGGGGCTCACAGTCTTCATCCCCATTTTATAGATGAGGGAACTGAGGCTCAGAGAAGTTAAGCAACAATAATAATAATAATAATGGCATTTATTAAGCACTTATTATGTGCAAAGCACTGTTCTAAGTGCTGGGGAGGTTACAAGGTGATATGGTTGTCCCACGTGGGGCTCACAGTCATAATCCCCATTTTACAGATGAGCGCACTGAGGCTCATAGAAGCTAAGTAATAATAATAACAATAATGGCATTTATTAAGCCCTTACTATGTGCAAAGCACTGTTCTAAGCGCCGGGGAGGTTACAAGGTGATCAGGTTGTCCCACGGGAGACTCACAGTCTTCATCCCTATTTTCGAGATGAGGTAACTGAGGCCCAGAGAAGTCAAGTGTCAACTTAAGAAGTTAAGAGAACTGAAGACTTTCTTTCTTCAGTTCTCTGCTTCCCAAACCTCTGTTGACCTCCGAGGGTTAAATCCCTAGACTGTAAGCTCGTTAAATATGAAAGCATCCTTGTACTGTTTTGAAATTGGCCTTCCCTCAGGATCAAGGCACACCTGCATTGCTCCCTCTAGATTGTAAGCTTGTGTGGGCAGGGAATATGCCTTCCAACTCTTTTGTCTATTGGACTCTCCCAAGTGCTTAGCACAATGCTCTGCAGATAGTAAGCACTCGATAAATACCATCGGTTGAATGAATGAATGATTGGTCAGCTCTCTGGAAGATACTTTGATAAGTATTATTCTATTTATTTATTTATTTATTTTACTTGTACATATCTATTCTATTGATTCTATTTTGTTAGTATGTTTGGTTTTATGTATATATGTTTGTACATATTTTTTACTCTATTTGTACATATCTATTCTATTTATTTTGTTAGTATGTTTGGTTTTGTTCTCTGTCTCCCCCTGTGAGCCCACTGTTGGGTAGGGACTGTCTCTATATGTTGCCAATTTGTACTTCCCAAGTGCTTAGTACAGTGCTCTGCACATAGTAAGCGCTCAATAAATACGATTGATGATGATGATGATGATGGTTTTGTTCTCTGTCTCCCCCTTTTAGACCGTGAGCCCACTGTTGGGTAGGGACTGTCTCTATATGTTGCCAACTTGGACTTCCCAAGTGCTTAGTACAGTGCTCTGCACACAGTAAGCGCTCAATAAATACGATTGATTGATTGATTGATTGATTGATTGATTAAGTGACTTGCCCAAAGTCACACAGCTGGCAAGTGGTGGAGCAGGGATTCGAACCCATGACCCTTGACTCCAAAGCCCGGGCTCTTTCCACTGGGCCACGCTGCTTCTCTACAGTACGTCTCTCTGCTTCTCTTCTAGACTGTGAGCCCACTGTTGGGTAGGGACCGTCTCTGTATGTTGCCAACTTGTACTTCCCAAGCGCTTAGTACAGTGCTCTGCACACAGTAAGTGCTCAATAAATACGATTGATTGAATGAATGAATGAGTACAGTACAGTACCTTCTCAGTTTGGTAACTTTTCAGTTACCTCATCTGCAAAATGGGGATTAAGACTGCAAGCCCCACGGGGACAGGGACCGTGTCCAACCTGACTGTATCTAGCCCAGCGCTTAGAACAGTGCCTGACACTTAGTAAGCGCTTTATGAATCATCATCATCACCGTCATCTTCAAATGGTTTACTGTGTTTAGAACGCAGTAAGCACTCAACAGGTACGATTGATTGACAGATTGATTCTAGCTTGGAATCCCCCAGAACCTTGGGCAGAAACTGAGGAAACAGCCC
The DNA here is from genome assembly GCF_015852505.1 of Tachyglossus aculeatus. Taxonomy (NCBI): domain Eukaryota; kingdom Metazoa; phylum Chordata; class Mammalia; order Monotremata; family Tachyglossidae; genus Tachyglossus; species Tachyglossus aculeatus. The sequence goes on from NC_052082.1 coordinate 35,922,172, forward strand.
AGCCCCGTTTCTAGGACCTGATGTTGGAAGACAGGGAAATGGGAATGTGGCGGAGGGGCCTCTACACAGTAAGCGCTCAATAAATACGATTGATTGATTGATTGATTGGCTGGGGCCCCTTTCCCTAGCCTCGTTCCCGGGCATCAACGTCTCTGCAGTCCAATTCCACATCTCCCCCCGTCTCCAGGCCCGGATGGCCCACTGACAACTCAAAATCAATATATCCCAAACCTCATTTATTCATTCAATCGTAGTTATTGAGCGCTTAGGATGTGCAAAGCACTGTACTAAGCATTTGGGGGAGCACAGTATAATAATAAACCAGTCTCCATGTTTTGTTTTGTTGTCCGTCTCCCCCTTCTAGCCTGGGAGCCCGTTGCTGGGTAGGGATCGTCTCTATCTGTTGCCAACTTGTACTTCCCAAACGCTTAGTACGGTGCTCGGCACACAGTAAGTGCTCAATAAATGAATGAATGAATGAATAAACAGACACAGTCCCCGCCCACGATGAGTTTACAGTCTAGAGGGGAACACGTTAATATAAATAAATAAATAAATTACAGATATGTACATAAGTGCCGCGCTTATCTTCCCTCCCATACCCTTCCATCCCACCTCACCAATAATAATAATAATGATGATGGTATTTGTTAAGCGCTTACTATGTGCAGAGCACTGTTCTAAGCACTGGGGAGGTTACAAGGTGATCAGGCGGTCCCACGGGGGGCTCACAGTTTTAATCCTCATTTTACAGATGAGGGAACTGAGGCCCAGAGAAGTTAAGTGACTTGCCCAAGGTCACACAGCTGACAGTTGGTGGAGCCGGGATTTGAACCCATGCCCTCTGACTCCAAAGCCCAGGCTCTTTCCACTGAGCCACGCTGCTTCTCCGTAATGAGGGCATTTATTAAACACTTACTGTGTGCCAAGCACTGTTCTAAGCGCTGGGGGGATACAAGGTAATCAGGTTGTCCCACATGGGGCTCACAGTCTTAATCCCCATTTTCCAGGTGAGGGAACTGAGGCACAGAGAACTTAAGTGACTTGCCCAAAGTCACCCAGCTGACAAGTGGCGGAGCCGGGATTAGAACCCATGACCTCTGACTCCCAAGCCCGGGCTCTCTCCTCTGAGCCACGCTGCTTCTATTAGCCACACCGTTAAGGACATCAGCATCCTCCCTGTGACTCAAACCCACAACTCGGAATAATAATAATTAATATCAGAGAAGCAGCGTGGCTCCGTGGAAAGAGCCCGGGCTTTGGAGTCCGAGGTCAGGGGTTCAAATCCCGGCTCCACCAATTGTCAGCTGCGTGACTTTGGACAAGTCACTTCGCTTCTCTGGGCCTCAGTTCCCTCATCTGGAAAATGGGGATTAAGACTGTGAGCCCCCCGTGGGACAACCTGATCACCTTGTAACCTCTCCGGCGCTTAGAACTATGCTTTGCACATAGTAAGCGCTAATAAATGCCATTATTATTATTATTAATAATAATTAAGGTATTTGCTAAGTGCCAAGCACTGTACTAAGCAGTGAGGTCGATACACACAAATTGAGTTCTAGACTGTGAGCCCATTGTTGGGCAGGGACCGTCTCTATATGTTGTCAACATGTACTTCCCAAGCACTTAATACAGTGCTCTGCACACAGTAAGCGCTCAATAAATACGATTGAGTGAATGAATGAATTAATAAATACGATTTAATGAATGAAGGAATGAGTTGGACACAGTCCCTGCCCCACGTGGGGCTCACAGTCTTGATCCCCATTTTCCAGATGAGGGAACTGAGGCCCAGAGAAGTGAAGGGACCTGCCCAAGGTCACACAGCAGACAAGTGACAAAGCCGGGATTAGAACCGTGACCTTCTGATTTCCAGATCTGTCCTCTATCCACTCCGCCATGCTACAGTGCTTTGCACATAGTAAGCGCTTAACAAATGCCCTCATTTATTTTTTCCTCCATCCTCTACTTCTCCAGTGCTTAGAACAGTGCTTTGCACATAGTAAGTGCTTAACAAATGCCATCATTTATTTATTTTTTCCTCCATCCTCTACTACTCCAGCGCTTAGAACAGTGCTTTGCACATAGTAAGCGCTTAGCAAATGCCATCATTTATTTATTTTTTCCTCCCTCCTCTACTACTCCAGCGCTTAGAACAGTGCTTTGCACATAGTAAGTGCTTAGCAAATGCCATCATTTATTTATTTTTTCCTCCCTCCTCTACTACTCCAGCGCTTAGAACAGTGCTTTGCACATAGTAAGTGCTTAACAAATGCCATCATTTATTTATTTTTTCCTCCCTCCTCTACTACTCCATCGCTTGCTTAGAACAGTGCTTTGCACATAGTAAGTGCTTAACATATGCCATCATTTATTTATTTTTTCCTCCCTCCTCTACTACTCCAGTGCTTAGAACAGTGCTTTGCACATAGTAAGTGGTTAACAAATGCCATCATTTATTTATTTTTTCCTCCCTCCTCTACTACTCCAGCGCTTAGAACAGTGCTCGGCACATAGTAAGCGCTTAACAAATGCCATCATTTATTTATTTTTTCCTCCATCCTCTACTACTCCAGCGCTTAGAACAATGCTTTGCACATAGTAAGCGCTTAAGAAATGCCATCATTTATTTATTTTTTCCTCCCTCCTCTACTACTCCAGCGCTTAGAACAATGCTTTGCACATAGTAAGCACTTAACAAATGCCATCATTTATTTATTTTTTCCTCCCCCCTCTACTACTCCATCACTTAGAACAGTGCTCTGCACATAGTAAGCGCTTAACAAATACCATCATTTATTTATTTTTTCCTCCCTCCTCTACTACTCCAGTGCTTAGAACAATGCTTTGCACATAGTAAGCGCTTAAGAAATGCCATCATTTATTTATTTTTTCCTCCCTCCTCTACTACTCCAGCGCTTAGAACAGTGCTTTGCACATAGTAAGCGCTTAAGAAATGCCATCATTTATTTATTTTTTCCTCCATCCCCTACTACTCCAGCGCTTAGAACAGTGCTTTGCACATAGTAAGCGCTTAACAAATGCCATCATTTATTTATTTTTTCCTCCCTCCTCTACTACTCCAGCGCTTAGAACAGTGCTTTGCACATAGTAAGCGCTTAACAAATGCCATCATTTATTTATTTTTTCCTCCATCCCCTATTACTCCAGCGCTTAGAAGAGTGCTTTGCACATAGTAAGCGCTTAACAAATGCCATCATTTATTTATTTTTTCCTCCCTCCTCTACTACTCCAGCGCTTAGAACAGTGCTTTGCACATAGTAAGCGCTTAACAAATGCCATCATTTATTTATTTTTTCCTCCCTCCTCTACTACTCCAGCGCTTAGAACAATGCTTTGCACATAGTAAGCGCTTAACAAATGCCATCATTTATTTATTTTTTCCTCCCTCCTCTACTACTCCAGCGCTTAGAACAGTGCTCTGCACATAGCAAGCGCTTAACAAATGCCATCATTTATTTATTTTTTCCTCCCTCCTCTACTACTCCAGCGCTCAGAACAGTGCTCTGCACATAGTAAGTGCTTAAGAAATGCCATCATTTATTTACTTTTTCCTCCCTCCTCTACTTCTCCAGCGCTTAGAACAGTGCTTTGCAAATAGTAAGCGCTTAACAAATGCCATCATTTATTTATTTTTTCCTCCATCCTCTACTACTCCAACGCTTAGAACGGTGCTTTGCACATAGTAAGTGCTTAATAAATGCCATCATTATTATTATTATTATTACTCGTGGGTGTTCCATTCACACTTCTGAACCGCAGCTGAAACCTGGCAACCAATCTCTCCTCAAAAACATCTCACTGCTCTGCCCCTTCCTCTCTGCCCTTACGATTGGGACCCTGATTCAAACATTCATCATATTTCGACTGACTCTTACAGTGGCCTCCTCGCAGGCGTCCCCGCCTCCAACCTTTCTCCCTCTTCAGTCAGTATTTCAGGAAGATGCCCAGATCAAATCCCAAAAAGCGGCTTAGCACACATCTCCCCTCTCCTCAAAATTCTTCAGTGGTCGCCCACCTCCCTCAGCTGCCAACCCAGATACCTTCTCAGAAGCTTCAAGAAGGTTGGGTGTCCTCTCCCCCTGCTCCCCTGTTCACACTTTTCTCCCTCATTCTCCTTTTTGTCCGCCTCCAACCCCGCACTTGTGTCGCCCCTAGGACCTGGAAGTCCTCCAGACCTCAGCCCTTCAAAATCTAATAACAATATTATTATTGATATTATTTGTTAAGCCTTTACTATGTGCCAAGAGCCGTTCAAAGTGCTGGCAAGGCAATCAGGTTGTCCCACGTGGGGCTCACAGTCTTCATCCCCATTTTACAGATGAGGGAACCGAGGCACGGAGAAGTTAAGCGGCTTGCCCGAGGTCACACAGCAGACGAATGGCAGAAGCGGGATTAGAACCCACATCCTTAGAACAGTGCTTTGCACATAGTAAGTGCTTAACAAGTACCGTTATTATTATTATTATTAAAATGGGGATGAAGCCTGTGAGCCCCGGGGACAACCTGATCACCTTGTAACCTCCCCAGCGCTTAGAACAGTGCTTTGCACATAGTAGTTGCTTAACAAATACCATTATTATTATTATTATTATTATTATTATTATTATCCTCTGACTCCCAAGCCGGCGGTCTTTCCGCTAAGCCTCACTGCTTCTCACCCCATCTGACCCCATCACCAGCGTGGCTCAGTGGAAAGAGCCCGGTCTTGGGAGTCAGAGGTCTTGGGTTCTAATCCCGACTCCGCCACTTGTCTGCTGTGTGACTTTGGGCAAGTCACTTCACTTCTCTGAGCCTCAGTTACCTCATCTGTAAAATGGGAATGAAGACTGTGAGCCCCGCGTGCGACAACCTGATTACCTTGTGTCCCTCCCACCCAGTGCTTAGAACAGCGCTTTGCATGTAGTAAGCACTTAACAAATACCATTATTATTATTATTATTATTATTATCCATCAGGCCTTCCCTGACCAATTATTAGCACCCCAATTCTTACCATCCCTTAGGCCATCTTTTCCATTTCCATTTTTATTTAGTTATGCTTATCCTCAGCAGTTGTGAGGATATGCATTACTACGACTACTACTACCATTACTGTTGTTAGTATTACACCTTGTAACCTCCCCAGTGTTTAGAACAGTGCTTTGCACATAGTAAGCACTTAATAAATACCATTATTATTATTACTGCTACTACAACTACTGCTATTACTATTTCTACTTCTATGATTACTGCTATTTCTACTACTACAACTGCTCCTATTAGTATTATTACTCCTTCCATTCATTCATTCAATCATATTTATTGAGTACGTACTGTGTGCAGAGCACAATACTAAGCAGTTGGGAAAGTGCAGTACAATAAACAGTGACATTTCTACTACTACAACTGCTCCTATTAGTATTATTACTCCTTCCACTCATTCATTCAATCATATTTATTAAGCACGTACTGTGTGCAGAGCACAATACTAAGCAGTTGGGAAAGTGCAGAACAATAAACAGTGACATTTCTACTACTACAACTGCTCCTATTAGTATTATTACTCCTTCCATTCATTCATTCAATCATATTTATTAAGCACGTACTGTGTGCAGAGCACTATACTAAGCAGTTGGGAAAGTGCAGTACAATAAACAGTGATATTCCCTACCCACAACAAGCTAATAGCCTGGGGCGGGGAGACACAGACATCAATACAAATACATAAAATTACAGATAAATACATGGGTCACCTTCTTGCCAAATCCAGTGGCCTCTACTGCAACCTAATCCTCCTCGTCCTCTCATCTGATTTAGGCACTGTCAATCATTCCTTTCTCCTGGAAACATTATCCAACCTTGGCTTCCTAAACGCTGTCCTCTTCTGGGTCTCCTCTTATCTCCGGGCCACTAATTCTCAGTACCTTTCATGAGTTCCTTCTCTGCTTCCCACCCCCTAATGGGTGTCCCTCAAGGTTCAGTTCTGCGTCCTCTTTTATTCTTACATAACTTCAACTATGAGGACGATACCAAATCTACATCTCCAGCCCTGCACTTTCTCCTTCTCTGCAGTCTCGCGTTCCTCCTGCCTTCAAGACATCTCTACTTGGATGCCCTCTTGTCACTTCAAACTGAATATGTCTAAAACAGAGCGTCTTATCTTCCCACCCACATAGTAAGCGCTTAACAAATGCCATCATTATTATTATTATTATTATTACTCGTGGGTGTTCCGTTCGCACTTCTGAACCGCAGCTGAAACCTGGCAACTAATCTCTCCTCAAAACCATCTCACCGATCTGCCCCTTTCTCTCTGCCCTTACGGTTGGGACCCTGATTCAAACATTCATTGTTTGAATGTTTTCCAGTTTTCAAGACATCTCTACTTGGATGCCCTCTTGTCACTTCAAACTGAATATGTCTAAAGCAGAGCATCTTATCTTCCCACCCAAACCCTGTGCAGTGATCTACAGTGATGGCACCACAGTTCTTCCTGTCTCAGAAGCCCATAACCTTGGTGTTATCCTTGATTCTTCTTTCTCATTCCACCTACGTGTTCAATCCATCACTAAATCCCATAGGTTTGACCTCCACAACATGACTCAAATCCACTCTTTCCTCTCCATCCGAACTGCTACCCCATTTATTCTCTCCCACCGTGATTACTGTATCAGCCTCCTTGCTGACCTCCAGGACTCCCGTCTCTCCCCAGTCCGGTCCACGCTTCCCTCTGCTGCCTGGATTATTCTTCTACAAAAACGGTTCAGTCTTGTTTCCCCACTCCTCCAGAAATGGTTGTCCATCCACCTCCGCATCAAAGAGAAACTCTTCACCACTGGCTTTAAAGCACTTTAAATCACCTTGCCCCTCCTATCTCACTTCGCTATTCTCCTACTATAACCCAACCTGGATGGGTCACTCCTCTAAATGCTAACCTTTTCATTATACTTCAGTCTCAGTATTTCAGTACTTCTATCTCACCCCCTAACTCTCACCCACAACCTGCCTCTGGCCAGAAAATTACTCTCCCCCACTTCAAAGCCTTATTGAAGGCACTTCTCCTTCAAGAGACATTCCCTAACTTTCCTCTTCTCCTTTCCTCTTCTCCCTCTCCCTCCTGAGTCTTCCTGACTTGCTCCCTTTATTCATCCCCCTCCCAGCCCCACAGCACTTATGTATCTATCCATAATTTATTTATATTAATGTCTGTCTCCCTCTCTAGACTGTAAGCTCGTCTTGGGCAGGGAATATGTCCGTTTATTATTATATTGTACTCTCAGAAGTGCTTAGAACAGTGCTCTGCACACAGTAAGCACTCAATATGTTGCCGACCTGTACTTCCCAAGCGCTTAGTACAGTGCTCGGCACACAGTAAGCACTCAATAAATACGATTGAATGAATGAATGAATGAATAGTGCTTTGCACATAGTAAGCGCTTAACAAATGCCATCATTATAAATACTATTGCCTGACATCAATTATTTGCATGTATCAGCACGTATTTGCCCTGCATTACCAATGTCACCTCCATTGAAATAAAACAATGGTTCATTCAATCTACCCCAAAATTCTGGACGTGGTCAATCAATCAGTCAATGGTATTTATTGATCATTTACTACGTGCAGATCACCGTGCTAAAGCACTTGGGAGAGCACAATACAAGAGAGTTAGCAGAAACGTTCCCTGACTGTAATGAGCTTACAGTCTAGAGGGAGAGACAGACATTAATATTACTAAAACTTTACAATTATTATTTATATTTAATAATTTATTATTAAATATTGAATTTTATAATTATGAATATTACTAGAAATAGATCTCCACACCTCAGGCTGGGAACAGATGCAGACCAGAAAATGTTCCCTGGGCCCAGGGAGCATCCCAGCTCCACCACGTGTCTGCTATGTGACCTTGGGCAAATCATTTCACTTCTCTGTGCCTCAGTTACCTTATCTGTAAAATGGTGATTCAGACTGTGAGCCCCGTGTGAGATAAGGACTGTGTCCAACCTGATTTGCTTATATCTACCCCTGCGCTTAATACAATGCCTGGCACATAGTAAGCACTTAACAAATAATATTTTTTAAAAATTATCTAACCTTGGTTTCACCGACACAGTCAGTCGCTCAGTCAGTCAATTGCATTTATTGAGCACTTACTATGTGCTCAGCACTGTACTAAGCACTTGGGAGAGTACGATATAGCAATAAACGTTACAATAACAATAAACATTCCTTGCCCACAATGAGCTTACCATCTAGAGGGGGAGAAAGACATTAATATAAATAAATAAAATTACAGAAATGTATATAAATGCTATGGGTTTAGAAGGGGGGACGAATAAAAGGAACAAGTCAGGGTGATGCAGAAGGGAGTGGGAGAAGAGGAAAGGAGGGCTTGGTCAGGGAAGGCCTTTTGGAGGAGATGGGCCTTCAATAAAGATGGGGAGAGTCACTGTCTGGCAGACACGAAGAGGGAGGACCAGGCCAGAGGCAAGACATGGGTGAGAGGTCAGCGGCAAAATAGACGAGATCAAGGTACAGTGAGTACGATGGCATAAGAGGAGCGAAGTGTGTGGACTAATAATAATAATAATGACATTTATTAAGCGCTTACTATGTGCAAAGCACAGTTCTAAGTGCTGGGTAGGTTACAAGGTGATCAAGTTGTCCCACTGGGGGCTCACATTCTTAATCCCCATTTTACAGATGAGATAACTGAGGCACAGAGAAGTGAAGTGCCTTGACCAAAGTCACACAGCTGACAAATGGTGGAGCCAGGATTCAAACCCATGACCTCTGACTTCAAAGCCCGGGCTCTTTCCACTGAGCCTCGCTGCTTCTCTTAGGTTGTATTAGGACAGTAGCAAGGTGAGGTAAAGGGTGGGGGTGAGGTGATTGAGTGCTTTAAAGCTGTTGGTAAGGAGTTTCTGTTGGATGTAGAGGTGGATGGGCATCCACCGGAGGTTCTTAAGGAGGGGAAAACGTGGTCTAAATGTTTTTGTAGCAAAATGATCTGGGCAGCAGAGTGAAGTATGGAACTGGAGTGGGGAGAAAGAGGAGGCAGGGAGGTCAGCAAAGAGGCTGATACAATAATCAAGGCAGGATAGGATAAGTGCTTGGACTGGAGCAGTTTGGATAGAGAGGAAAGGGCTGATCTTAGTGATGTTGTGAAGGTTGAACCGACAGGATTTGGTAATGGATTGAATATGCGGGTTTGAATGAGAGAAAGGAGTCAAGGCTAATGCCAAGGTTACAGGAGGATGAGACGGGAAGGATAGCGGTGCCATCTACAGTGAGGGGAAAGTCAGGAGAAGGAGAGCGTTTGGGTGAAAAGATGAGGAATTCTGTTTTAGACGTGTTAAGTTTGTGGTGGTGGTGGGACATCCAAGTAGAGATGTCTTGAAGGCAGGAGGATATGTGAGACTGCAGAGAGGGAGAGAGGTCAGGGCTGGAGATGTAAATTTGGCAATCATCTGCAAAGAGGTGGTAGTTGAAGCCATGGGAGCATCTGAGTTCTTCAAGGGAGTAGGCATAGATAGAGAATAGGAGGGTAACCAGAACTGAGCCTTGAGGGACCCCCACAGTTAGGGGGTGGGAGGTAGAGGAGGAACCCCTGAAGGAGACTGAGAATGAGCGGCCAGAGAGATAGGAGAACCAGGAGAGGACAGTGTCAGTGAAGCTGGGGTTGGATAATGTTTCCAGGAGAAGGGGATAGTCAACAGTCCTTAAGGCAGCTGGGAGGTCAAGGAAGATTAAGATGGAGGAGAGACCTCTGGATTTGGCAGGGAGGAGATCACTGGTGACCTTTGAGGGGCCAGTCTTGTGGAGCGAAGGGGGAAGAAGCCAGATTGCAGGGGGTCAAGCAGAGAATTGGAAGAGAGGAATTTGAGACAGGGGGTATAGACAACTCGCTCAAGGAGTTTGGAGAGGAATGATGGAAGGGAGATGGGGCAATAACTTGAGGGAGCTCTGAAGTCAAGGGAGGGTCTTTTAGGTCAGGGGAGACATGGGCATGTCTTTAAGTCGTGGGGAAGAAGCCATTAAGGAGGGAACAGTTGAAGATGGTGGTTAAGGAGGGAAGAAGGGAGGGGGCAAGTGTTTTGATAAGGTGAGAAGGGAAGGGGTCGGAGGCGCAGGCAGGGGGAGTGGATTTTGAGAGAAGGCGGGAAGTGTCCTCTTGAGATACTGCTGGGAAAGATGGGAGAGTTGAAAAAGAGGCAGGAGGAGGGAGGGACTGGGGAAGGGCAGGGGAGATTTTAGGGAGATCGTACCTGATCATTTCAATTTTCTCAATAAAGTAGGTAGCCAGGTCATTGAGGGCAAGGAATGAGGGAGGCGGGAGGACAGGGGGTTGGAGGAGGTGGTTAAACATCCTCCCCTAGTTCTCTTATCTCTCTGGACTCTTTCATGGACTCTTCCTCTACCTCCCACCTCTTTAACTGTAGGATTCAGTTCTGGTCCCCTTCCAATTATCCATGCACCCCCACTCCCTTGGAGAACTCACTCATTCCCCTGATTTCAACTACCATCTCTAGGCAGACGATTCAAACATCCACATCCCCAGACCTGATCTCTCTCCTTCTCCGCTGTCTCCTAGTTCCTCCTGCCTTCAGGACATCTCTACTTGGATTTTCTACCGACCCCTCAAACTAAACACGTCCCCGAAAGAATTACTCGTCTTCCCACCCAAACCCCGTTCTCGCCCTGACTTTCCCATCACTGTACCACCATCTTCCCAGAATCGCAAGCTCATATTTTATTTATTTGTATTGATGTCTGTTTATTTGTACTTATGTCTGTATCCCCACCTCTAGACTGTGAGCTCATTGTCACTGTTTATTGTTGCATTGTACTTTCCCAAACTCTTAGTACAGTGCTCTGCACACGGTAAGCGCTTAATAAATACAACTGAATGAATGAATGACCTTGGCATTATCCTCAATTCATCTCTCTCATACAACCTACAAACTCCATCTGTCAACAAATCCCGTCAGTTCTACCTTCACAGCATCACTAAAGTTTCCGTTTCCTCTCCAGTCAAGTGGCTACCATGTTGATCCAAGCACTTATCACACCTCGATTATTGCAGTGGCCTCCTTGCTGCCCTCGCTGCCCTCCGTCTCTCCCCACTCCGGTTCATATTTCACTCTGCTGCCTCGATCAGTTTGCTACAAAACCATTAAGTCTATGATTCCCCACTCCTCCGGAACCCAGATGCCCATCTACTTCTTGCCCAAGGTTTCAAATCATTAAATCGCTTTGCCTCCTCTTATTTTATCTCGCTGAATTCCTACTAGACTCAGTATGTTCACTTTGTTTATCTAATGCCAACCTACACATTGTACCTTGATAATAATAATAATGATGGTATTTGTTAAGCGCTTACTATGTGCAGAGCTCTGTTCTAAGTGCTGGGGAGGATACAAGGTGATCAGGTTGTCCCACGGCGGGGGCTCACAGTCTTCATCCCCACTTTACAGATGAGGGAACTGAGGCCCAGAGAAGTGAAGTGACTTGCCCAAAGTCACACAGCTGACAAGTGGTGGAGCCGGGATCAGAGCCCACGACCTCTGGCTCCCAAGCCTGTGCTCTTTCCACTGAGCCATGCTGCTTCTCAGCGTGATCTTGATCTTGCTTCTCTGCTTGATCTCGTCTATCTTACCATTGACCCCTTGTTCACATTTTGCTTCTAGCCTGGAACTCTCTCCCTCTTCAAATCTGACAGAACATCACTCTGCCCTCCTTCAAAACCTTATTAAAATAACATCTCCGCCAAATTGGCTTCCCCGACTAAGCCCTCATTTCCCCTACTTTCTATCCCTTCCGCATCACTCTTGAAATTCACCCTCAGCCCCACAGCGCTTATGTGCCTACCTGTAATTTATTTTAAAGTTTGTCTCCCTGTCTAGACTGTAAGCTCCTTGTGGGTAGGGAACATATCTATCTACCAAATCTGTTGTATTGTACTCTCCCCGACACTTAGTTAAGTGCTCTGCACACAGTAAGGTCTCTCAATAAATACGATTGATCGATTTAACAAGTATCGAACGTCCATTTAACGGATTAGGAAGATGAGGCCCAGAACTGTGACTTGCTCACCAAACCACAGGAAGCAAGTTGCAGAGCTGGGATTAATAATAATAATCATGATGGCATTTGTTAAGCACTTACTATGTGTAAATTAGTACCCAGTCCCCCAAATCCCAAGCCCGTGCTCTTTCCACTAGTCCACACTGCTTCTCATGTTACTGGGCGTCAGTGACCCAATCTGTAAAACAGAACTGCTAAAACTTGGTATTTCCCAGCTTTCCAGAGACAATACAACAAGGGAAGCAAGAAGCCTTCCAAACACTCCAAGTGACCTGTCCGGATTATGCCCTCGTTTCCCTGGCTCCCTTTCCCTTTTGTGTCATCTATGCACTTGGATCTGTGCCCTTTGGGAATTTGGTATTTGTCCCACCCTCAGCCTCATATCACTTATGTAAATAACCGTGATTATATATATGTATATATATATATATACGGTTATATATATATATATATATATATATTAATGTCTGTCTCCCCACTCCAGACTGCAAGCTTGCTGTGGGCCGGGAATGCTGTATTGTCCTCTCCCAAGCGCTCAGTAATAATAATAATAATAATAATGATGATGGCATTTGTTAAGCACTTACTATGTGCCAAGCACTGTTCTAAGCGCTGGGGGGGGGGGGATACAAGGTGATCAGGTTGACCCATGTGGGGCTCACAGTCTTAATCTCCATTTTACAGATGAGGGAACTGAGGCTCAGAGAAGTTAAGTGACTTGCCCAAGGACACACGGCAGACACGTGGCCGAGCCGGGATTTGAACCCATGACCTCTGATTCCAAAGTCCGTGCTCTTTCCACTGAGCCACGCTGCAGCAAGTGCTCAATTGATGATGGTGATGGTGATGACGATGAGCAAATAGCCAAGTGTGACCCAGCTCTGAGCCCTGGGACTGGAAGTCACAAGGTTTTTCTTCTGGGCTGCGGTCTCTCTTTGGGGTCCCCAGCTGTGCCAGTGGTGTTGTCGGGCTCCGGTGCCCCCCGTGCCCTTGGCCTGGAGATCCAGATTCCCCAGGCTCCTAGTTGTAGAATTCTCTTCATTCCCGGGCCTCGGAAGGGGAATTTAACCTTCAGCCAACTCTGGCACTTACTGACTTACTTCCGTCCTCCTTCCTTCCTTCAATCGTATTTATTGAGCGCTTACTGTATGCAGAGCACTGAATGGGATGTACAAGTTGGCAACAACTTGTACTTAACACTCACATGTATAAATCTACTTTATTCCTTGATTTTTGACCTCTCTAATTGTAAATATTTTGACGTTGGTCTCTCCCATTCACATGTAAGCTCCTTGGGGGTAGGGAACGGGTCACTTCATTATTCTGTACTTTCCAAGTGCCTAGGAGCACGAGAAGAATGAGAAGCAATGAGAAGCAGCATGGCTTAGTGGAAAGATCCTGGGCTTGGAAGTCAGAGGTCATGGGTTCTAATCCCGGCTCCACCACGTGTCAGCTGTGTGACCTTGGGCAAGTCACTTCACTTCTCTGTGCCTCAGTTCCCTCATCCGGAAAATGGGGATGAAGACTGCGAGCCCCACGTGGGACAACCTGATAATCTTGTATCTACCCCAGTGTTTAGAACAGTGCTTGGCACATAGTAAGCGCTTAACAAATACCATTATTATTATTAGTAGTACAGTGAACTGCACCAAGCGGGAACTGAATAAACGCCACTACTACTATTACTACTACAACAACTACTACCACTACTACTATTGGCACGCAGGATGAGGGTCCTGGCCCCAGAAAAGGACAGTCACAAGCACTTGTCAGTTGTGTGACTTCGGGCCAGTCACTTCTCTTCTCTGTTCCTCAGTTCCCTCATCTGTAAAACGGGGATTAAGACTGTGAGCCCCCCGTGGGACAACCTGATCACCCGCTTAGAACAGTGCTTGGCACATAGTAAGCGCTTAACAAATACCATCATTATTATTATTGTTATTATTATATCTCCCCCAGCGCTTACCTAGTAAGTGCTTAACAAATGCCGTCATCATCATCATCAAGCGCAAATCCTGTTCCGGGAAAACAAAGAAAGAATACTTTCCGCTTCCAGCTCTCCTTCTTACCTGACTGCTCCGCCTTCTCGCTATACCCTCATTGCTCTTCCTCTTTTCCCCAGCTAACCTCCTAGCTGCCCCCTTTGCTCTTGATTCTTCTGTCTCTAGCCCCTCGGTTACACTCCTCCACCTGCCCGGGACCCCCCTCTCCCTTCAAATCCACCAGACCACATCCCTCTCCATCCCGAAAGCCATACGACCCATCTCCTCCGGGTCTTCTCCGGTTGTCCTCCACCTCCCTAGTCATGATCGTCTATCAGCCACTTGGCAGAAGAGTCTTGGCTTGCTCTGAGCATCCTGGCCTAGACTGGGGGCTGCAACCAGATTCTGCAGCGGAATTTCCCTGCGCCCACTCAGAAACACTGATTATCCAGCTTGTGATCATCAATCGTATTTATTGAGCGCTTACTATGTGTAGAGCACTGTACTAAGCGCTTGGGAAGTACAAATTGGCAACATATAGATACAGTCCCTACCCAACAGTGGGCTCACAGCCTGAAAGGGGGAGACAGAGAACAAAACCAAACATACTAACAAAATAAAATAAATAGAATAGATGTGTACCAGTAAAATAAATAGAGTAATAAATATGTACAAACATATATACAGGTCCTGTGCGGAAGGGAAGGAGGTAAGATGGGGGGGATGGAGAGGGGGACATATAGAGACAGTCCCTACCCAACAGTGGGCTCAAAGTCTAGAAGGGGGAGACAGAGAACAAAACCAAACATACTAACAACATAAAATAGAATAGATATGTACAAGTAAAATAAATAAGTAAATAGAGTAATAAATATGTACGAACATATATACATATATACAGGTGCTGTGGGGAAGGGAAGGAGGTAAGATGGGGGGGATGGAGAGGGGGACATCTAGAGACAGTCCCTACCCAACAGTGGGCTCACAGTCTAGAGGGGAGACAGAGAACAAAACCAAACATACCAACAAAATAAAATAAATAGAATAGATATGTACAAGTAAAATAAGTAAATAGAGTAATAAATATGTACAAACATATATACAGGTGCTGTGGGGAAGGGAAGCGATGGGACTGCCGGGCCCTGAGGGTGGGCCCAGAGGGACTGAAGTGTGTAAGTCTTAGCAGGAGGGGAACCGCTAGCCCTGTCAGGCTGCTGGGCCACAGATCACGGGGAAATGAGTTTGGGTCCCAAGCTGGCAGAGGTTGGCACCAGGCAGGGAGACCTCTAGCTCGGAAGAGACTATACTATGCTCCCCCGGAGAACGTCCAGAGGCTGCCTCTGACCCGCGGTCATCCTGACTCTTCCCTGCCCATCACTGGGAAACACTTTCCTTCCAGTGGGTCGGCGAACAGACGGCCAGCAATGCCGCCTCTGCGAGGCCGCGGAGGTTGGCGGACTCCGACCGAAGTTAATCTTGTCTGCCTGGCCCGGGGAGAACGGGGAACGAGGGAAACAAACACGCAGCAGGGCGATCCCTAGGCAAGGCCTTGTGAACCCTCGGTCGCTTCATTCAATCGTATTTACGGAGCGCTTACTGTGTGCAGAGCACTGTACTAAGCACTTGGGAAGTCCAAGTTGGCAACATATAGAGACGGTCCCTACCCAACAGCGGGCTCACAGTCTAGGAGGGGGAGACAGACAACGAAACAAAACATATTAACAAAATAAAATAAATAGAATAAATATGTACAAGTAAAATAAATAAAGTAATAAATACGTACAAACATATATAATAATAACGGCATTTATTAAGCGCTTACTATGTGCAAAGCACTGTTCTAAGCGCTGGGGAGGTTACAAGGTGATCAGGTTGTCCCACGGGGGGCTCACAGTCTTAAGCCCCATTTTACAGAGGAGGGAACTGAGGCCCAGAGAAGTGAAGTGACTTGCCCAAAGTCACACAGCTGACAAGTGGCGGAGCCGGGATTTGAACCCCCGACCTCTGACTCCAAAGCCCGGGCTCTTTCCACTAAGCCACGCTGCTTCTATATACAGGTGCTGTGGGGAGGAGAAGGACTTTTCTCTAGCTTGATCTTTCCTATTTCCCCTTGCCCTTCTTCATATTCTTCATTGCTATCATTTTGGGGTGCTTATTAGCAATGATGATAATAATAATGTCATTTGTTAAGCGCTTACTATGTGCAAAGCACTGTTCTAAGCACTGGGGAGGATGGCTTTTCTCCTCATCGGCGCTTAGTACAGTGCCCGACACATAGTAAGCACTTAACAAATATCGCAATTATGAAGCTTATCGTGGATAGGGAACGTTTCTACCAACTCTGCTTTACTGTCCTCTCCCGAGCGCTTAGTACAGTGCTCTGCACACAGTAAGTGCTCAATAAATACGATTGATTCCTGCCTCAAGTCATGTTCCACAGAAGCAGCGTGGCTCAGTGGCAAGAGCCCGAGCTTGTTGAGCCCCCCATGGGACAACCTGATCACCTTGTAACCTCCCCAGCGCTTAGAACAGTGCTTTGCACATAGTAAGTGCTTAATAAATGCCATCATTATTATATTATTATACAAGGTGATCAGGTTGTCCCACATGGGACTCACAGTCTTAATCCCCACTCTTACAGATGAGATAGCTGAGGCCCAGAGAAGTGAAGTGACTTGCCCAAAGTCACACAGCTGACAAGCGGCTGAGCCGGGATTAGAACCCAGGACCTCTGACTCCAGAGCCCGGGCTCTTTCCACTGTGCCACGCTGCTTAGAAGAGGCATACTGTAGTGTAAAGAGCCTGTTACTTGGGAGTCAGGAGACCTAGGTTGCTGTGTGACCTTGGGCAAGTCACTTAACTCTTCTGGGCCTCAGTTTCCTTATCTATAAAATGGGTATTCAATACCTGCTCTTTTTCCTACTTATACTGTGAGTCCCCTGTGGGACTGGGATTGTGTTCGACCTAATTATCTTGCAGCGAAGCAGCATGGTTAAGCGGAAAGCACACGAGCTTGGCAGTCAGAGGTCATGGGTTCTAATCCCAGCTCCGCCACTTCATTCAATCATATTTATTGAACGCTTACTGTGTGCAGAGCACTGTACCAAGCGCTTGGGAAGTGCAAGTTGGCAACATATAGAGACGGTCCCTACCCAACAGCGGGCTCACAGTCTAGAAGGGGGAGACAGACAACAAAACAAAACATATTAACAAAATAAAATCAATAGAATAAATATGCACAAGTAAAATAAATAAATAAATGAGTAATAAATACGTACAAATATGTATAAATAAATACGTACAAACATATATACATATATACAGGTGCTGTGGGGAGGGGAAGGAGGTAAGGCGAGGGGGATGGGGAGGGGGAAGCAGCTCCCCAGCACTTGTCAGCTCTTTGACTTTGGGCAAGTCACTTAACTTCTCTGTGCCTCAGTTACCTGATCTGTAAAATGGGGATTAAGACTGTGAGCCCCACGCAGGACAACCTGATAACCTTGTATCTACCCCAGGGCTTAGAACAGTGCTCGGCACATAATAAGTGCTCAACAAATACCGTCATTGTTATTATTATTACTACCCCAGGATTTAGTACAATACTTGATGCATAGTAAGTGCTTAACAAATATCACAATTACTACTGTGCTTGGGACACTGGACTGGACACCTACTCTGTGCAAAGCACTATATTAAGCACTTGGGAGCATACATTAGAAGTAGAAGACAGAGTTCCTGCCCTCAATGAGCTTACAACCTAATGAGGGACTTAGGTAGACACAGTCACAGATATAGAGTGATTAGTACAGTGTTCTGCACACAGTAAGTGCTCAATAAATATGATTGAATGAATAACATGAGTAAGAGCATAGAGAAAACCGCTAAAGCAAAAGTAGGAATTAATTAATATTAATTAATATAATATATTGTAATTAATACATTATATAATTATATTAAATACAACATAATTCTAATATGTAATCATATAGAATATAGTTACAGCATTTAATATATAATAATATAATCAACATAATATTAATATAGTATTAATAATCAAAGTCGGAATTAATTATTAATATTAATTAATATTAATCAATTAATATTAACTGATATCCCTGAATAAGTGAACAGATAAGTGCTGAGATGACATTACCAGGAAGGTAGGGATCAATCAGGGATGGTCTCCTGAAGGAGGTGGCTGCTTAAGAAGCTTTGAACATGAGAAGGGTAGCAAGAGGGTGGAGACAGTTATTTCAGATATTTAACTCCCTCCTCAACCCTCGCCCCCAGCTCCCCACTTCACCAATCTCTCATTGAAAAAATCTAAACCATCAGGTGTGATCTCTCTAAAATCTCCCCCGCTATTCCAGAGTCCCTCCCTCCTCCTGCCTTTTTGTCAATTCCCCCATCTTACAAATACCATCATTATTATTATTATTTCCCAGCAGAATCTTAAGATGAGATCTCCTGCCTCTTCTCAAAATCCACCCCCTCCACCTGTGCCTCCAACACAGGTCAGAACGCCTGCCCCCTCTCTTCTTCCCTCCCTGACTGCCATCTTCAACTTTTCACTGGCCAATGGCTTTTTCCCCACTGCTTTCCAACATGCTCATGTCTCCCCATCCTAAAAATACCCTCCCTTGTCCCCATGACTCCCTCCAGTTCTCACCCCGTCTCTCTCCTACCAAACTCCTTCAGCCAGTTGTCTGCAACCGCTGTTTCCAATTCCTCTCCAATTCTCTCCCTAACCCCCTCCAATCTGGCTCTGTCCCCTCCTCTCCACAGAAACTCCCCTCTTCAAGGTCACCAATGATCTCCTTCTTCCCAAATCCAATGACCTCTACTTCATTTAATCTTCCTATACCTCTCAGCTGCATTGATGCTGTCAGCCAGCCCCTTCTCCTGGAAATATTACCTAACCTCGGTTTCAGTGGCATTGTCCTTTCCTAGTTCTCCTCCTATCTCTCTGACTGTTCATTTTCAGTCATTTTCGTGGCTCCTTCTCCGTCTCCCACCCCCTAAAAGTGGAAGTCCCTCAAGGCTCACATCTGGGTCCTCTTCTATTTTCCACCTACCTTAGAGAACTCATTCGCTCCCATTTCTTCAACTACCATCTCTTTGTGGGTGAGTCCCAAATTTACATCTCCAACCCTGATCTCTCTCCTTCTCTGCAGTCTTGTATTTCCATCTGTCATCAGGACGTCTCTACTTGGGGCGCTTAGAACAATGTTTGGCACATAGCAAGCACTTGACCAATACCACTATAATTATTATTATGTCCCTTGAACACCTCACACTTAACAGAACTCTTCATCTTCCCTCACAAACTCTGTTCTCTCTTTGACTTTCCCATCAGTGTAGACAGCATCACCATTTTCTCTCATAAGCATCACCATTTTCTCTCCCACTCCCTTCTGCATCATCCGTGTACTTGAATCTGTACCCTCTAGCCATCCCTCTCTCAGTCCCGCAGCATTTATGTCCATATCCGTAATCTATTAATCGCTATTAATGTCTGTCTCCCCCTCTGGACCGTAAGCTCTATCATCAACTCTGTTGAGTTGTACTCTCCTTAGTGCGTTGTACAGTGCTCTGCACACAGCAGCGTGGCTTAGTGGATAGAGCACTGGGAGTCAGAAGGACCCGGGTGCTAATCCTGACTCCACCACATGTCGGCTGTGTGACCTTGGGCAAGTCGCTTAACTTCTCTGGGCCTCAGTTACCTCAGCTGTAAAATGGGGATTAAGAGTGCGAGCCCCATGTGAGACAGGGACTGTTTCCAATCTGACTGACTTTTATCTACATCAGTGCTTAGAACAGTGCTTGGCATATGGTAAGTGCTTATTATTGGTAGTAATAATAATGGTATACATCATTAGGCTCAGACCTGGGGCTGAAACACCCAGTTGTCCCCTGAGCCCCACTGTTATTAGGGGAGGAGTGACAGAGGTAAATTCTCTACTGCCCCTGGGCTCCTGTGCCATCCGAATCCTTGTTTCTCTGTTCAGTGGCCCTGAGGAAGAACGGTTTGCCGACTGAAAGCGTCCCACAGAGTCAGTCAGTCAGTCAATCGTATTTATTAAGAGCTTCAGAGGTCATGGAGACTAACCCCTGGTAGTTTTGCAGGGCGGCTCACTTTTGGTAATGCCTTCCGGCACTTTGCAACTCCTACTGAAGTCAGAAAGCTCTTTCGGCTACGGCTCCTAACCCCGTCCCCTTCTTCACTGCTAGTTGTGGAAACAGAAAGCGGCCATTCATGAATGCGGCTCTGTCTTCCCTAACTCTGATGCTCGAAGCTCTCCCAGTGGGGCTCTCCCACAAACCTGCCGTCATCATCACCGTCATCATAATAATGATGGTATTTGTTAAGTGCTTATTATGTGCCAAACACCGTTCTAAGGGTGGCTAGAAAGCAATCAGGGTGGACACAGTCCCTGGCCCACATGGGGCTCACAGTCTCCATCCCCATTTTACAGATGAGGTAACTGAGGCACAGAGAAGTGAAGTGACTTCCGCAAGGTCATGCAGCAGACAAGTGGCGGAGCCGGAATTAGAACCCACAACTTCTGATTCCCAAATCCGTGCTCTTGCCACTAGGGCATGGCTTCCTACAGTAAGCCACGCTGCTTCATCTCAGCTGCATTTATTATTATTGAGCACTTACTGCATTCAGAGCACTGCACTAAGCGCTCGGGAGAGTACAATCATACAATCACTTTACTTCTCTGTGCCTCAGTTCCCTCATCTGTAAAAGGGGGATTAAGACTGTGAACCTCACGTAGGACAACCTGATTACCTTGTATCTACCACGACGCTTAGAACGGTGCTTGGCACATAGTAAACGCTTAACAAATACCATCATCCTTATTCCAGTATAACAATATAACAGACACATTCCCCGCCCACGACAAGCTTACAGTCTTGAGGGAAATTTTCCCTAGGGAGAAGCAGGGAAGAGAATGAGCCCTTCTCTACTGCATCACCCCGGTGACGGCAGGGCCTTCAGGAGTGACCCTCTTCCCTCTTGGGGGTCCGGACAGGGCCAGGCCCCTCTGCTGGTCCTAAATCTCGGCTCCTCCAGTCCCTCGAAGCCGCCCGGAGACGCTCCACTGGAGGAACAGCTGTAGCCAGAAAGGAGTGGTGGGGGTGCAGAGCTTTGGGGAGTCACTCCTAGGCCCCAGCCCCCTCCCCCTGGTCCAGGCAGGGCTGGAATCCCGCCCTGGGACCGCATCGGGACTGTCCCGGGACTGCCCCGGGACAATCCCGGGACTCACCGGGGCAGTACTGAATGACTTCCCCGCCACCCACTTCTCTCTCTCATAAATGTTTCAGCTTATTCGCTCTGCAGCCACGCTCTGGTCCCTGCTGAGTTTGTGTAACTCAATTAACGACTTAGTCCCTTACACCACATCCCTGGCCAGAGGAGGGAGAGGAAAAGGCAGGGATTCGGAGCTAGTGCCGGGGAGCAGGCGGGGGGACAGCCGAGAAAGTTACCGGGAAAGGTGCTCTCGAGGCCGGGTTAGGCCAGACCCAGAGTCTGGAGGCCCCTGGCCGCCGTCTGCCCTCCGACCGGACCGGGCACGTGGGGCGACTTTGGGCTGGGCCCCTGCCCCAAGGCTGGAGGGGCTCGGATCCCAACTTTGTCCCCCCAGAACCCACGGTCCGAAGCTCACCCCACCCGGAGATGGCCAAGCCCTGGCCTGAGTGGCTGCCAGGCACAGCTACTGTCCCTGTCCCTATCCCGGAGACGGGGGTGGGACTGGGCCATCGCGGAACTGGGGGTCCCTTCCGAATCGTTCCCCCTAACCAGCATGCCGGCAATCCCTCGCCTAGACCCTCTGGACCCTTGGAGCCCTCGGCCTCAGCTGGAAACCCCCACTCTGCCTGGAGCCACTTAACTGCTCTGGATGTCCATTTCCTCATCTGTAAAATGGGTTTAAACAGGTGTACTCCATCTCTCCAGACTGAGAGCCCCATGTAATAATAATAATAACTGGTATATGTTAGGTGCTTACTGTGTTCCAGGAATACTAAGCGCTGGGGTCAATAAAAGCAAATCGGATTGGACACAGTCCCCATCCCACATGGGGCTCACAGTATCAATCCCCTTACAGACGAGGTAACCGAGGCTCAGAGAAGTGAAGTGACTTGCCCAAGGCCACACAGCAGATGAGTAGTGGAGCCGGGATCATCCGATCTGATCATCTTGGACTTCAGAGTCTAGCGCAGTGCGAAGCAGCGTGGCTCAGTGGAAAGAGCACGGGCTTTGGAGTCAGCGGTTGTGGGCTCAAATCCCAGCTCCTCCGATTGTCAGCTGTGTGACTTTGGGCAAGTCACTTAAGCTTTCTGCGCCTCAGTTACCCCATCTGGAAAATGGGGATTGACTGTGAGCCCCCCGTGGGACAACCAGATCACTTTGTAACCTTCCCAGTGCTTAGAACGGTGCTTTGCACATAGTAAGCGTTTAATAAATGCCATTATTATTATTATTACCTACCATCCATCTAAGTTTGGATGATTACGGGCCGTCCTTTCCTTGCCAGCACCCTCCCTGACCTGAGCCGGGGGGAGGATGAGCGGCCCTTCCTCCGCAGTGAGCGTCCCCTCTCTCTGTGGTCCTCAATCTTGCGGAGCTCCCGGACGTGGCCCACGAAGCTGCGGCCAAGGTCAGTGGACGCTGACATGGCTCTCGGGGCCACTAGGCCAGACCAGGCCGCAGGGCCATCGTCAGGGCGAGAGGCGCGAGGGTCCTGCCCGGGACCTGGCTGGGGGGCCGGAGAGATCTGAGGGGGAGATGGCGGGGACCCCCACTCCCGCCGCCCCCCTCTCTCTGACCTCCATCCCGCTCCACCGGGTCGCTGCCGCCACGGAAGTGGCGGAGGTGACCGGAGGGTGGGAAAGCAACCGCAGGCCGGTGTCCTTCAGGGTCCCGGAAAGGGATGATAATGATGATGGCATTTGTTGAGCGCTTACTATGTGCCAAGCACCGTTCTGCGGCCTGAGATAAGGGCGAGCGCTGCGGCAGTTCCCTCTCCTCGCTTAATATTTCATCGGGGCCCCGTAAGGCCGAGCCAGCCGGGAGTTGGGGGTCGGGTTACCCATCCGCATCCTGCCCGGCTGTTTCCCGGAGAGGCGGCAAAGGCGGGTGCTACCAGAGAAACAAATTTCCTTACCCCTGCCCACCCCCCCATAAAATTCCTGCCCCTGCCTCACCCCCAGTGTCTCTCCCTGTCCCAGCCCTGTCCTGCCTCTCCTGCTTTTCCTTCTTCTCCTGCCCCAGCAGCGGCGGGCGCCGAGCAGGGCCGGATTGAGGGGTGGGGGGCATTCGGTAGGCCCCAGACCCGTTGGGGTATGGAGGTGGGGGGCACTAGCAGCAGGGGGAAGGGTCTATGTTCTAAAACTTCGAGGGCTGGACTCGGGGGCGGTCGATGGAGGCGGAGGAGAGATGGGGGCATCGGGTCGGAGTTTGGGACAGGTCACCACAGGTCGTGACAGCTCCCACCTGCGGTCCACGTGCCCGGCTGGGCATCGCTGGATGGAGAAGGGGCCGGGCTGGAGAAAAAGCTGGGGGGTCTCTCCACCCTCACCCATGCTTTCTCATAATCCTCCTCCACCCCCTCCCACCCAACCCCCGCCTCCAGCTCCAAGGCCGGGACAGGATGGGAAGGAGGGGATGGGGGAAGGACCAGGCCGGAGGAGAATTCCTTAGGGAGCTGTGTGGGATCCGGAGGAGGGATGGAGGGGAGGGATGGAGGGGCGGAATGGAGGGGAGGGATGGAGGAGAGGAAGGCGTCCGTCATTCATTCATTCAGTCATATTTATTGAGCGCTTACTGTGTGCGGAGCACTGTACTAAGCGCTTGGGAAGTACAAAACGGCAACAGATAGAGACGGTCCCTACCCCACAACGGGCTCCCAGTCTAGAAGGGGGGAGGCAGACAACAAAACAGAGAAACAGCGTGGCTCAGTGGAAAGAGCGCCGGCTTGGGAGTGCGAGGTCATGGGTTCGAATCCCGACTCCGCCACTTGGCAGCTGCGTGCCTTTGGGCAAGTCACTTCACTTCTCTGTGCCTCAGTTACCTCCTCTGGAAAACGGGGATGAAGACTGCGAGCCCCATGTGGGGCAACCGATCACTTTGTATCCCCCCCGCCCCCAGCGCTTAGAGCTGTGCCTCAGTTCCTTCATCTGGAAAATGGGGATGAAGACTGGGAGCCCCATGCGGGACAACCGATCACTTTGTATCCTCCCCCCACCCAGCGCTTAGAACTGTGCCTCAGTTCCCTCACCTGTAAAATGGGGATGAAGACCGGGAGCCCCATGTGGGACAACTGATCACTTTGTATCCCCTCCCCAGCGCTTAGAACTCTGCCTCAGTTCCCTCATCTGTAAAATGGGGATGAAGACCGGGAGCCCCATGTGGGACAACAGATCACTTTGTATCTCCCCCCCCTCCAGCGCTTAGAACTGTGCCTCAGTTCCCTCACCTGTAAAATGGGGATGAAGACTGGGAGCCCCATGTGGGACAACCGATCACTTTGTATCCCTCCCAGCGCTTAGAACAGTGCTTGGCACATAGTAAGCGCTTAACAAATACTATTTAAAAACCAAAACAAGTAGACGGGCGTCAGTACCATCAGAATAAATGGAATCAGAGCTATGGACCCCTCATTAGTCAGATATAGAATCAGAGCTATAGACCCATCACTAATCAGATAAATTCATTCAATTGTATTTATTGAGCGCTTACTGTGCGCAGAGCACTGGACTAAGCGCTTGGGAAATCCAAGTCGGGAACATAGAGAGACGGTCCCCACCCGACAGCGGGTTCACAGTCTAGAAGATAAACGGGGCAGCGGGCCCGGCGTCCTGAGCTCCCCCGGTGCTAAGCGCTTAGCCCAGTGTTCCGCACCTAAGAAGGGCTGGATAAATAGGATGGAAAGGGCGAGGGAGAGGCGCTGCCCAGGGGGGGAGGCTCAGAGGGCTGGGACCCAGGGAGTCCGAGGAGGAGGGAGGGGGAGAGAGGATTTACCTTCCATGGACATGGGCTCCAGGATGCCGAACTGCTTGAGGACGGCGATGAAGAGCAGCACCACCACGGCCATGGCGCACAGCTCCATGCCCTGGATGCCCATGGCGGGCCCCCCGGGCCGGGCCGGGCCGGGCGCTGCCCCCGGGACCCGCGGGCCCTCACATCCCCGGAACAACTTTCTTCCCGGTCGGAGGGAAAACTTCGGCGCCGTGCGCCCCGGGGCCCCCCGCTGCGGTGCCCGCCGGCCGTGCCCGCCGCTGGTGGTGGTGGTGGCCGGGGGCCCGGGGGCCGGGGGCGGGGCTGGGGGCCGGGGGGCCGGGGGGCCGGGGCCCGGGACACTCCCCCCGGCACGCCCGCCCCATCGCCGGGGGACGGACGGACGGAGGGAGGGAGGGAGGGAGGAGCCGCCGCCTCCGCTGCGGGCAGCCCGACGGCCCCGGGGGGGGTGTGGGGGGGGCGGGGGGCCGGGGCCACGGGGGCAGACGCCACTCAGTCCTCCGCCGCTGCCCCCGCCCCTGGCCTTGCCCCTGCCCCCGCTTCTGCCCCGACCCCGCCTCTGCCTCTGCCCCTGTCCTTGCCCCTGCCCCTGTCCTTGCCCCGTCCCTGCCCCTGTCCCTGTCCTTGCCCCTGTCCCTGTCCTTGCCCCGTCCCTGCCTCTGCCCCTGCCCCTGTCCTTTCCCCTACCCCTGCCCCTGCCCCTGTCCTTGCCCCTGCCTCTGCCCCGTCCTTTCCCCTGTCCCTGTCCTTGCCCCTACCCCAGCCCCTGCCCCTGCCCCTGTCCTTGCCCCTTCCTCTGTCCTTACCCCTGTCCCTGTCCCTGCCTCTGCTCCTGTCCCAGCCCCTGCCCCTGTCCTTGCCCCTGTCCCTGTCCCTGCTTCTGCTCCTGTCCTTTCCCCTACCCCAGCCCCTGCCCCTGTCCTTGTCCCTGTCCCTGCCCCTGTCCCAGCCCCTGCCCCTGCCCCTGTCCTTGCCCCTGCCCCTCTCCTTGCCCCATCCTTGCCCCTGCCCCTACCCCAGCCGCTGCCCCTGTCCTTGCCCCTGCCCCTGTCCCTGCCCCTGTCCCTGCCTCTGCCCCGTCCTTGCCCCTGCCCCTGTCCCTGCCTCTGCCCCATCCTTGCTCCTGCCCCCGTCCTTGCCCCCACCCCCACCTCTGCCCCTGTCCTTGCTCCTGCCCCTGCCCCTGCCTCTGCCCCTGGCCTTGCCCCTACCCCAGCCCCTGCCTCTGCCCCTGGCCTTGCCCCTACCCCAGCCCCTGCCTCTGCCCCTGGCCTTGCCCCTACCCCAGCCCTTGCCCCTGTCCTTGACCCTACCCCTGTCCTTGCCCCTGTCCCTGTCCTTGCCTTACCCCTGCATCTGCCCCTGTCCTTGCCCCTACCCCAGCCCCCGCCTCTGCCCCTGGCCTTGCCCCTGCCCCTGGCCTTGCCCCTACCCCAGCCCTTGCCCCTGTCCTTGACCCTGCCCCTGTCCTTGCCGCCGTCCCTGTCCTTGCCTTACCCCTGCATCTGCCCCTGTCCTTGCCCCTGCCCCAGCCCCTGCCCCGTCCTTGCCCCTGTCCCCACCTCTTCCCCTGCCCCCGCCTCTGCCCCTGTCCCTGCCCCTTCCACCGCCCTCCCCTCGAGCCCCCCAGCCTTGGCCTCCCGACCCTCCTTGTTCCTGCCAGCATCGATCGAGAGCCGCAAAGCGCCATGGCAACCCCGGAGACCCAGGGGACCGCGCAGGGCCCGCTAGTTCCAAAGACCAGGACTGGGCTTGGGGGGAGTCCTCTTGGAAGGGGCCGGCCGCATGGAGCACCGGACAGCTTGAGTCCCGGGGTCGGTGCTCCCGGGACCTCCCTGGGTGGCTGGAGACATGGCTTTGGTCTCAGGTCCTTCGCCCACCCCGGCTTCCCAGGGAGCTCCGAGAGTTTCCAATACACCCGAAACCGTCGCGAATAACAACAACAATAACAATAATGGTATTTGTTAAGCACTTAACTATGTACCAGGCACTGTACTAAGCACTGGGGTTGATACAAGCAAATCGGGTCGGACGCAGTCCCTGTCCCACGTGGGGCTCCCAGCCTCTATCCCCATTTCACAGATGAGGTAACTGAGAAGAGAAGCAACTTGCACAAGGTCACACAGCAGACAAGAGGCCGAGCCGGGATCAGAACCCACGACCTTTTGACTCCCGGGCCTGTGCTCTATCCACTGAATGAATCGTGTTTGCTGACAATATTGTACTGTACTCTCTCAAGAGCTTAGTACAATGCTCTACGCACAATAAGTGCTCGATAAATACCACTGACTGATTGATCCCTCTCCCCAAACGCGGTCCAATTCACTCCGTACCCCCCAGAGGACTACCCACTTCCACCCCCATCTGTTCCATACCCACCAACCTCCTAAAGTAGAGCGGGCGTATGTGCCCACTCTTTTAGCGGGACCAGAGCCTACAACAGGTGGATTGAAATTCCCCGACTGGCATCTCCAGCCCTGACCTCTCTCCTCTACAGTCTCACATTTCCTCCCGCCTGCAGGACATCTAAACCTGAATGAGACCCCTCAACCTTAACACATTCAAACCAGAACTCTTCACCTTCCTGCCCAAACCCTGCCCCCCATGACTTTCCCCTCACCAACCTCTCTGGCTCACATGCCAATAACTGTGGCGTTATCCTGGACTCATCTCTTACATTCAACACTTCCATTTGATCTGTCACCAAATCCTCTCGGTTCTACCTTTTCATCACCCCTAAAACCCGCTCTTCCCTATCCGAGCACAACAATCACCCAAGCGCTTATCCTAATCGCACCTCGATTACTGCATCGGCCTCCTGCTGACCTCCCTGCCTCCTGCCTCTCCAGTCCGGACTTCACTCTGCTGCCCAAATCATTTTTCTAAAAAAAGTTCAGCCCGTCTCTCTCCACTCCATACAAATCTCCTCATGAAACAGAAACTCCTTACCATCTATTGTCTTTAAAGTACTCACCTTGTCTCATCCTAGCTGACCCCAGTGATTTCCAGCAACGCTCACTTTGCTCCTCCAGTGCCAACTTATTTGCTATACCTCAATTCCGTCTATCCCTCACCCATGTCCTATTTACAGCCTGGAATTCTCTCCCCCTTCATATCAGATATAGCACCCCACCTTCGAAGCCTTATTAAGACCTTCCCCAACCTAAACTCTCATTTCCCCTACTCCCTCTCCCTTCTGCATCGCCCTTGCACTGTGATTTGCCCTCTTCCAGCACTTGATATTCATTCCATCCTCAGCCCACAGCACTTAAGTACATAGCCTTAATTTATTTTATTGTTTTTCTCCCCCCCACCCCCCAGACTGTAACCTTGTAGCACCTTATAGGAGGGAGTGTGTCTACCAACTCGGTCGAATTGTACCTTCCCAAGTGCTTAATATAGTGCTTTATACATAGTAAGCGCTCAACAAATATGACTGATTGGTTGATTTGGTTGATTTGATTTGGTTGATTTCGTTGATTTGGTTGATTTGATTTGGTTGATTTGATAAGCTGCGAGCCCCATGATCTGGAATCTACCCCAGCACTTAGTACAGTGCTTGGCACAGAGTAAGCACTTAACAAAGATTGCTGTTATTATTTACAGCTGGGTGCTTCATTCATTCAATTGTATTTATTGAGTGCTTACTGTGTGCAGAGCACCCGACTAAGCACTTGGGAAGTACAAGTCGGCAACAAATAGAGACGGTCCCTACCCGACAACGGGCTCACGGTCTAGAAGGGGGAGACAGACAACAAAACAAAACACATAGACAGGTGTCAAAATCGTCAGAACAACCTTCGGGCTGCTCAGGCAGGGCTGGGTGTGTTTGCCTGTTGGATTTTTCAGTCAATTCTCCCTCCTGCTCATTCACTTTCTTCTTCCACTCCACCCCAACTCACAACCTTCATTCCTCTCTCGATTCTCATCTCTCTCACCGCCGACCTCTAGCTCCCTCCTACTTCACATCTGACAGACCTCAGCTCTCCCCATCTTCAAAGCCCTTCTGAGATCCCGTCTCCTCCGGGAGACCTTCTCCGACTCGTCTCTGAATCTCCCAACTGCGACTTCGTCCCTCTGCCTCAGCTTGAAACTAAAATTCCCACAGATCCCCTGGCACCTATGTACATACCTTATATCCTCCTATCCAGAATATATCATGGTGGATGGGGAACATGTCTATCAACTGTTATATTGGACTCTTCCAAGTGATTAGTACAGAGTTCTGTACACTGTAAGTGCTCAATAAATAGAATTGATTGATTGTCCCCCACTAGGCTGTAAGATAGGCAAGGATTGTGTCTACCAACTCTGTGGTACTGTATTCTCCCAAGGACTTAGTACGATGCTCTGCACATAGTAAGCAGCGTGGCTCAGTGGAAAGAGCACAGGCTTTGGAGTCAGAGGTCATGGGTTCGAATTCCGACTCCTCCACATGTCAGCTGTGTGACCTTGGGCAAGTCACTTAACTTCTTGGAGCCTCAGTTACCTCATCTGTAAAATGGGGATGATGACTGCGAGGCCCACATGGGACAACCTGATCACCTTGTATCCCCCCAGCGCTTAGAACGGTGCTTTGCACATAGTAAGCACTTAACAAATGCCATTATTATTATTATTATTAATAATAGATACCATTGATTGGCCGATTCTGACTCTCTTGTACTGTCCAAAGCACTTAGTAGGTTCTCAATAAATGCTATTGATTGATTAACTGATTGATTAAGTCTCCCGAATCTAGACAGTCCTAGAAACTACTATCATCCACTGGGTGATAGTTCATCTGGCACAGTGGGCCTGCCACTTCTAACAGACTGAATTTGTGTGTGTGTGTGTCTGTGTGTGTGTGTTTTGGTGCAGGTGGGATGGGCCTGGAAAGGTGGGGGTCTCTGCAGTCTTCTTGGGCTTCCAGGTAAGCACTGACCTTGCGGAGCGGAGC
Source organism: Tachyglossus aculeatus (assembly GCF_015852505.1). Lineage (NCBI taxonomy): Eukaryota > Metazoa > Chordata > Mammalia > Monotremata > Tachyglossidae > Tachyglossus > Tachyglossus aculeatus. Next base: position 35,952,215 of record NC_052082.1, read on the forward strand.
CGAGATCTGCCAGAGGGACAGGTCCTTATTGGCAAGTCAAGTCTCAAACACCAATGGGCGGCTTTGAGTGGCCACCCAGGAGTGTGGGTCAGCCTGCTCGGCAAGATGGAGCCCTGAACTCGGATAGTTTTCCACTTGGCTGCCTGGGGACTGGGCGGCTCTTTGAACCTGGCTTGCTGCCTCAGTTTCCCCTTCTTCCCTCCGGGGACGTCCCCCTGTCCCAGAGAGAAGCCGTCTTCCTGAGCTCCATGCTATAACAAGACATTGATCCCTGTTTGGGGCCCTGTAAAATATTAAAGACCCTTAAATAGATAAAAGCTCCAGGAGCAGAGTGTTCGCTTCCATCCTTTCTGCATTAGCAGGCCCAGCCAACTAGTCTAATGGAAGGGAGCTGACTCGCCTGGCCTGAGCCTTGCCCAACTGCCAGTTGCTGGCACATTCCTGCTGGAGTGGAGAAGTCTCATCCTTCAATCAGTCATATTTATTGAGCGCTTACTGTGTGCAGAGCACTGTACTAAGCGCTTGGGCAGTACAAGTCGGCAACAGGTAGAGACGGTCCCTACCCGACAACGGCTCACAGTCCTTCTTCTCCTCCTCCGCCTCTTCTGTCTCCTCTTCCTCCACCTCCTCTGCTTCCTCTATCTCTTCCTCCTCCTCCTCTCCTCCTCTTTCTGCTCTTCCTCCGACTTCTCCTTCTCATCCTCTTTGTCCTTTTGGCCCCTTCTCATTCTCCTCCTCTTCTACTACCTCTTTCTTATTTCTCCTTCCCTTTCCTTTCTTCATCTCTCTCCTCCTTCTCTCCTCTCTCTCTTTCTCCGTCCTCCGCCTCCTGCTCCTCCTCCTCCCCAGTCATCACTTCTATTTGCACCCAGACATAGAAAGTCTCAGCGAAAAGCCACATCCTTGCTGGGTAGAACAGAGCCGAGCCAAGGAGAGTAGTCGATCGATCAATTAATGGTACTTACTGAGCACCCGCTGAGCACTATAATGATAATAATAATAATGGCATTTATTAAGCACTTACCAGGTGCAAAGCACTGTTCTATGCACTGGGGAGGCTACAAGGTGATCAGGTTGTCCCATGGGAGGCTCGCAGTCCTCATCCCCATTTTACAGATGAGGTAACCGAGGCACAGAGAAGTGTAGTGACTTGCCCAAAGTCACACAGCTGACAAGCGGCGGAGCCGGGATTAGAACCCATGACCTCTGACTCCCGAGCCCAGGCTCTTTCCACTGAGCCATAGAGAAACAGCGTGGCTTAGTGGAAAGAGCACGGGTTTGGGAATCAGAGGCCATGGGTTCTAATCCGGACTCCTCTGCTTGTCAGCTGTGTGACTTTGGGCAAGTCACTTCACTTCTCTGTGCCTTGGTTACCTCATCTGTAAAATGGGGATTAAGACTGTGAGCCCCCCGTGGGACAACCTGATCACCTTCTAACCTTCCCAGTGCTTAGAACAGTGCTTGGCACATAGTAAGTGCTTAACACATTCCATCATCATTATTATTTAACTTCTCTGTGTCTCAGTTACCTCATCTGTAAAAATGAGGATTAAGACTGAAAGCCCCTTGTGGGACAACCTGATTACCTTGCATCTACCTCAGTGCTTAGAACAGTGCTTGGCATATAGTAAGTGCTTAACAAATACCATCACTATTTTGGGACATGATCCCTGCCCTCAAGGGGCTAATCCAGAACAGATGGGACAGTTCTACTACACTTCTCAACATCATCATCATCATCATCATCGTAACCATAATCATCATAATAATGGTATTTGTTAAGCTCTTACTACGTGTCAAGCACTGTTCTAAGCACTGAGGTAGATAAATCTATGCAGACCAGATATAGTCCCTGTTCCACACAGCCTTCACAATCTAAGGGGGAAGATGATCCCAATTTGACACGTGAGGAAACTGAGGAACAGAGAAGTAAAGTGCCTCACCCACGGTCACAGAGCAGACAAGCGGCAGAGCCAGGCTTAGAACCAGGTCCTCTGACTCTCAGGCTTCAGATCATTCCATCTCAGTGGGGCTTGGGGAGGAGATGGGAGGGATGAAGCAATTCCTGCAGGTGCTTCCATCCTCCTGCACGTCCTGTCTGGGCCGTGACACTGCTGACTGACCCCCTCCCTGAAGTTTGGGACCAGCTGCTGTCTTCTTGCTCTCCTGGGGGAAGCTGAGAGAAAAGGAAAGAGAAGCCCTGAAGCTGAGTGGGGAGACAGGTGGACCCCCAAGCTGTCCCTGGAGGTCTCTCTTCCCATCCTAGGAAGGGACAGGACTGGGTTGGAGTCTAGATTCTTACGGTCTGTTGGTCCAGACTTGCCACAGGGGCAACTGTGACTGAGGGAAACTCCTTCAACCAGCCCAACCTGCCAGGCACAGAAAAAGAGCCCTCCAAAAAAAAAAGCTTGGCCCCTCTCTGAGTTAGCTATCGGAGTACGACAAGACTTCAAATGCATTAAACTTTGACTTAGCTCAGTGGAGAGGCCAGGTGGGGCTGAGCAGGGGCTGGGTGGGCTAAGGAGACTAAAGGGCATGGATGGGGGCAAGCGGTGTTTCAGCTCTCTTCCTCCCCCATGAGAGGCAGTGAAGGAGGAAAGAGCTCGTTCGTTTATTGCTGGTTATTTGTCAGTCTAAAAGAGTGACTGAAAGGGGCTTAAAGAAAGGTAATGGAGTTTCTCCCATCTGGGCCACCGGGTGCTGAGGATCTGAATACCTGCCCCGGGCCGGGAGGTGGTAGGGGGGGAGGGGAAGGGGGTGCTGAGGTGTGTGTGTGTGAGTGTTCGCCCAGCCCTCAGCCGGAGCAGCTGAGGAGCAAGAGAGGGACACAGACAAGGCTTTGATGGATGAACGGAGGTAGTTTCGGAAATGAATTTAGATTTTCAGAAGGAGACTGAGGTACAGCACCTCCAAGGAGGCATCTCTGAAATTCTGCTAGTTCCCCGCATACCTGCCGAGTCCCAGTGAGGGGGTCACCCAAATCCTGCCTCCTCCTTGACTTTCCCGTCACTGTAGACGGCGTCGCCATCCTTCCCGTTGGGTAGGGACCATCTCTCTATGTTGCCGATTTATCCTTCCCAAGCGCTTAGTACAGTGCCCTGCACACAGTAAGCACTCAATAAATACGATTGAATGAATGAACGGATAGCTCTAACCTTGGTTCCCCTCTCTCATTAAACCCACGTATTCAATCTGTCACCAAACCCTGGTGGTCCCACCTTCGCAACATTGCTAAAACCTGTCCTTTCCTCTCCATCCAAACTGCTTCCATGTTAACACAATCACTCATTCTATCCCGCCTAGATTATTGCATCACCTCCTTGCTGACCTCCCAACCTCCTGTCTCTCCCCACTCCAATCCATACTTCACACCGCCGCCCGGATCATCATTCTACAAAAAAAATTCAGGACATGTCACCCCCCTCCTCAAAACTCTCCAGTGGTTGCCTATCCACCTCCATATCAAACAAAAACTCCTCACCATTGGCTTTAAAGTACTCCCTCAACTTGCCCTCTTCTACCTCACCTTGCTTCTCTCCTTCATTCAATCGTATTTATTGAACGCCTACTGTGTGCAGAGTCTCCTTCCACAACCCAGTCCGCTAACTTCACTCCTTTAGTGCCTATCTTCTCACTGTGCCCCTATCTCACCTGTCTCACCGCCGACCCCTGGCCCACATCCTACCTCTGGCCTGGAATGCCCTCTCTTCTCAAATAATAATAATTATTATGGTATTTGTTAAGCTATGTGACAAGCACTGTTTGAAGCACTGGGGTAAATACAAGGTAATCAGGTTGCCCCACGTGGGACTCACAGTCTTAGTCCCCATTTTATGGATGAGGTAACTTGGGCACAGAGAAGTTAAGTGGAGGAGTCAGGATTAGAACCCACGTCCTCTGGCTCCCAAGCCCACGTTCTTGCCACTAAGCCACGCTGTTTCTCTAATCTGATCATTATTCTCCCTTCCTTCAAAGCTTTACTGAAGGCACATCTCCTCCAAGAAGTCTTTCAAGGCCTCTCCTTCTCAGAGAGGAAAAGGCAGAACAAAAGTGCTGCAAAATATCTGCTGTCAGGAGAAGTGTTAACCTAAGGAACCTGCCTAGTAGAGAGTTTGCATACATCATCAATCCATCAGTGGTACTTGCTGAGCATTGCCTCTTCACAGAGAACTGTACTAAGCATTTGGGAGAGTCCAACAAAGTAGGCTAGATAATAATAATAATAATAATAGCATTTGTTAAGCACTTACTTTGTGCCAAGCACTGTCCCAGCCACTGGGGCAGATCCAAAATCATCAGGTGTCTGTTAGGGCTCAGCCTAAGTAAGTGGGAGAGCAGGTATTAAATTCCCATTCTGCAGATGAGGGAACTGAGGCACAGACAAGTGAAGTGACTCGTCCAGGGTCACATAGGAGACAAGTGGCAGTGCCAGGATTAGAACCTGGATCCTCTGATTCCCCGTCCTGTGCTCTTAGGTCATGCTGCTCCCCCAATTGGTTCCCTTTGTTCTTCCTGCCCCCTTCTCCCCACTCCCAGCCACATAGCACTTATGTATATACCTATAATTTTATTTATTTTTATTGTCTGTCTCCCCGCCTCTAGACTGTCAGCTCCTTGTGGGTGGTACGTGGAGGAGAAGATCCGCTCTGAAACCAATAAACTTAGCTCTCTTACGGCGGAGGGGAGGCCGACAAAGTAACAGCAAAAGATAGTACATTTTTAAAAGGGAACTCTGATAAAAATGCAAACTTTAGGAGAAAACTACAAGTAGTAGTGATTCAGTGAGCACTTAATAAATCCGATTGAATGAATGATTGGAATCGGGGGGCTTTTGGGGACAAAGACGACTCAGCTCAGACCTAAATAGCCCCGTGCTACAGAACTGGCACACGTGCGACCCTGGACAGAGCGAGTTTTGAAGCAGAAATGGAGAAAAGAGTTGCGCTTGGAGGAAAGTCATAATTTGAAGGTCTGGGTTGACTGAGTGGCTCCAAGCGCCATTCCTTAAGGCATTCCAAGCACTTAGAGCAGTGCTCTGCACACAGAAAGTGCTCAATAAATACCACTGATTAATCTGAGGTAATAGTGAAGGCTAAATCTGATTGTCCATCCATTTGGAGCCTGGAAATGGGGAAATCAGCAGGAAGAACAAAGTCCAAATGTTCACATGCTGTTCCCTTCCCCGACTCGGTTTTCATAGCCCAAGGCCCAGAGCCCTGAGCTGAAATGCTTGGCAGCAGCTAGTGAAAGTTTGCTTGGTGAAGGGTGGGATACCCTGGGAGATAATGTGGCCAGACTTTAAAGTCTAGGAAAGACGGAGGGCGAAGGAGGCTGCTGGATGGGGGTAGGGGTACTTCCCAAGCGCTTAGTCCAGTGCTCTGCACACAGTAAGCGCTCAATAAATACGATTGAATGAATGAATGAAATGCTGGTCGGGGAGAAAACAACAGCCCCAGCTGCCGCAACAAAACATCTCTCCAGACAAGAGGAGCTCTCTGGAGCCACTGTGGGCAGAGATCCCGAATGTAAACACTACATCAGCGGGATTGGACTCCAGACCACCTGACCAGGAGGAGGAAAGTGAGCCGAAAAGGTGGGAATCTGCCACGCTAGCATAAGAAAGAAAAGAAGGAGATGGGGGCCCAACTGTCTGCACACAGCCTGGCTGAACAGTTTACAGGGATAAAGCTGGAGGCTTTGAGTAGCATAAATAACTGTTTTCTAGGACCACTAGACTTAGAACTCACAAGGAAAAATCATAAACTGGACTTAACTCGGAGACCGTAGTGTGGAAGGTACAGGAAGAGAGCCACTCTGAAACCATTAAACTTATTTCTTTTACGGGGGAGGGAAGACTGACAAAGCAACAGGAAAAAATATTACATTTTTCAAAGGGAACTCTGATGAAATGCAAACTTTTGGAGAAAACTACAAGTAGTAGCTAGACTGTGAGCTCATTATGGGTGGGGAATCTAGGCTGAACAGGTCTTGGGTCTTATCCAATAAAATTTGTCAGCTCATTTGCACTTGGTACCATTTTGTTTTGTTTTGTTGTCCGTCTCCCCCTTCTAGACTGTGAGCCCATGTTGGGTAGGGAATGCTGCTATATGTTTCCGACTTGTACTTCCCAAGCGCTTAGTACAGTGCTCTGCCCACAGTAAGCACTCAATAAATACCACTGTTTGATTGACTGATTGTTTATAAAATGTGTGTCAATCAGAAAGCCTATGGGGCTAATTGGCAAAGTAAATGAGGACATAGGTAATAATAATAATAATGGCATTTATTAAGCGCTTACTACATACACAGCACTGTTCTAAGCGCTGGGAAGGTTACAAGGTGATCAGGTTGTCCCACAGGGGCTCACAGTCTCAATCCCCATTTTACAGATGAGGCAACTCAGGCCCAGAGAAGTTAAGTTAAGTCACACAGCTGATATTTGGCAGAGCTGGGATTTGAACCCATGACCATGATTTGAACCAACTAGGAGTAAAGTCATTCTCCTTTCCTTCTCCATCCAAACTGCTGTCTTGTTGATACATGCATTTATCCTATCCTGTCTTTACGGCATCCGCCTTCTTGCTGACCTCCCCGCCTCCTGTCTCTCCCCACTCCAGTCCAGACTTCACTCTGATGCCCGGATCATTTTTCTAAAAAAAGTTCAGTCCTTGTTTCCCCACTCCTCAAGAGCCTCCAGTGATTGTGTTCCCCCTCCGACCTTTATCAAAAAGAAACTCCTTACCACAGGCTTTAAAGCGTTCAATCGTCTTGGGCCTACTTTGCTGATTTCTTACCACAACCAAGCACTCTCACTTCATTCGTCTAATGCCAACTCCCTTATTGTACCTCGATCTTGTCTCTCTGGCCACTGACCCCTTGTCCACTTCCTGCCTCTGACCGGGAACTCCCTTCCCCTGAGCTAAAAGGAATTTGAAGAATATCATAAAACGTTCTTCAAAGGTCTAAAAAATCAGGAAACTAGCTAGGGAATCAGTTGACCCACTTGATATTTTGGGTGTAAAATGTGACTGAGTATGACAAGGGAATGGCTGAGAGGCACAGTGGATTATTTGATTTAGTCTCTATCGAGTAAGGTATTAGGGAGGTTCAGCTCTCCTCAGAGTTTGGGAAGCAGATAGCCAGAGTAGCTGAATTAAGGGCTGGTAATCAAATCGGGAGTTTGACATAAATAAGCCACTCGGGCTGGATGGCATCCACTTGAAAGATGAGCTGCAGAACTGCTGGTGAGTCAATAAAAATGCCCTTGCCTGGAAGAGCTTGAGGTGGTTGGAGGAATTATCTTTTGGCAAGGTTCACTTCCCCACCCAGCAAATTTGGAAGATCTCGAAGAAGGAGCAAGGAGTGAAATCTCCACATTCACAGACGACACTAAACCTTTCCTCAGAGACTCTCGGTTCCATGAGCACGGCCTGTAGCGGGTCTCCTCGTCAGCTGTTTTGCAAAGCTGGTAGGAGAGTGTGGATGCCTTGGTGCAAATCATCACCACTACTGCAGAAACAACCCTATTGTATATCCCGAGGAGAAGACAACATCTTTCCCGTTTCAACCTGGGTTGTCTGAGCAATGCTCATCCAAAGGGCACAGGGGCCAGGAAAAGAGCATGACTGGATCTTCACGGCCAAGTGTGTAGAGATTCTCTTGGTGACACTCTCCTCCATGGGCCCAATCACACCATCAGCAGGACAACTTTACAAGCACTCCAAGATACTGCGCATTGGGAGATAAACTGTAGGACTTTAGACTGTGAGCTGGTTGTGGGCAGGGAATATGTCTGTTTGTTATTATATTGTAGTCTCCCAAGCACTTAGAACAATGCCTTACACACAGTAAGCGCTCCATAAATACGATTGAATGAATGAATTCCTCACATAGTTTAATGAATGGGCAGAAAGGTAACAAATGAGATTCAGTGGGAGTAACTTCACAGAAATCAATCAATCAATCTTATTTATTGAGCGCTTACTGTGTGCAGAGCACTGTACTAAGTGCATGGGAAGTACAAGTTGGCAACAACAGAAATGGACCTGGGAAAAAATAATCCAAACTATCTGATGATGGGCTCAGAGCTGCCTGTCAGAAGTCATTGTTGAGTGTTTTCTCAAATGCTTAGCCTAATTTGTAGAGTGGTCAAATGTCTAGTAAGACCCTGGGTATCATCAGGAAGGGCCCAAATATTAAAACCAAATGCCAAATTCATTGCTCTATAAAGTCCTGGCATGCCCACAAACTGGAATGCTGCAGGCTGTTCTGGTTGCTCCGATTTAATGCGGACATGATGGATCTAGAGAAGGTATATGGTTTTTCATTCGATCAGTCAATCCATGGTATTTATTAAGCTCTTACTGGGTGAAGACTCTGTACTAAGTGCTGTACTAAGTTTTTTAAGAGAGTCAATCCGCTCTCTCCCACCTTCTTAACAACTCCCTTCTCCTCCCAAACCCCAGTTTGCACTCTTTATTTCTCTCAACCCATTCTACTCACCATGCCTTATTCTTAACTCATGGCTTTTTGTTCATGCCTTCCCCCATCCCTTCCACCTGGAAATCCCACCTCTTTCAGACATATAGATTGCAGCTCTCTCAGTCTTCAAAACCCTTCTGTAATCACATCAACCTATCAATCAGTGGTATTTTTTGAGGACTTACTGTGTACAGGCCACTGTACTAAGTGCTTGGGAAAGTACAAGACAATAGAGTTGGTAGACGAATGGTCACTGCCAGGTCTTCCCCTACTAATCTCTCATCTCCCCAGGTTCTAATCACCCATGCCACATTCCTTCATTCCATTTAATCATTCAATCGTATTTATTGAGCACTTACTGTGTGCAGAGCACTGTACTAAGCGCTGGGGAAGTACAAATCGGCAACATACAGAGACGGTCCCTACCCAACAACGGGCTCACAGTCTTGAAGGGGGAGACAGACAACAAAACAAAGCAAGTAGTAGATAGAACAGAATAAATAGAATTACACATCAGCACTTCTGGGTCACCGCAGCATTTGTGTACTCACAAATTCCCCCATCACTCATATGCATTTCTCACATGTCCAAGTACTTAAGCACTAAATCCCGCACATATCCCCTTTCCTTTTTTTCTCCCATCTGCAGTTTTATCTGCTGTCTTTCTCCCCTGCTAGACTACACACATGTTGAGGATGGGGCTCTTGTCTCCTAATTCTATGGCCCTCTCCCCAGCCCTGTCCACAGTTGTTATTTAAAAAGACAATTGGTTGCTAGAGAGAAGGACCCAGCTTTTCTAAAAAGTAGGATACAGTAGAATGAAGAGATTGAGGATCTTCAGTCTGGACAGCATGGCCTTGTGGAAAGAACACAGGCCTGTGAGTCGTTTGCCTGCAGTGTGAACTTGGGCAAGTGATTTAACTTCTCTGTGCCTCAGTTCTCATATTTGCAAAAAGGTGGTTCAAGATCTATTCTCTCTCCTACTTAGACTGTAAGCCCCATATGGGACCTGATCATCTATTATCATTTATTATGACCACTTATTTATTATCATCTATAATAATAATAATAATATATTACTATTATTATTATCTGGTACCTTCCCCAGCACTTAGTACAGTTTTTGATAAATATCACTATTACTGAAGAGATGCAGCCTGAGGGGACTGGAGTTTTGAAGTCTTGGAGTAATGGAGTTTCATAACCATGAAGGGTGTGACCAGGGCAAGCGCGGAAGTGTCGTTCCCTAAGTCCCATAGCGCCAAACCTTGGGGCACTTGAAAAAAGTAGTATGTTCCAAATGAATAAAAGGAGATCTGGGAGCCCCATGTGGGACAGGGACTGTATCTGACCTGATTATCTTGTCTACCCCAATGCTTGGCACGTAGTGAGCGCTTAACAAATACCACTATTATTATTATTATTATTCTTGAAACATTTTTTCATACTGCTGGAAGTTGGAACATGGACGTCGTGAAGATAGAAAACAAGTTTAGATTTTTTTTGGATGAGAGATCCGCAGTGTATTCCAGAGGGGCTCAAGAAGTGTTTAGATAGATGGATTCCTGGTGAGAGGTGGGACCTCTTGGAGGGGTGGAACAGTGGGGAAGTTAGGCAGCTCATCCCTGTCCACGTGGGTCAGTGTGCTGAAGGGCCATCGGAAGGGACTTACTGTGTACAGGCCACTGTACTAAGTGCTTGGGAAAGTACAATAAAATAGAGTTGGTAGACGGATGGTCACTGCCATTCAGTGGACCTTTAGGATGGCTCATGGGGGCAGTCGTTGTGCTCCTGGGATTGATAGACTCGACTGGAGGTGGGCTGAGGTTACTTCTCAACTCTCCCAAGCAATCAATCAATCAACCAATAGTATTTACCGAGTGCTCACTGGGCGCAGAACACTGTACTAAGTGCTTGGGAAAATATAACAGAGGTGGTGGACACGAGGAACTTACAGTCTATGGGGGGAGACAGACATTACGGAGAAGGGAAATGGGAAAGTATAAGGCTATGTATACAAGTGTATACAGGCCTGAGTGCCAGAAGGACTTGGGTTCTAGTCTGGGCTCTGCCACTGGTCTGCCGTGTGATCTTGGGCAAGTCACTTAACTTCTCTGCGTCTCAGTTACCTCATCTGTAAAATGGGGATTAAGACTGTGAGCCCCACGTGGGACAGCCTGATTATATTGTATATAACCCAGCGCTTAGAACAGTGCCTGGCACATAGTAAGTATTTAATAAATACCACAATTATTATTAGGTGCCATGGAGCAGGGCTATCACAGTGTTTAGGAGGTATGTAGCCAGGACATAGGAGGCGAAAAAGGGAAAGTGGTTAGCACGGGAAGTTCTTCTGGAGGAGATCTGGTTTTATTTAGGATTTTGAAGGTGGGGAGAGTAGCTGGCTGTCACTTATGGAGGGGGAGGGAGTTCCACGCCAGAGATGGGACGTGGCTGAGGGGTCGATGTTGGGATAGATAAGAGCGAGGTACAGAAAGTAGGTTGGTGTTAGAGTGTGCGGGATGTGTTGTTAGCAGGAGATCAACGAGGTTAGGTGGGACGGGGAGAGCGGAGTGAGTGCTGTGAAGCTGATGGTAAGGAGTTTCTGTCTGTGGTGGAGGTGGACTGGGCCAACACTGGAGGCTTCTGAGGAGTGAGGAGATAGGGACTGAACTTTCTTTTCAAAAAATGAGCTGGGCAGCAGAATGAAGTAAGGACTATAGACTGTGAGCCCACTGTTGGGTAGGGACTGTCTCTATATGTTGCCAATTTGTACTTCCCAAACGCTTAGTACAGTGCTCTGCACATAGTAAGCGCTCAATAAATACGATTGATGATGATGATGATGATGATGACTAGAGGCGGGAGAGACAGGAGGCAAGAGAGGTCAGCAAGGAGGCTGACACAGTAGTAAAGAAGGGAAACGATGAGTGCTTGGATTCATTCACTCATTCATCCATTCAATCGTATTTATTGAGCGCTTACTGTGGACTAAGCGCTTGGGAAGTCCAAGTTGGCAACATATAGAGACGGTCCCGACCCAACAACGGGCTCACAGCCTAGAAGGGGGAGACGGATGACAAAACAAAACATGAGGAGAGGTGTCAAGTCGTCAGAACAAATAGAAATAAAGCTAGATTCATTCATTCATTCATTCAATCGTATTTATTGAGCACTTACTGTGTGCAGAGCACTGGACTAAGCGCTTGGGAAGTACAAGTCGGCAACATAGAGAGACGGTCCCTACCCGACAACGGGCTCACAGTCTAGAAGGGGGAGACGGATGACAAAACAAAACATGTGGACAGGTGTCAAGTCATCAGAACAAATAGAATGCAATGCAATAGATCACTTACTCACCATGTCTTTATTCGTTCCTTTCTTATTCTCTTGTTTATCAGTTGTAGCGCTTAGAACAGTGCTTTGCATGTAGTAAGCGCTTAATAAATGCCCTCATTATTATGATTATTATCTATGCTTTTACTCCCGTTCTCATTAATAGAAATAAAGCTAGATGTGCATCATTAACAAAATAAATAGAATTGTAAATATGTACAAGTAAAATAAATAGAGTAATAAATCTGTACAAACATATATACAGGTGCTGTGGGGAGGGGAAGGAGGTAGGGCGGGGGGGATGGGGAGGAGGAGAGGAAAAAAGGGGGCTCAGTCTGGGAAGGCCTCTTGGAGGAGGTGAGCTCTCAGTAGGGCTTTCAATTCATTCATTCATATCTAGGGAGTGCTTACAGTGAGTAGAGCTCCGTACAAAACCCTTGGAAAAGAACAACACAACAAAATACAGTGATAAGAGCCCGGAATTTGGAGTCCGAGGTCATGGGTTCAAGTCCTGGCTCCACCAATTGTCAGCCGTGTGACTTTGGGCAAGTCACTTAACTTCTCTGGGCCTCAGTTACCTCATCTGTAAAACGGGGATTAAGACTGTGAGCCCCCTGTGGGACAACCTGATCACCTTGTAATCTCCCCAGTGCTTAGAACAGTGCTTTGCACATAGTAAGTGCTTAATAAATGCCAACATTATTATTATTATTATTATTCCCTGACCATGAGCTTACAGTCTAGAGTGGGGAAGACAGACATCAGCACAAACCAATAAAATTTCAGATAAGTGCATAAGTGCAGAGAAGCAGCGTGGCTCAGTGGAAAGAGCCCGGGCTTTGGAGTCAGAGGTCATGGGTTCAAATTCCGGCTCCGCCAATTGTCAGCTGTGTAACTTTGGGCAAGTCACTTCACTTCTCTGTGCCTCAGTTCCCTCATCTGTCAAATGGGAATGAAGACTGTGAGCCCCCTGTGTACATATCTATTCTATTTATTTTATTTTGTTAGTATGTTTGGTTTTGTTCTCTCTGTCTCCCCCTTCTAGACTGTGAGCCCACTGTTGGGTAGGGACTGTCTCTATATGTTGCCAACTTGTACTTCCCAAGCGCTTAGTACAGTGCTCTGAACACAGTAAGTGCTCAATAAATACGATTGGTTGATTGATTGATTGACAACCTGATCAGCTTGTAACCTCCCCAGTGCTTAGAACAGTGCTTTGCACATAGTAAGCGCTTAACAAATGCCATTATTATTATTATTATTATTATTATTATTATTATTATTATTATTATTATTATTAAGTGCTGTGGACCTGGGAGTGGGGAAGACCAAAGGAAGCAGGTCAGGGTGATGCAGGAGAGAGTGGGTGGTGAGGTAGCAGCTTGGACAGAGAGAAGAGGGTTGAAAGGGCACCCAGGCAGATTGGTGTTTTTTGTAGTCTTAAAAGTTCCCAGAACAAGACCCCATAACCTCCTTTGGTGACAGTATCTCCAAAGGTCTCTGTCAGGAAGTTCTTTCTAAGTCAGCAACATCATCACCCTCATCATCATTGCGAATATCATCATCATTATTATAATCATCACCATCACCATTATTATCATCACTCTCGCCACCACCTCATCATCACCATCACTAACACCATCGCCATCCAGTCCGTCACCAAAACCTGCCGGTCTCACCTCCGCAACGTCGCCAAGACCCGCCCTTTCCTCTCCATCCAAACCGCTACCTTGCTGGTTCAATCTCTCATCATATCCCGACTGGATTACTGCATCAGCCTCCTTTCTGATCTCCCAGTTTTAGTCTATACTTCACGCTGGTACCTGGATCATCTCTGTGCAGAAACGCTCTGGGCATGTTAATGGAGCTCTGCAGGGCTTCGGTCTGTGGCTTTATGTAACAGTAGGTTTCATACTCCGGCAGACAGTCCTTCAACATCCATTTTGAATCTGTTCAACACAGCCCAGTGAATGCTACCCAACCCTGGGGATTTGCCGATCATCTGAAGTTACCACAATTTAATCACATTCCTCTGCCCTGTCTACTACAAAAAATTATTTGATGATGGAAACCTCCCTAGCATTTCCCTCATAAGGACTTCACTGAAGAATTCATTGAGCCCGTCGGCTTATTTCCATTTCAGTCCAGTGCGCTTTTTATACTTTGGTAATCAAGTGACTCCACTGATTCCGTAGCCATCTTCGTGACTTTGTGGTGTGGGAAAAAAAGCCCCCCAAAACAAAACCCTTTATAATTAGCCTTGGTGTTGCCGGCAAAGTTCTCTCCACTCCTTTTAGACCCGCCTAATTTCCTGTTTGTTGATCTCCATTCCAAGGGCTTTCACGGCCTCCTCACTCAGGAGAACTGGAACTAGAAACCAGGCCCTCGTGATTCATTCATTCATTCATTCATTCATTCAATCGTATTTATTGAGCACTTACTGTGTGCAGAACACTGTACTAAGCGCTTGGGAAGTACAGGTCGGCAACATATAGAGACGGTCTCTACCCAACAACGGGCTCACAGTCTAGAAATTTGTCCCGGTGCTTAGTACAGTGTCTGGAACGTGGTAAGCCTTTCACAGATACCATAAAAAAAGCTGGGCATTTCTCCCGAAAGTGATTCCATGATCCAGTATCCCTCTTGTTTGATGAGATTTTGGGGGTTAGTCCTATTTCTGTTTCCCTCCCATGCAGCGTCAGCATTGTCCTCCCTACAGAGTTTATAGCCTAAGTGCTCTGACTGTCTTCTTTGCACAAAGTCTCAGTGATGCCAATTTTATTGTCTCGCTATCTGCCAAGGATTGCACATCCTCCAGTCTAGGGTTTTAGTTCCTAGCATTAGCATAATAGCATTCATATATTTTGGCTTCGCTCTTTTGCCGATTTCCACTTTGGCCAACATGTCCATTTGATGGACAGCCTGATTTGCCTTCTTTGTTTACCACAAATGCCCCTCTGCATTTCCTCTGGGTTTGCCCAAGTTTGTCTTTGCCCGCCAACCCCCTCCGTCCCAGGGTTATCCTGATCTGGTCTCCCTCTTGCCCACAGTTACCATTCCCCCCTTTTTTTTTGAAAGGAATCTGCCTTTTAAAAGCTCAGAGCCAGAACTTTGGTTCAGGTAAAACCCTGTGCCTTCTATATTAGGCAAAACTCCCCCCTCACCCCAAGTATTACGCACAAGCATTCATTCATTCAACGTATTTATTAAGCATTTACTGTATGCAGAGCACTGTACTAAGTGCTTGGAAAGTACAGCGCTTAGAACAGTGCTTTGCATGTAGTAAGTGCTTAACAAGTACCATCATTATTCTTGGTATTATTATTACAATTCAGCAACAAATCATCATCAATCGTATTTATTGAGCACTTACTATGTGCAGAGCACTGTAAAATACAAATAGAGACAATCCCTGCCCACAGCGGGCTCTCGGCCTAGGAGTGGGGAGACAGACAGCAAAACAAGTAAGCAGGCATCAATATAAATAAATAGAATTACAGATATACACACATTGTTAATAAAATAAAAAGAATGATAAATATGGACCTATATACACACAAGTCGGGGCGATGGGGAGGGTAAGGGAGCTGGGGAAAAGGGGGGCTTAGTGCAGAAAGGCCTTCAGTAGGGCTTTGAAGGGGGGAAGTGTGCTAATTTGGAGGATTTGAGGAGGGAGGGCATTCCAGGCCAGAGGTAGGACGTGGGCCGGGGGTCGACGGCGGGACGGGCGAGAAGGAGGCACGGTGAGGAGGTTAGTGGCAGAGGAGCGGAGGGTGCGGGATGGGCTGGAGAAGGAGAGAAGGGAGGTGAGGTAGGAGGGGGCGAGGGGATGGAGAGCTTTGAAACCAGTAGTGAGGAGTTTTTGCTTGCTACGGAGGTTGAGAGGCAACCACTAGAGAGTTTTGAGGAGGGGGTGACACTCCCAGAATGGTTTCTGTAGAAAGATAATCCGGGCAGCAGCGTGAAGTATAGACTGAAGTGGGGAGAGACAGGAGGTTGGGAGGTCAGAGAGGAGGCTGATGCAGTAATCCGGTCGGGATAGGATGAGGGATTGCACTAACGTGGTAGCGGTTTGGATGGAGAGGAAAGGGCGGATCGGAGAAGCAGCATGGCGGAATGGATAGAGCCCGGGTCTGGGAATCAGAAGGTCGTGGGTTCTAATGTAATAATAAAAATAATGATGGCATTTGTTAAGTGCTTACTATGTGCAAAGCACCGTTCTAAGCGCTGGGGGGGATACAAGGTGATCACGATGTCCCACGTGGGGCTCACAGTCTTAATCCCCATTTTACGGATGAGGTAACTGAGGCTCGGAGAAGTTAAGTGACTTGCCCAAGGTCACACAGCAGACATGTGGTGGAGCCGGGATTAGAATCCATGACCTCTGACTCCCAAGCCCGGGCTCTTTCCACTGAGCCACACTGATGTCTGCTGTGTCACCTTGGGTAAGTCACTTCACTTCTCTGGGCCTCAGTCATGTCATCTGTAAAATGGGGATTGCGACTGTGAGCTCCGTGTGGGACAGGGACTGTGTCCGACCCCATTTGCTTGTACCCACCCCAGTGCTTAGTACAGTGCCCGGCACCTACTAAGCGCTTAACAAATACCAGAGAAGCAGCGTGGCTTAGTGGAAAGAGCACAGACTTGAGAGTCAGAGGACGTGGGTTCTAATCCCCGCTCTGCCACTTGTCTGCTGGGCAAGCCACTTAACGTCTCTGTGCCTCAGTCCCCTCATCTGTAAAATGGGAATTAAAACTGTGAGCCTCAAGTGGGACATGTTTGTACGTATTTATTACTCTATTTATTTTATTTGTACATCATTATTCTATTTATTTTATTTGGTTAATATGCTTTGTTTTGTTCTCTGTCTCCCCCTTCTAGACTCTGAGCCCACTGTTGGGTAGGGACCGTATCTATATGTTGCCGACTTGTACTTCCCAAGCGCTTAGTACAGTGCTCTGCACACAGTAAGCGCTCAATAAATACGATCAAATGAATGACAACCTGATTACCCTGTAGCTACCCCAGCGCTTCAAACAGTGCTTGGCACATAGTAAACTACGCCACGCTGTGAAGCAGAGCAGAGCCTGGAAAGACAGGTTGCCGTGGGTGCTAATCTCAGCTCCACCACTTATCTGCTGTGTGACCTTGGGCAAGTCACTTCACTTCTCTGGGCCTCAGTTACCTCATCTGTAAAATGGGGATTGAGACTGTGAGCCCCACATGGGACAACCTGATTACCTGTATCTACCCTAGCGCTTAGAACAGAGCTTGGCACATAGTAAGCGCTTAACAAATACCATCATCATCATAGTGAGCACTTAATAATACCAATGATGGCATTTGTTAAGTGCTTACTATGTGCCAAGCACTGTTCTAAACGCTGGGGAGGTCACAAGGTGATGAGGTTGCCCCACGGGGGGCTCACAGTCTTCATCCCCATTTTGCAGATGAGGTAACTGAGGCACGGAGAAGTTAATCGACTTGCCCAAAGTCACACAGTTGACAAGCCGGGATTAGAACCCACGACCTCTGATTCCCAAGCCCGGGCTTTTTCCACTGAGCCATGCTGCTTTCCTACAAATACCATCATTATTATTATTATTATTATTAAGAGAGGTATCTCTCACCTTTACCACTGCTTGATCTTGGCTCTGAGGCTCCGGAGGCCTACCTTGTAACCTCCCCAGTGCTTAGAACAGTGCTTTGCACATAGTAAGCGCTTAATAAATCCTATCATTATTATTATTATTACCTGCCTCTCAAGACTCTCGATACCACTGGCAGAGTTTTGGAGAACATTATCATGGAGACCAGGTAGCATGGCTCAGTGGAAAGAGCCCGGGCTTTGGAGTCAGTGGTCATGGGTTCAAATCCCACTCTGCTAATTGTCAGCTGTGTGACTTTGGGCAAGTCACTTCACTTCCCTGGGCCTCAGTTCCCTCAACTGTAAAATGAGGATTGACTGTAAGCCCCCCGTGGGACCACCTGATCACCTTGTAACCTCCCCAGCACTTAAAACAGTGCTTTGCACATAGTAAGTGCTTAATAAATGCCATCATTATTATTATAAACTGTAAGCCCTCTGCAGACAAGGGTTGCATCTACCAACTCTGCTGTATTGTGCTTTCCCAAGGGCTTAGTACAGTGCTCTGCAAGCAGTAAACGCTCAATAAATATCATTAATCGATTGACCGATGGGGATCGGCCGATTTCCCATGTTTATTATTCATTCAATCGTATTTATTGAACGCTTACTGTGTGCAGAGCACTGTACTAAGCGCTTGGGAAGTACAAGTTGGCAACATATAGAGGCGGTCCCTACCCAACAGCGGGCTCACAGTCTAGAAGATCTATCCCACCAGTCATGCCTCAGTGTATACGGCATTTGTTAAGTGCTTAATATGTACCATTCATTCATTCATTCATTCATTCATTCATTCAATCGTATTTATTGAACACTTACTGTGTGCAGAGCACTGTACTAAGCGCTAAACGCTGGGGTAGATACGAGCCAATCAGGCTGGATGCCATCCATGTCCCACATGGGGCTCACAGTCTTGATCCCTAGTTACAAGCGTCTGAGTCCTAGAGAAGTTAAGTGACTTGACCAAGGTCACACAGCAACCAAGTGGCAGGGCTGGGATTAGAACGCAGTACTCTGACCCCCAGGCTACGCTCTTTCCACTAGGCCACACTACTTTCCAGTGACAATATTTTCCTGTGTCTACTCCAGTGCTTAGTTTGTTAATAAGCACTTAACAAGTACTATATAACTTTCGATAAATGGTAGTTATTGAGCACTTACTATCCGCTGAGCACTGTGTTAAGTGTATATAGAGAGAATTAGGGGTTTATAATAATAATAATAATAATAATAATGACATTTATTAATCGCTTACTCTGTGCAAAGCACTGTTCTAAGCGCTGGGGAGGCTACAAGGTGATCAGGTCGTCCCACGGGGGGCTCACAGCCTTCATCCCCATTTTACAGATGAGGTCGCTGAGGCACAGAGAAGTGAAGTGACTTGCCCAAAGTCACACGGCTGACAATTGGCAGAGCCGGGATTTGAACCCATGACCTCTGACTCCAAAACCCGGGCTCTTTCCATTGAGACACGCTGCTTCTCCATAATGTTGGCATTTGTTAAGCGCTTACTATGTGCCAAGCACTATTCTAAGCGCTGGGGTAGATACAAGGTATCAGGTTGTCCCCTGTGGGGCTCACAGTCTTCATCCCCATTTTACAGATGAGGTCACTGAGGCCCAGAGAAGTTAAGTGACTTGCCCAAGGTCACACAGCTGACAAGTGGCAGAGTCAGGATTAGAACCCACAACCTCCGACTCCCAAGCCCGGACTCTTACCACTAAGCCAGGATATATGTTATTATCTAAAACCATATATATATGATTTTATATAATAATTATGGCATTTTTTGAGCACTTATCAAGTGCCATGCACTTTAGTAGGCACTGGATAGCTATAGAGTTCATTCATTCATTCAATCGTATTTATTGACATTAGGGTTAGGGTTTTATATATATATATATATATATATATATATATATATATATATATACACACACACACACACACATATGTATATAGATATATGTATATATGTATGTATATATAATAATAATAATGGCGTTTATTAAGCGCTTACTATGTGCAAAGCACTGTTCTAATCACTGGGGGGGTTACAAGGTGATCAGGTTGTCCCACGGGGGGCTCGCAGTCTTCATCCTCATTTGACAGATGAAGTAACTGAGGTCCAGAGAAGTTAAGTGACTTGCCCAGAGTCACACAGCTGACAATCGGCGGAGTCGGGATTTGAACCCCTGACCTCTGACTCCAAAGCCCGGGCCCTTTCCACTGAGCCACGTAACTGCAGTATTTGTTAAGCACTTTCTATGTGCCCGGCACTGTACTAAGCCCTGGGGTTGATACAAGCAAACCCAGTTGGAGACGGTCCCCGTCCCACACGGAGCTCACAGTCTTAATTCCCATTTTGCAGATGAGGCAACTGAGGCACGGAGAAGGGACTGGTCTTTCGTCGAGGAGCAGACAAGTGGCGGAGCCGAGATTAGAACCTAGGTCCTTCTGCCTCTCCAGAGCAGGTTCGCTTCCATCCATCCACCAGGCCCCGGAGCGCTGGGCCCCATCCCTCCCTGCGGTTCCCACACACGGAGGTGAGGTGCCAGCGGGAGCTTCACATATATATATATACACACACATATATATGTGTATATATGCACATATGTGTATATATGTGAATATATATATATACACACATATATGTGTGTATATATGCATATATGTGTATATATGTGAATATATATATACACACATATATATATGTGTATATATATATGCACACATATATGTATATATGTGTATATATATACATATACACACACAGACATATATATGTATATATACACATATATATGTGTATGTGTGTATATATATACATATACATACACACATACATATATATGTATATATACACATATATGTGTGTATGTGTGTATATATATACATATACAGACACACAGACATATATATGTATATATACACGTATATATGTGTATGTGTGTGTGTATATATATTATATATTATATATATATAATTCTCCCAGGCTCAGGATCAATCACTCACTGTGGAATTCCACTTCCTCCAGACTCCCAGGAGAAGCTGCAGCAGCATTGATTGAAAAGCCATCACCTGCAGAGTGCTCTGCCGGGGGCCTGCTCTGTGCAAAATTTTTCTCTATCATCATCATCATCATCATCATCAATCGTATTTATTGAGCGCTTACTGTGTGCAGAGCACTGTACTAAGCGCTTGGGAAGTCCAAGTTGGCAACATATAGAGACAGTCCCTACCCTACAGAGGGCTCACAGTCTAAAAGGGGGAGACGGAGAACGAAACCAAACATACTAACAAAATAAAATAAATAGAATAGATATGTACAAGTAAAATAAATAAATAAATAAATAAATAGAGTAATAAATATGTACAAACATATATACATATATACAGGTGCTGTGGGGAAGGGAAGGAGGTAAGATGAGGGGGATGGAGAGGGGGACGAGGGGGAGAGGAAGGAAGGGGCTCAGTCTGGGAAGGCCTCCTGGAGGAGGTGAGTTCTCAGTAGGGCCTTGAAGGGAGGAAGAGAGCGAGCTTGGCGGATGGGCAGAGGGAGGCCATTCCAGGCTAGGTGTCAGAGAGCCGTCAACCGACGTAGAAAACACGGTACCTATCCTCGAAGGAGCTTCTGATCGAGTGGGAGAGACGGGCAGGCGCGATATGCAGACACGCAGTGGGAACAAACTGGAAACCACAAGTGTGTGCAAAGAGTTATTAAGTAAATAAACTTACTGAATGGCTTACTGAATAAAATTACTGAATAAATCAGGTCCGATGGGATGACCTGATCAGGGAAGGGGCGAGAAGCTGGACTTTGGAAATACTTTGAATATGGGGAAGATGCCTGTAGCCACCAACCCTCTAGGGATGGAGGGGGGAAGGGGCAGGAAAACAGGAAGCCTCTCCGCATCAAACAAAACACTCCTCCCCTTTGGCTTTAAACACTCAATCACCTCACCCTCTTCCTAACTCACCTCCCTAATTTCCTATAATCGTGAAATTGAGTTCTTATTATGTGCAGAACATTGTATTAAATAGGATGGTTCAAACAAGGAAACTTGCCTCGATACTGTTATATCGCAAGCCGCGTGGCCTAGTGGAAGGAGCCCAGCCTTGGGAGTCAGAGGACCTGGGTTCTAATCCCGGCTCTCCCACTTGTCTGCCGTATGACTTTGGGCAAGTCACTTTACTTCTCTGGGCCTCAGTTACCTCATCTGTAAAACGGGGATTAGGAGCGTTAGCCGCATATGGGATAGGGACTAGGTGTAACCCGATTTGCTTGTAATAGAAATAATAATAATGGCATTTATTAAGTGCTTACTATGTGCCAAGCACTGTTCAAAGAGCTGGGGAGGTTACAAGGTGATCAGGTTGTCCCATGGGGGCTCACAGTCCCATTTTACAGATGAGGTAACTGAGGCACAGAGAAGCGAAGTGACTTGCCCAAAGTCACAAAGCTGACAATTGGTGGAGCTGGGGTTTGAACCCATGACCTCTGACTCCAAAGCCCGGGCTCTTTCCACTGAGCCACCCCAGCGCTTAGTACAGTGCCTAGCAAATGCTAAGCAAATACCTTAGAACAGTGCTTTCCGCATAGTAAGCACTTAACAAATGCTATTATTATTATTATTAATACAAGAATTATTATTATTATTATTATTATTAAGCACTGGGAGAGTACAATACAACAGAGTTGGTAGATCTGATACCTGCCCGCAACAAGTTTATAGTCTAGGGTTGCTACTACAATCCAGCAAGCTCACTTTGCTCCTCTAATGCCAAATTACTCACTTTTTGTGTTTTAATGGTATTTGTTAAGCACTTACTATATGCACTGTTAGAAGCAGCGTGGCTCAGTGGAAAAGAGCCCGGGCTTTGGAGTCAGAGGTCATGGGTTCAAATCCTGGCTCCGCCAAGTGTCAGCTGTGTGACTTTGGGCAAGTCACTTCACTTCTCTGTGCCTCAGTTCCCTCATCTGTAAGATGGGGATGAAGACTGTGAGTCCCCCGTGGGACAACCTGATCACCTTGTAACCTCCCCAGCGCTTAGAACAGTGCTTTGCATAAATGCCATAAAAAAAGCACTGGGGTAGATACGAGGTTGGACACAGTCCCTGTCCCACATGGGGCTCACAATCTTAATCCCCATTTTACAGATGAGGTAACTGAGGCCTAGAGAAGTATATAATATAATAATAATGTCATTTATTAAGCGCTTACTATGTGCAAAGCACTGTTCTAAGCGCCGGGGAGGTTACAAGGTGATCAGGTTGGCCCACGGGGGGCTCACAGTCTTAATCCCCATTTTACCGATGAGAAGTGACTTGTGTGCCTTGGGCAAGTCGCACAGCAGACAAGTGGCAGAGCGGGGATTGGAACCCGAGTCGTTCGGACTCCCAAGCCCACGCTCTAGCCACTAGGCCATACCGCTTCTCGTTGTCCCTCAGTCTCACCTATCTCCCAGCCGATCCCTTCCTCTGGTCTGGAATTCCTTCCCCCCTTCCTATCTGACAGACCACCACTCTCCCCACCTTCAAAGCCATGAAAATCCCATCTCCTCCAAGAGGCCTTCCCTGACGAAGCCCTCATTTCAATCAATCAATCAATCAATCAATCGTATTTATTGAGCGCTTACTGTATGCAGAGCACTGTACTAAGTGCTTGGGAAATACAAGTTGGCAACATATAGAGACAGTCCCTACCCAACAGTGGGCTCACAGTCTAAAAGGGGGAGACAGAGAACAAAACCAAACATACTAACAGAATAAAATAAATAGGATAGATATGTACAAGTAAAATAAATAAATAAATAGAGTAATAAATATGTACAGACATATATACATTCCCCTTCTCCCTCTCCCTTCTGCATCGCCCCTGCACTGCATGGTCCTTTAAATGCTCAGCGCCGCAGCACTTGGGTACATATATTTAATTTATTTTAATGTCAGTCTCCTACTCTCAACTGTAAGCTTTCTGTGGGCAGGGACCATGTCTACCAAACTGTGTTTTAGGGTACTCTCCGGACTCTGAACACAGTAAGCACTCAATAAATACCATTTAATGATTTTCTGCCTTTGTTTTTAAAAGCCTATGGAGCAGGAGAGGGAGCAGTTCTGAGTAACAATAATAATGGTATTTGTTCATCATCAATCATCAATCGTATTTATTGAGCACTTACTATGTGCAGAGCACTGTACTAAGCGCTTGAGCTTTGCTAAGCGTTTACTATGTGCCAAGCACTGTTCTAAGCACTGGGGTGGGTACAAGGTAATCAGTTTGTCCCATGTGGGGCTCACAGTCTTCATTCCCATTTTACGGATGGGGTAACTGAGACACAGAGAAGTGAAGTGACCCGTCCAAAGTCAAAGAGCAGGCAAGTGGTGGAGCCAGGATTAGAACCCATGACGTCTAACTCCCAAGCCCATGCTCTTTCCACTAAGCCACACTGCTTCTCTAAAAGAAGTAGTGAAACTTACTATCTACTGAGGTCTGGTGGATTTTTTTCTTTTTAATGGTCTCTGTTAAGCGTTTACTGTGGGCCAGATGCTGTAGAACAGTGCTCAGTGGTTAGAACAATGCTTTGCACTTTGTAAGCGCTTAATAAATGCCATTATTATTATTATTATTATTATTATTACTAAATGATGAGGTAGATACTAAATATTTGGGTTGGACATGGTCCCTGTCCCACATAGGGCTCACAGTCTTAATCCTTATGGTCCCTGTCCCACATAGGTCTCACAGTCTTAATCCTTATTTTACAGATGAAGTAACTGAGGTACAGATAAATTAAGTGACTTGCCCAAGGACCCACAGCAGGTACGTGGCAGAGCCAGGATTAGAACCCAGGTCCTCTCACTCCCAGGCCCAAGTTCTTTCCACTAGACCACACTGCTTGTTCAAACATCTTGTTCAAACATAGCGGGGAAGGGAAATATTCGGGTTGGCTCACAGTCTTCATCCCCATTTTCCAGATGGGGTAACTGAGACACAGGGAAGTGAAGTGACTTGTCCAAAGTCACAGAGCAGACAAGTGGCGGAGCCGGGATTAGAACCCAAGACCTCTGGCTCTCAAGTCAGGGAATTTTACAGGTGAAGGATCTCTGCCTGATGCTGCAGCAGATGGGCAACGACTGCGGGCTTTTCAAGAGTGGGGAGGTTTTTTCGGGAAGGTGGTACGGGCCGCAGCGTGGTATGTAGTGTGAAAGGGGAAGTGACTGAAGGCGGGAAGATCACCACGACATACTAGCCCAACTGTTTTATGGTGAGGGCTTGAACCAAGGTCGTGGGTAAATGGGAGCGGAAGAAGGGACAGATCTACAAAATGTCTTTGAGGAAGAACCGGCGGGTTTTGGTTCATTTTTGTCAGTTTGGTTGTGAGGACGGAATGAAGTAAGGAGTCGCGGGTGATACCCAGATTGAGGGCTTGGGTCATGGGAGGATAGTGGTGGTGTCAGCAGAGGTGGGAAGGAGAGGAGGGAGGAGGAGGAGGGAAGACGAGAAGTCGGTTTGGGACCCGGTGAGGTCGAAGGTCCAGAAAGCGATCCATGTGGAGATTTATGTCCTAAAGTTAGGAGAAGATGTGGGTTTGGACAGCGGGAAAGACGTCAAGGCAAGAGGTTTGTGATCGTGATTGTCCGCATAGAGGGAGAAAGTCAGGCCGCTGCATGAATTCCCCGAGAGAGTTGGGAGTAGCCCGGCCTATTGTATAGGGCATGGGCTGGGAGGTATCAGAGAATCCCGGCTCTGCCACTTGCCCGCTGTGTGATTTTGGGCAAGTTCTCATCACTTCTCTGTGTCTCAGTTTCCTCCTCTATAAAATAATAATAATAATGGCATTTGTTAAGCGCTTACTATGTGCAAAGCACTGTTCTAAGAGCTGGGGAGGATGCAAGGTGATCAGGCTGCCCCACGTGGAGTTTCCTCCTCTATAAAATAATAATAACAATGATGGTATTTGTTAAGCGCTTACTATGTGCAAAGCACTGTTCTAAGCACTGGGGAGGATACAAGGTGATCAGGTTGCCCCACGTGGGGTTCACAATCATCCCCATTTTACAGGTGAGGTAACTGAGGCCCAGAGAAGTTAAGTGACTTGCCCAAATTCACACAGCTGACAAGCGGCGGAGCCAGGATTTGAACCCACGATCTCTGGTTTCCAAGCCCGGGCTCTTTCCACTGAGCCAATGCCTGTTATTCGTCTTCTTAGGCCATGAGCCCCATGCGGGACAAAGACTATACATGACGTGATTAACGTGTATCTATCCCAATGCTTAGAATAGTGCTTGACATATAGTAAGTGTTTAACCACTATAAAGATAATAATAATAATAAAGGATAAAAAAGGGAAAAGAGAAAAGGGCCCAGCAAAGAGCTTCTGAGTTTCCTCCCCCTGCTCTCCTCCTCCACCTGGGTTTGGATTTCAGCCGGATCTCCGGCTTCCTGTCCTTTCCACTCAATTAGTGCGGATCACGGCCGGTGTGCCGGAGCGAAACCCGACGGAGGATTAGGGCCTCCTCTGCTGTGCTCGGGGCTTGGGTCCATGACTCCCCCGAGGAGAGGACCTTTTGGGAGAAGTGGGGAAAGAGGAACAGGGGTGGGAAAGGAGGATCCCAGCCACAGAGGAGAGCCGAAAGGAAGGGGAGTGTGAGAGGCATAGCCAGGGAAAGAGAAAAGGGGAGCGAAGCCCCGAGCTGGCCATCTCAAGTTTGCACTGCTAGACAATTAGAGGGCTGAATTATTAACGATGAAAAAGGGAAGAGGCTGTTTTGAAGAAAGCATGAGTAAGCAGGCTTTGTTTCACAGCGGTAAGCAGGATCGAAGGCGATCAATGGCACCCCCATTTCAGCCCCCGTCGGAATGGCCGTAAATATTTATTTGGTTTAATTGTTGATGTGTAGCTGTGCCCCTGGGCCTCGGCCAACCATGTACTTAACACAGGCGGTCGATGCATTACACATTCTGAAATGGGGGGTGAGGGGACGGGAGACTGGAGGGGCAGAGCTCTGGCCTCCCCTCTTCCCGTCCAGGCCACTGGTTGAAGGTGACCCCTTCCCTTCCCGCCCCTCGCCCTTCCTTTGTGACCCCTTCCCTTCCCGCCCCTCGCCCTTCCTTTCTCCCCCCCTTCCCTCTCCTAGTCCCCACTCCTCTTCCCTTCCTCTGCCTCCTCCTCTTCTCCCTCCCTTCCTCTATCCCTCTTCCGCGCCCCTCCTCTATCCTGAATCTTTCCTTCCTCTGCTCCTCCTCCTCCCATCCTCTGCCCCCTCCTCTTCACCCTCCTTTACTCTATCCCCTTCTCCCCATCTCCTTCTCACCCTCCCTTTATCTCCTCCCTTCCTCTGCCCTCTCCTCTTCTCCCTCCCTTTTATTTTTCATGGTATTTTTTAAGTGTTTACCATGCCAGGCACTGTAATAATAATAATAATAATGATGATGATGGAATTCGTTAAGCGCTTACTATGTGCAAAGCACCATTCTAAGCGCTGCGGAGGATACAAGGTGATCAGGTTGTCTGTTTCTTGACTGTGAGCCCATCGTTGGGTAGGGACCGTCTCTATACGTTGCCGACTTCTACTTCCCAAGCGCTTAGTCCAGGGCTCTGCACACGGTAAGCGCTCAATAAATACGATTGAATGAATGGGTGAATGGGGCTCACAGTCTTAATCCCCATTTTACGGATGAGGTAACTGAGGCCCAGGGCTGGGGTAGAAATAACTGAATCAGGTTGGACACAGCCCATGTCCCATGTGGGGCCTACAGTCTTTAACCTCATTTTACAGAGGCCCAGAGAAGCGAAGCAACTTGCGGACAAGCGGAGGAACCGGAATTAGAACCCAGGTCTTCAGACTCCCAGGCCTGAGGTCTTTCCACTAGATTCTCCCCTCTTTCCCCTCACTTTCTCTATCTTCTTCCCCTCCTTCACCTCCCTGCCCCCTCTACTCCTTCCACCCTGCCACTCCCACCCCACTGCGCCCCACCTCGTGCGTTGACCACCTCCATTCCCTCCACCCCCCCGCTCCGCCTGTCTCCCCGCAGGTTCCACAGTCATTCATTCTTTCATTCAATCGTATTTATTGAGCGCTTACTGTGTGCAGAGCACTGTACTAAGCACTTGGGAAGGATAAGTCCACACCTCAGGCCTGAAACGTTCGCTTGTGATGGACTAGGATGGGCTGCCCCGTGGCTCCATGCTGCCCCTCCGGTGTCCATGATGATGATGATGACGATGATGGCATTTATTAAGCGCTTACTGCGTGCAAAGCACTGTTCTAAGCGCTGGGCCATCCTCGCGGCTATTCCCACGGCAATCCTCACAGCAGTCCACAGCGCTGTCCCAGGGGCAATCTCCAAGGCCGTCCCCATGGCCATGCCCACAGAGGTCCCCACGGTGAAGGGGTCATGGTGGAGGCTGAGGGACAGAACATCAGAGCAGGGGAGCGTGGGAGAGGGACAACTGAGTCACCCCAAACTACTAGTCCCCCGTGGGGGTGGGCTGTGGGCCGTCCACCCCTCTGCTCCCTCTGGTTAGCACAGCGGGTCACCTGTGCGGCGGGCCGACTGCCCCGAGAAGCAGCGTGGCTCAGTGGAAAGCTCCCGGGCTTTGGAGTCAGAGGCCATGTGTTCAAATCCGGCTCCTCCAATTAATAATAAGAAGGATGGCATTTATTAAGCGCTTACTATTTGCGAAGCACTGTTCTAAGCGACGGGAAGGTTACAAGGTGATCAGGGTGCCCCACGGGGAGCTCACAGTCTTAGTCCCCATTTTCCAGATGAGGGAACTGAGGCCCAGAGAAGTGAAGTGACTTGCCCAAAGTCACACAGCTGATAATTTGCAGAGCTGGGATTTGAACCCACAACCTCTGACTCCAAAGCCCGGGCTCTTTCCACTGAGCCGCCAATTGTCAGCTGTGTGACTTTGGGCAAGTCGCTTCACTTCCCCAAGCCTCAGTGACCTCATCTGTAAAATCGGGATGAAGACTGTGAGCCCCCCGCGGGACAACCTGATCACTGTGCAACCTCCCCAGCGCTTAGAACGGTGCTTTGCACATAGTAAGCGCTTAATAAATGCCATCATCATCATCACCATCATTCTGGGACGCGGCGGCCCGATGGAGGCGAGAATCCATGAGCCTCTGTGGGGTCTTACGCCCGACACAGGAGCTGTGCTGGGTCCTGAGCCTCAGTACCCCTGGATGTATTGGTTTATTTCATTCTTTATCTGTCAACTCTGTCTGCCGAATCAATCAATCAATCAATCATACTTATTGTGAGCTTACTCTGTGCAAAACAGTGTACTAAGCGCTTGGGAGAGTACACTATAACAGAAACGGTAGACACGTTCCCTGCCCACTCTGAGTTTACGGTCTAAAGGGGGAGACGGACGTTAATATAAATAAATCATTTATGGATATGTACGTAAGAGCCGTGGGGCTGAGGGAGACGTGTCCCATCTCCCTGTCCATCCACCCCCCCCAAATCTGTTAGTCTGCCCACTCCATCCGTCCCTTCCTTCCATCGCACTTGTCGGGTCAGCCAAGCCTGTCCGCCCCGCCTGATGGCATTTATTAAGCGCTTACTATTTGCGAAGCACTGTTCTAAGCGCTGGGGAGGTTACAGCGTGCCTTGACTGCCCTCCCGTCCTGTCGGTCTGCACTTCCACCCCCTCTGTCCCCACCGCGGCCTGCCCTTTCTGCCATCCCACCCATCTCCTCCACCTGCCCTCCCTTCCTCCCCTGACCCCCACATCTCCCAAGCGTCCCAAGCCAACTCCAACAGCCACCGCGCGGTTCCTTCTCCCCGTCCCACTCGGCCCCAGAACAAGGCACGGACTCTAAGGCAGAACCATAAACCAACAGCCCACAGCTTTTGTCCTCCGCAGAGCCTGACCTCAAATGTGAGATCAGGATGCGAAAAACCTCTTCCACCAGCCCGCAGGCCCCACTGACATGACTTCATTCATCCCCTCGCCCGCCTCAGCAGAAGGGGGAGAGGAATGATTTACAGAAGGAGAAACTGAGGCTTAAACAGTGGAAGCGGCTCGGCCTTTCTCTTACCGGCAGCCCACGGCAACCTCATGGGAAATTTTTCCCCTGGCTCTCTACTCTCCCAACGGCCTGGAATTTTCCTCTCACATAAAATCCTCCAGAGCGCATCTCTGGGCTCTTCAAAATATCCTAAAAATCCACCTCCTTGTGGTGGCCTCCCCTCCTCCAACTCCAAGGAGTCCAACTCCGAGGAGTCTCCAACTCCTCGGATATACCACCCCATTTAGCTATCCCTAGCAGTCCGGCGTACAATGTATTGGTTTATTTCATTCTTTATCTGTCTACGTACCCACCTACCAGTTGTACCCAAGTTCTTATTTTTGTTCTCACTGTCTGTTTGCAATTCATGTCTACCCGTCTCCCTTATTAGACTGTAAATTCCTCTAGGGCAGGGACTGGATCTCATATTTCTATTGCCTTTTCCCAAGTTCCCATTTCAGTACTCTGTCCGCCGAATCAATCAATCAATCATATTTATTGTGAGCTTACTCTGTGCAAAACAGTGTACTAAGCACTTGGGCAAGTACACTCTAACAGAGACGGTAGACACGTTCCCTGCCCATTCTGAGTTTGCAGTCTGAAGGGGGAGACAGACATTAATATAAATAAGTCATTTATGGATATGTACATAAGAGCTGTGGGGCTGAGGGAGAATCAATAAATCAATCAATCGTATTTATTGAGCGCTTGCTGTGTGCAGAGCACTGTACTAAGTGCTTGGGAAGTACAAGATGGCAACACAACTTGCCAGAAGTGAATTAAAAGAGCAAATCAGGGCGATTGATGCAGAAGGGGGTGGAAAAAAGGAAATGAGGGCTTAGTCAGGGAAGGCTTCTTGGAGGAGATGTGCCTTCAACAATAATAATAATTAATAATTTTGGTATTTGTTAAGTGCTTACTATGTGCCAAGCACTGTTCTAAGCACTAGGGGAGATAAAACGTAATCAGGTTGTCCCGCATGGGACTCACAGTCTTAATCCCCATTTTCCAGATGAGGTAACTGAGGCCCAGAGAAGCCAAGTGACTTGCCCAAAGTCACGCAGCTGATAAGTGGCGGAGCCGGGATTAGAACCCATGACCTCCAAGCCCACACTCTTTCCACTGAGCCACGCTGCTTTTCAATAAGCCTTTGAAGGTGGGGAGAGTAATTGCCTGTCTGATATGAAAAGGGAGACCAGCATCAGGATGTGGACGAGAGGTCGGAGCTGAAATAGACAAGAGAGAAGGGCCCCAGGTCTAAGCAATACACCCAATAGGTGCCCAGTACATTGCTCTGCCCCCAGGAGGCATCCAGTACAACACTGGGCCCCCGATACATGCCCAGTATGGTTTCTTCCGCTCAGTACAGTGCTCTGCTCCCAGTAGACATCCACAGTGAATAAAGATGAATAGGTAAATAAGCAGGAAATGGGTTGGGGATCAGAGCAGGAGAAGGGGGACAATGCCACTTCAGGGCCAAGAGGAATGATAGCCCCAGGCCCCTTCCTGTGCCCATTCCCCTGCCGTACCCACCCAGCAACTTTCCCGCTAGCTTCATTTAGTTCATGATTGCTCCCGCTCTTTGCCGTCAAAGCCATCAGAGGCATCCTTCTTGAGAGGGCTGTTGGGAAATAATAATAATTACGGTATTTGTTAAGCGCTTACTACGTGCAAAGCACTGTTCTGTTTTCCAAATCCTTGAGGTAGGCTGCCTAAAAATTCCCAGCCCCTTAAAAGGAAACACGATTGCAAAGAGAAGGCCTTTTCCTTGACATATGGATGACACAGAGTGACGTCCCATGTAGGGGAAAAGCCAGACCGCAGAGAGGGAGAGAGATCAGGGCCGGAGATGTAGATTTCCGTATCGTTTGCATAGAGGTGGTGGTTGAAGCCGTGGACGTGAGTGAGTTCTCCAAGGGAGTGAGTGAAAATGGAGACTAGAAGAGGTTTATTTTACTTGTACATATCTATTCTATTTATTTTATTTTGTTAGTATGTTTGGTTTTGTTCTCTGTCTCCCCCTTTTAGACTGTGAGCCCACTGTTGGGTAGGGACTATATATGTTGCCAATTTGTACTTCCCAAGCACTTAGTACAGTGCTCTGCACATAGTAAGCGCTCAATAAATACGATTGATGA
Source organism: Tachyglossus aculeatus (assembly GCF_015852505.1). Classification (NCBI taxonomy): domain Eukaryota; kingdom Metazoa; phylum Chordata; class Mammalia; order Monotremata; family Tachyglossidae; genus Tachyglossus; species Tachyglossus aculeatus. The sequence goes on from NC_052082.1 coordinate 35,983,845, forward strand.
TGATGATGATGATGATGACCCAGAACTGAACCTTGAGGGACCCCCACAGCTGGGGGATGGGAGACAGAGCCTGCGAAGGTGACTGAGAACGAACAGCCCAAGGGATAAGAGGAGAACCAGGAGAGGACAGTCAGTGAAGCCAAGGTTGGATAATGTTTGGTGCTCGGTGAAAATTAGCGCTTAAATACACCCACTTTATTATTATTATTATTGTCATCATTATTGCTCTCCTCTAGACTGTCAGCTCATCTGAGGAACAGGTTGCGTCTATAAGACGGTGTCCTGCCTCCTTGTATGAGAGGAAGAAGACCGGAGAAATGCAGCTCAAGTGTTGGTTGGAATTCCCTTGAAAACAATCAATCAATCAATCAGTCATATTTATTGAGCGCTTACTGTGTGCAGAGAACTGTACGAAGCACTTGGGAAGTACAAGGTGGCAACACATAGAGACGGTCCCTACCCAACAGTGGGCTCACAGTCTAGAAGGATGGGACAGAACAGGACAAAAGTAGTAAATAATGGAAGATGCCTTTATCATAATTGGCTCTTCTTGATAAACTTTTCCCAACAATTGTTCATTTATTCTATCGTATTTATTGAACGCTTATTGTGTGCAGAGCACTGTACTAAGCACTTGGGAAGTACAAATTGGTTATTGGATCACCTGCTGCCCTCTCATAGAATTTAGGGTAATTGTATTCTGTAAGTAATAATAATAATTATGATGGCATTTATTGAGCACTTACTATGTGCAAAGCACCGTTCTAAGCCCTGGGGAGGTTACAAGTGGATCAGGTTGTCCCACGAGGGGCTCACAGTCTTCACCCCCATTTTTCAGATGAGAGAACTGAGGCCCAGAGAAGTGAAGTGACTTGCCCAGAGTCAAACAGCGGAAAAGTGGCGGTGCCGGGATTTGAACCCACTACCTCTGACTCCAAAGCCCGGGCTCTTTCCACTGAGCCACACTGCTTCTCTTATTAGTGCAGTCATCTAACACTTTCTGCTAGACCGCAAGCTTGCTGTGGGTAGGGAATGTGTCTGTTATTGTACTCTCCGGAGCGCTTAATAATGACGATGGTATTTGTTAAGCGCTTTCTATGTGCCAGGCACTGTAGTAAGCACTGAGCACTGTACTAAGTGCTGGGCAGAGTGTTTTACACCCGTTAAGCGCTCAATAAAAATGATTGATTGTGGGCAGGGGACATTTCTACCAACTCCATTGTATTGCAATCTCCCAAGTGTTTAGTCCAGTGCTCTGCACATAGTAAGTGCTCAATAAATACCACTGATTATAATGACAATGATTAGGGTGTCACTGCCAGCGACTGCTTTCTCAGCTGAGGGTGCCATCCAACCTGCGGTTGAGCAGACTACAGCACTGGCACTCAAAAAGAGCACTGAGTTGACAGGGGAAATGGAGCCTGGGGATGAAGGCCGCAGTTTAAGGTTCCCTCTCCTTCCATCTCCCAAAGCTACTGCTATGTCGCGTTGAACATCTGGGAGGATAAAGAGGAGGAGGAAGAGGAGGAGGAAGAGCAGGAGGAGGTTTTGTGGAGCAGGGGGTGAGGGGAGATAGGAATCCATGAGTCCTAGCTGACGGCACCTACTTTCCGCTGCAGTCTGTGTAATCAGGCCAAGCGACTCTGAGCCGGGGCTGAGGCCGTAAGTTTTGAACACAAGCGCTTACCCTCTTCCTCTCTCCCCTGCAAGGACCCCAACCTCCAAGTGGCCTCTAGAGCTCAAAATGGGCCCCACGTGTGAGCCCCACGAGGGACAACCTGATCACCTTCTAACCTCCCCAGCACTTAGAACAGTGCTTTGCACATAGTAAGCGCTTAATAAATGCCATCATCATCATCATTATTATTATTATGCAAAGGCCCCAGCTGTTTCAAAAAGCCCTCCAGTCCAGTCAGCTCCGGGGCCTCCGGGCTCCGCACCTCCAGAAGTGGGGGTTCCCCAGAAAATAATACTAGACTGTGAGCCCACTCTTGGGTAGGGACTGTCTCTATATGTTGCCAATTTGTACTTCCCAAGCGCTTAGTACAGTGCTCTGCACACAGTAAGCGCTCAATAAATACGATTGATTGATTGATTGATTAATAATGATGGCATTTATTAAGCACTTACTATGTGCGAAGCACCGTTCTAAGCGCTGAGGAGGTTACAAGGTGATCAGGTTGTCCCACGGGGGGCTCACAGTCTTTATCCCCATTTTACAGGTGAGGTAACTGAGGCCCAGGGGAAGCAGCGTGGCTCAGTGGAAAGAGCCCGGGCTTTGGAGTCAGAGGTCATCGGTTCAAATCCCGGCTCCGCCACTTGTCAGCTGTGTGACTTTGGGCAAGTCACTTCACTTCTCTGGGCCTCAGTTCCCTCATCTGTAAAATGGGGATTAAGACTGTGAGCCCCCCCGTGGGACAACCTGATCACCTTGTAAACTCCCCAGCACTTAGAACAGTGCTTTGCACATAGTAAGCACTTAATAAATGCCATTATTATTATTATTATTATTATTAAGTGACTTGCCCAAAGTCACACAGCTGACAATTGGCAGAGCCGGGATTTGAACGCATGACCTCTGACTCCAAATCCAGGGCTCTCTCCACTGAGCCACACTGCTTCTCTAGAAAAGAGAAGCTTATCTTCCAGAAAAGAGAATGGAGACCCACTTGGGCAGTATCAGGCAACTCAGTTGAGGAGAGATCGCTGAAATGGCTTTGGTGTAACTGTAGCAAGAGGGATTTAGATTAGACAACAGGAAGAACTTCCTGAATACGAAGCGGTTTGACAGGGAATAAGCGAGGGGAGGAGTTTAGAGTCACTCTCCCTGGAGGTTATAAGTTGTACATATCTATTCTATTTATTTTATTTTGTTAATATGTTTTGTTTTGTTCTCTGTCTCCCCCTTCTAGACTGTGAGCCCACTGTTGGGTAGGGACCGTCTCTATATGTGGCCAGCTTGTACTTCCCAAGCGCTTAGTACAGTGCTCTGCACACAGTAAGTGCTTAGTAAATACGATTAATTGATTGATTGATTGATTGATTGATTATAGAGACGGGAGGATTTCCAAGTGTCTGTGTGGTTTCGGAATAGCTCTTCTCTGGAGACAGAGGCATGGACCAGATGACCTGTCGCCGTCCCTCTCCGCCATCCCTCCCTGACCCAGCATTCTGGAATTCCAGGCTCAGTCCTTGGTGTCTAAGGAATGCCGTCCCAACCATAAATCGGGAATGGCTTCCATGGGGGTAGTGACAAGCTTGTGACCCCCACCCCAACCTAACCAGGGGCACGGTGAGGGGGAAGAATCGTCCCTGGATACTAAAGCCAAAAGAAACCGTGGGACGGAGAGTTTCCCCTCACTGCCAAAGCCCCCGCAGCTCTGTGGAGACTCATTCATTAATTCAGTCGTATTTATTGAGCGCTTACCGTGTGCAGAGCACTGGACTAAGCGCTTGGGAAGTACAAGTCGGCAACATATAGAGACGGTCCCTACCCAACGGCGGGCTCCCAGTCTGGAAGGGGGAAACAGACAACAGAACAGAACATGTAGACCGGTGTCAAAATCGTCAGAACAAACAGAAGTAAAGCTAGATGCACATCATTAACGAAATAAATAGAATAGTAAATACGTACAAGTAAAATAAATAGAGTAATAAATCTGTACAGATATATACAAGTGCTGTGGGGAAGGGAAGGAGGTAGGGTGGGGGAGATGGGGAGGAGGAGATGATACAGATTTATTACTCTATTTTACTTGTACGTATTTACTATTCTATTTATTTTGTTAATGATGTGCATCTAGCTTTTGTCCTGATGACTTGACACCTGTCCACATGGTTTGTTTTGCTGTCCGTCTTCTAGACTGGGAGCCCGTGGTTGGGTAGGGACCGTCTCCATATGTTCCCAAGTACAGTTGCTCTGCACACAGTAAGCGCTCAATAAATACGATTGAAAGAATGACTACAGTCTGCTCCCTGTAGTCAGGTGGAGGAGGAGGAGAAAGAAGAGAAGGAGCAGGGGCGGCGGGAGCAGGCATCCGTGTGGGCTCTAGAAATGCTGGCCGACTGGAGGAGGGCTGGCTCCCCTAGCAAATTAACTTTCCTAACCCTTCGTGCCTCCTTCTCCACTCTTCTGCCTCAGACCACTGACTCACGTGCCTGAAATTTCCTGTGACTGAAATTTCCCCTCCCTTCAAATCTGCCAGGCTTCAGCTTCCTCACCTTCAAAGCCCTCCTGTAAGCCTGTCTCCTCCCCAAAGCGTTACCCGATTAATTCTTCTCCCCAGGTTACATCTTCCCTATGATTGTCTTTTGCACTCATAGCTCCTGTAATAATAATGATGGCATTTATTAAGCGCTTACTATGTGCCTAGCATTGTTCTAAGCACTGGGGGGGATACAAGGTGATCAGGTTGTCCCACGTGGGGCTCACAGTCTTAATCCCCATTTTACAGATGAGGTAAGTGAGGGTTCCCACCCATAGGCCCAGGGCCAGAGGAAGAGCGGGAGGAAGAGGAAGAGCCCACCTTCCCACTTTCTCAGGGCCCTGGAGGCAGCAATCGGAGCCCCCATCAGCTGCTCAAAGGCTCCTGGACCAGCTCTGAGTGGATGAGAAGAGAAATTCACAAAGAGTCAGAGCATCTCTCCTCTCCCCCTAACCCCACTCCAAGCCAAGTATGGGGAAGGGTCTCTATCGATGGCATTTATCGAGTGCCTGCTGTGTGCAGAGCGCTGGAATAATAATAATAATAATCATGGCATTTATTAAGCACTTACTATGTGCAAAGCACCGTTCTAAGCGCTGGCGAGAAGAGAAATTCACAAAGAGTCGGAGCCCCTCTACTCCCACCTCTCTCCTCTCCCCCTACACCAACTCCAAGCCAAGTATGGGGAAGGGTCTCTATCGATGGCGTTTATCAAGTGCCTGCTGTGTGCAGAGCACTGGAATAATAATAATGATGATGATGGCATTTCCTAAGCGCTTACTATGTGCAAAGCACTGTTCTAAGCGCTGGCGAGGTTACAAGGTGATCAGGTGGTCCCACGGGGGGCTCACAGTCTTCATCCCCATTTTCCAGATGAGGTCACTGAGGCCCAGAGAAGTGAAATGACTCGCCCAAAGTCACACAGCTGCCAGTTGGCGGAGCCGGGATTTGAACCCAGGACCTCTGACTCCAAAGCCCAGGCTCTTTCCATTGAGCCACGCTGCTTCTGCTGCTGCTGCTTCCTGTACTAAGCAGATGGGGAAGTACAACTTGAAACCTGTCCACATGTTTTGTTTTGTTGTCTGTCTCCCCCCTCTAGACTGTGAGCCCGTTGTCGGGTAGGGACCGTCTCTAGATGTTGCCGACTTGGACTTCCCAAGCGCTTAGTACAGTGTTCTGCACACCATAAGCGCTCAATAAATACAATTGAATGAATGAATGAATGCAACATACTGAGCCCCCTTTTTCCTCTCCTCCCCATCCCCCCGCCCAACCTCCTTCCCCTCCCCACCGCACCCGTATATGTTTGTACAGATTTATTACTCTATTTATTTTACTTGTATATATTTACTATTCCATTTATTTTGTTAATGATGTGCATTTAGCTTGAATTCTATTTGTTCTGACGCCTTGACACCTGTCCCCATGTTTTGTTTTGCTGTCTGTCTCCCCCTTCTAGACTCTGAGCCCATTGTCGGGTAGGGACCGTCTCTCTATGTTGCCAACCTGGACTTCCCAAGCGCTTAGTATAGTGCTCTCCTAAGGTACAGTGCTCTGCACACAGTAAGTGTTCAGCGTGGCTCAGTGGAAAGAGCCCAGGCTCTGGAGTCAGGGGTCATGGGTTCAAATCCAGCCTCCGCCGACTGTCAGCTGTGTGACTTTGGGCAAGTCACTTCACTTCTCTGTGCCTCAGTTACCTCATCTGTAAAATGGGGATGAAGACTGTGAGCCCCCCGTGGGACAACCTGCTCACCTTGTATCCCCCCCAGCGCTTAGAACAGTGCTTGGCCTTCTAGCCCATCAGAACATTCAGAGATGGTGAAATTTAGGATGTCATCTAGATGTGTGTATATGTACGCATATAGTGGATTGTAAGTCAGTGAGATCTTGTTTTGGCAAGTTGAAATTGTTTCTAATTGACCAAATGACTTTAAATTAGACTTCAAATGATAATTAGCTAATCCAGATCAGTCCTGTCACTTCTAATCTCAATTTTTAATTCTGGGAAAGCCTGAGGGACATTTCGGGTTAGCTCAAATGCTAATTGTTAACCTCAGCTGAAGATATGTATCCCAAGAAAATTCTCTGTGCTAGCTACCAGCCTGTGAGCCCGCTGTTGGGTAGGGACCGTCTCTATATGCTGCCAACTTGTACTTCCCAAGCGCCTAGTACAGTGCTCTGCACACAGTAAGTGCTCAATGGATTGAGTGATTGGCACATAGTAAGCACTTAACAAATACCACCGTTATTATTATTATTATAAATACGATTGAATGAATGAATAAAGGAAGAGTATAGACGATCCCTGCCCACAAGGAACTTACAAGGAAACTGGAGGCAAAGATTGGAACCGGCTCCAGAAGATCCTGCTGGATTCCCAACTAATCCATAGCCGTAACCGGGATCTGGGGCTGGATCGGGCCTGTAGCTCTGAGAAAGCGCCAGCAGAGGGCGGCAGAGCCCCACCAGCGTCGCCTTCCTTCCTTCATTCATTCATTCAGTCGTATTTATTGAGCGCTTACTGTGTGCAGAGCACTGGACTAAGCGCTTGGGAAGTACAAATTGGCAACCTAGAGAGACAGTCCCTACCCAACAGTGGGCTCACAGTCTAAAAGGGGGAGACAGAGAACAAAACCAAACATACTAACAAAATAAAATAAATAGAACAGATATGGACAAATAAAATAAATAAATAAATAAATAGAGTAATAAATATGTTTCTTCCTTCATTCATTCATTCAGCCGTATTTATTGAGCGCTTACTGTGTGCAGAGCACTGTACTAAGTGCCTGGGAAGGACAAGTCGTGTGCAGAGCACTGTACCAAGCGCTTGGGAAGTCCAAGTTGGCAACATCTAGAGACGGTCCCGACCCAACAACGGGCTCCCAGTCTACAAGGGGGAGACAGACAACAAAGCAAACCGTGTGAGAAGCAGCGTGGCTCAGTGGAAAGAGCCCGGGCTTTGGAGTCCGAGGTCAGGGGTTCAAATCCCGGCTCCGCCAACTGTCAGCTGGGTGACTTTGGGCAAGTCACTTCACTTCTCTGGGCCTCAGTTAACTCATCTGGAAAATGGGGATTAAAACGGCGAGCCCCCTGTGGGACCACCTGATCACCTTGTAACTTCCCCAGCGCTTAGAACAGTGCTTTGCACATAGTAAGCGCTTCACAGATACTATCATTATTATTATTATGTGGACACGTGTCAAGTCATCAGAACAAATAGAATTCAGCTAAATGCTAAAGCTTCCTTCCTTCCTTTCCTTCTTTCCTCCCTTCTTCCTTTCCTTCCTTTCCTTCCTTCCTTCCTTCCTTCCTTCTTCCCTCCCTCCCTTCCTCCCTCCCTCCCTCCCCTCCTTCCTTCCTTCCCTCCCTCCCTCCCTCCTTCCTTCCTTCCTTCCTTTCCTTCGTTCCTCCCTTCTTCCTTTCCTTCCTTTCCTTCCTTCCTTCCTTCCTTCCTCTTTAAGACACCCAATCAGTTCTTCCCTTACTACCACCCTTGCTACTTCTCCCCTGTAGACTGTGAGCCCGTTGTTGGGTAGGGACCATCTCTGTCGCCGATTTGCACTTCCCAAGCGCTTAGTACAGTGTTCTGTACACAGTAAGCATTCAATAAAGACGATTGAATAAATGAATGAAATGAATGAACCTCACCTCACTCATCTCCCACTACAACCCCGCCTGCGCACTTTGGTCCTATAACATCAACCTACTTTACTTCGATCTCCTCTCTCTTCTCCACTGACCCCTTGTTCACGTCCTCCCCCCTGCCTGGAACTCTTTCCCCTTAATAATAATAATAAAAAAATAATAATAGCATTTACTAAGCGCTTACTATGTGCAAAGCACTGTTCTAAATGCTGGGAAGGTTACAAAGTGATCAGGTTGCCCCACGGGGGGCTCACAGTCAATCCCCATTTTACAGATGAGCTAACTGAGGCACAGAGAAGTTAAATGACTTGCCCAAAGTCACACAGCTGACAATTCGCTTTAATACTCAGCAGACCACCACTCGCCTCATCTTCAGTGCTTAGAACAGTGCTTGGCACATAGTAAGCAATAAATGCCATTATTATTATTATTATTCAAAGCTCCACTCAAATTGTAACTCCCAAGAACTGTGGTTTTTATTAGGGTCTCAGCATACTCCAAGCACTATACTAAGTGCTGAGGGAGATGCAAAATAACCCCCTTATTTTCATTATTATTTTTAAATAATAATAAGTTTGCAGTCTAAGGGGGAGGGAGAACAGGATAACATTCATTCATTCATTCATTCAATCGTGGTTACTGAGCGCTTACGGGGCGCGGCATTTGCTTCCCATTTTACAGTTGAGGAAACCGAGGCACACAGAAGTTAAAAGACTTGTTCTAGATCACCTAGCAGTTCAGACATGGTGTTGGGAGGCCTGAGGCTCCGAGGCCTGAGTTCTTTTGACAAGACACAGGGCTTTCCGATTCCTCCAAGGGGCCTTCCCACATTATTGGCCCTCCCTCCTGAATCACCTCCACACTTGGATCTCTAGCCCTTAAATACTCTGAAACTTACTTACAATCCTTAGGGACACACCCTTATAATTCGCCACTTTCCCCATCTGTAACACATTCTAACGTCTCCCCTTCTCTCCGTAAACTCCTTTAGAGTAGGGATAATAATAATAATAGTAATGATAGCATTTATTAAGTGCTTACTATATGCAAAGCAATGTTCTAAGCTCTGGGGAGGTTAACAAGGTGATCAGGTTGTCCCACGGGGGGCTCACAGTCTTCATCCCCATTTTACAGATGAGGTAACTGAGGCCCAGAGAAGTGAAGTGACTTGCCCATAGTCACACAGCTGATAAGTGATGGAGCCGGGATTGGAACCCATGACCTCTGACTCCAAAGCCCGGGCTCTTTCCACTGAGTGTACCACTGCATTATGTTCCCAAGTGTTTAGAAAGTGCTTGCTTAGAGAAGCAGCGTGGCTCAGTGGAAACAGCCCGGGCTTTGGAGTCAGAGGTCATGGGTTCAAATCCCAGTGCTGTCAGCTGTGTGACTTTGGGCAAGTCACTTCACTACTCTGGGCCTCGGTTCCCTCATCTGGAAAATGGGGGTGAAGGCGGTGAGCCCCCCGTGGGACCACCTGACCACCTTGTAGCCTCCCCAGCACTTAGAACAGTGCTTTGCACACTGTAAGCGCTTAATAAATGCCATCTTTATTATTATTATTATTATTATTATTATTATTATTATTATAAAGAAATAAATGACTGATTGACTGATTGATTGGCCACGTGGAATCACATGAAGTAATTGGGTTGTGGCTATCCCCCGCTCTCGCCCTGCAGAGTTCACTCATTCATTCAATTGTATTTACTGAGCGCTTACTGTGTGCAGAGCACTGGACTAAGCGCTTGGGATGTACAAGTTGGGAACATATAGAGACGGTCCCTACCCAACAGCAGGTTCACAGTCTAGAGTTCCCACCTCTCCCTGCTGTACAGTGCTTAATAATAATAATAATAGCTTTTATTAAGCGCTTACTATGTGCAAAGCACCATTCTAAGCGCCGGGGAGGTTACAAGATGATCAGGTGGTCCCACGGGGGGCTCCCGGTCTGAATCCCCATTTTCCAGATGAGGGAACTGAGGCCCAGAGAAGTGAAGTGACTTGCCCAAAGTCACCCAGCTGAGAAGTGGCGGAGCCGGGATTTGAACCCCTGACCTCTGACTCCAAAGCCCGGGCTCTTTCCACTGAGCCATGCTGCTAGCACGTAGTAAACGTTTAACAAATACCAACATTATTATTATTATTATTACTCATCCCCTCACCTGGCCCCATCTCTCTTCCCAGTCACACTCCTTCTGGCCCCCCATTCCCTCTCCCCCCCCCCCCGGGCCCACCCCCAGCCTGGATCCCGGGAATGCTGTTCCTCCCCCAGTCCTCTCCTACCTGATCCCTGGGGCACCGCACTGGACAGGATCCATTTGACCAGGCAGCATTTCCTCAGGGCCTTCCGGGTGAGCCACGGCTTCTGCCACTTGGCATTCTCCTTCTTCCCCAGAGGCGTCTGGCTGGGGTCTCCCAGGAGGCTCCCGTCGGTCTCCTTCATCTCTTCCTGCAAGACAAACCCATCAGAAGGTTCCTGGGGTCCTCCACATCCCTCTCTCCCCGTCCAGGACTCCAGGGACCTAATCCATCATCAGGACAGGTGTTCTACCCCTCTCTGTGGGGAGCATTCCACCGTAGGGGCCGGAGAGGAAGCGGACAACAGCTACAGGTGGAGATTCTGGGCACTCGGGTGCCAGCGTTGGATATCATCATCATCATCAATCGGATTTATTGAGCGCTTACTGTGTGCAGAGCACTGTACTAAGCGCTTGGGAAGTCCAAGTTGGCAACGTATAGAGACAGTCCCTACCCAACAGTGGGCTCACAGTCTAAAAGGGGGAGACAATATATCCCCATTCCCATCCCCATGGAGACAAGATATCCCCATTCCCACCCCCTGAAAGAGACCGGGATCGGGAAAAGTCCTTGGAGAAACCTGACTTCAGACTTCCTGAACCAAGCCCGAGGCCCTTCCCTGCCCTGCCCTGACTCCAGAGCTTTCTGAGGGGGTCACCCGAACCCAGGGCCTTCCCTTCTTGCCCTGCACTGGGCCTTCCTCTCCCATACCAAAAACAGCATCCACAGGTCGTTCTTTCCTTTAATTCCCTCCCCCATCTCTATCAATCAATCAATCGTATTTATTAAGCGCTTACTGTATGCAGAGCACTGTACTAAGCACTTGGGAAGTCCAAGTCGGCCACATATAGAGACGGTCCCTACCCAACAGTGGGCTCCCAGTCTAGGAGGGGGAGACAGAGAACAAAACAAAACATATTAACAAAATAAAATATATAGAATAGATATGTACAAGTAAAATAAATAAATAAATAGAGTAATAAATCCGTACAAACATATATACATATATACAGGTGCTGTGGGGAAGGGAAAGAGGTAAGGCGGGGGGGATGGAGAGGGATGGATTTCTTCTCCACAGCAGAAGCGTTTTCCAATCTCTTGGGAATGGTCTTTTACCCCTCTCAGTCCCACTCCCAACCGCAGCAATGGGCCCTGACTCTTCCCTGGGCCCAGGTGACCCAAGAGAAGGCAGTCGATCAATTAATCAATGACATTTACTGAGCCCTTATCGGATGCAGAGTACTGTACTGAGCACCTGGAAAAGTACTAAACAACTGACTCGGGAGACACGTTCCCTGCCCTCAACGGGCTTAGAGTTTAGAGGACCGCTATGCTTCCCCAAGCACTTGACTCAGTGTTTTGCACACAGTAGGCACCTAGAATAACGCTCTGCACCCAACAGATACCCCGTACAGTGCCCTGAAAGGCTCTCTATACGGGGAAGCAGCCTGGTGTAGTGGGGTCAGAAGTGGGCTTGGGAATTAGAAGGTCATGGGTTCTAATCCCGGCTCTGCCACTTGTCTGCCGCGTGGCCTCGGGCAAGTCACTTCACTTCTCCGGGTCTCATTTACCACATCTGTAAAAGGGAATTGAGACTGTGAGCCCCATGTGGGAAAGGGACTGCGTCCGATCCAATCTGCTCGTATCCACCCCAGCGCTTAGTACGGCTACTGGCCTATAGTAAGCGCTTAACAAATACCGTTGTTATAGAACCCTGAACCCAGGACACCCAGTTCTCTTAGAATGAAAGGGTTGCTTTCTTGCAAAATCTTTCATGAAGGAAAATGCTCTGCTGCCATCTGCTCACACCCAGGAAGTCTCTGAAAGCACGGCACCTGAGCACAAATGGGCTCACGGTGTCAGAATAATAATAATAATAATGATAGCATTTAGTAAGCGCTTACTGTGTGCAAAGCACTGTTCTAAGCGCTGGGGAGGTTACAATAATAATAATGATGGCATTTGCTAAGTGCTTATTATGTGCAAAGCTCCGTTCTAAGCGCTGGGGAGGTTCCAAGGTGATCAGGTTGTCCCACGGGGGGCCTACAGTCTTCATCCCCATTTTACAGATGAGGGAACTGAGGCCCAGAGAAGTGAAGCACAGCACCTGTATATATGTACATATGTTTGTAAGGATTTATTACTCTATTTATTTATTTATTTTACTTGTACATATCTATTCTATTTATTTTATTTTGTTAGTATGTTTGGTTTTGTTCTCTGTCTCCCCCTTTTAGACTGTGAGCCAACTGTTGGGTAGGGACTGTCTCTATATGTTGCCAACTTGGACTTCCCAAGTGCTTAGTACAGTGCTCAGCACACAGTAAGCGCTCAATAAATGCGATTGATTGATTGATTGATTGATTGAAGTGACTTGCCCAAAGTCACACAGCTGACAAGCAGCGGAGCCGGGATTTGAACCCATGACCTCGGACTCCAAAGCCCGGGCTCTTTCCACTGAGCCAAGCTGCTTCTCTGAGCCATGCTGTTGACCCCAAAAGACAGAGTGTGTTGTGGCAGAACTGAGCTTCCAGTGTTCTGAACACAATAGGGGCTCAGAAAAACTTCTGAGAGTGACGATGATGATAGCAAAAGGATAGTGTTAGAATCTTGGCTCTAGTTAGCTTTGTTGTTTATTAAACTCCTCCTCCTATTACTACTAATAATATTGATGATGGTATTTATTAACCGCTTACGATGTGCTAAGCGCTGGGGAGGTTCCAAGGTGATCAGGTTGCCCCATGGTGGGCTCACAGTCTTAATCCCCATTTTCCAGATGAGGGAACTGAGGCCCAGAGAAGTGAAGCGACTTGCCCAAAGTCACACAGCTGACAAGTAGCGGAGCCGGGATTGGAACCCATGACCTCTGACTCCCAAGCCCGGGCTCTTTCCACCGAGCCACGCTGCTTCTCTAATCCGGTCACTTATCCTATCCTGCCTCGATTACTGTATTAGCCTCCTTGCAGACCTCCCTGCCTCCTGTCTCGCCCAACTCCAGTCTGTACTGCCCAGATCATCTTTCTATAAAAACATTCAGGCTTTGTTTCCCCACTCGTCAAGAAATTCCAGTGGTTGTACATCCACTTCTGCATCAAACAGAAACTTTAAAGCCCTCAATCACCTCGCTACTTCCCTTCTACAACCCAGCTCACATAATCTGCCTCTAATGCAACCTATTTACCGTACCTCCCTCTCATCCCAGTTCTGCCAGTTGTCAGCTGTGTGAGTTTGGGCAAGTCACTTAACTTCTCTGTGCCTCAGTGACCTCATCTGTAAAATGGGGATGAAGACTGGGAGCCCCCCGCGGGGCAACCTGATCACCTTGTATCCCCCCCCCCAGCGCTTAGAACAGTGCTTTGCACATAGTAAGCGCTTAATAAATGCCATTATTATTATTATTATTATCTATCTCACTGCCAGGCTCTCACCCACATCCTGCCTCCCTCCCTCCTTCCTCCTCCTCTCCCGCTTCAAACCCTTATTGAAGGCTCATCTCCTTCAGGAGGTCTTCCCTGCCCTCCTTGCTTCTCCTCTCACTTCCTTCTGGGTCACCCTGACTTGCTCCCTTTATTCTTCCCCCTCTCCCAGTGCTTATGTACATATGTGTCATTTATTTATTTATATTAGTGTCTGTCTCCCCCTCCGGACTATAAGCTCGATTCTCCCCCCTCTCCCAGCCCCACCGCACTACGTACATATCTGTCATTTATTTATCTATTAATATTAGTGTCTGTCTCCCCCTCCGGACTATAAGCTCGCTGTGTCTGTTTATTATTGCATTGCACTCTCCCAATGAATGAATCAATCAATCAATCGTATTTATTGAGCACTTACTGTGTGCAGAGCACTATAGTAAGTGCTTAGGAAGTACAAGTTGGCAACATATAGAGACAGTCCCTACCCAACAGTGGGCTCACAGTCTAAAAGGGGGAGACGGAGAACAAA